>NC_041387.1:371930997-371990884 GCF_002162155.2 Triticum dicoccoides
GTGTGCACGTACACACGCAGTAACTGCCCAGGGAAGAGCAATCGGCCCCCGGACGCTGCAATAAATCCGCGCGCGCGTGGGCCAAGGGCACGCGGCGGCAGCCCCAGCCCGTCGCCCAGTCCCGTCACGCGCGTGGCCTGTCAGGCCCCCCCCCCCGACTTCCGGGCACCACGTGGCACCCACGCGAAGCCCGAGGGATTACCCCATGATTTGAAGGACTTCTCGGTTCCCGCCACGGCCGGGACGCCGCGATCCGGTTTTCGAGAAAACCGGCACACAGTGGGTGTTTCCGGACCCGACGCTCGCAGAATCCTCCTTGCTTAAGGGGGAAACTGCAAAGGCCCACTCATCCTAAGATGGCGGACCTTCACAGCTTCGGGGACTACTGTCGGGTGGATAAACCCCGGGCAGGCAACGGAACCCGGATCCTTTTCAAAAACAACAGGGCCGGCATCGCCCCTCAAGCCGGAATGCGCTTGGCCAGGTCACTCGACCCGGCCAAGCCCTGCAACCCGGCCAAGCTCTCCGACCTGGCAAGATGCATCAACTCGGCCTCAACAACTAGCGCAAGACAGCCGAACCCAGCACAACCAAAGCTTCCTCGACAAGCCAGCTCCACCCGTGGCATGCTCCGCAATCCAGCCACGGGTCAGCTCCCGTCCCATCCAGGCCGTAAGATGGGACGAGTCTTCAATCATCGATGACCAAGGCAACGGTGGCCCCGCCCATGCCTCTGGTCAGCCGGAGCGTGGCAACAATGCCCCTCACCTACCTGCTCACCAGGGTTGGTGTGGCTACAGTGCCCCCGCCCTCACCGCTAACTATAGCAAGCGGTGACCTGACGGAGAGCCACTATACACGACTCGACTCGGCCACGCCCTAAGATCGACAAGACGGCGCACGGTCCCCCAAGGCACGCGGGGCCCGCACCTAGGGGAACACGGCGAACCACCAGCCCTCAGCGGGTCCCAACCCAGGTCCCCAGACAACGACAACTCGGACCCATTGACTCGTAACATTACCATTGTACCCCTGGGGGTTGGTCTATAAAACCCCCAGGAGCCCATGCACATGCGGGCATGTAAGCAGCAACAGAGAGATAACAGAGGAAGAGAAAAGCCAGTAAGCACAGAACTAGCCACCGAGGCAGCAAAACCAGATAGAAGGAGCAGCCTAAGCCAAGGCCAGCCTCCTTCCTCCCCCATACAGCTCCAGGAGCAACATTGTGCTATCAAACATCAAACTACACTCGGCAGGACTAGGGGTGTTATCTCTCCGGAGAGCCCTGAACCTGGGTATGTCCGGCGTTCCGTGCCCGCTCATGCCAACCTCGCCTCTGGAGCCCACCAGCGCCCTCGAGCCTCCTCCTCTCTTTAGCCATCCCTTGGCATCTGTCGTGCGCCCACCACGACATTCTTCTTCCTTGGCCTCCCCCTAGATGGGAGTAGGGTTTCCCCTCTGGTCCTTGGCCTTCACGGCGACGGAGGGGCGAGAACCCCTCTGAGATTGGACCACTCTCTCAGTTTCGTTTCTGCGTTCCCATTTTTTGGCTTTCACCATTTGTTAAATTCCTAGAGGTCCATAACTCCGATTGGGCTGAATTTTTAACATGATTTTTACCCGTATATTAGCTTTATTGCGGCCGAAGAAGGGCACCAACCGGCTTACGGGGTAGCCACAAGCCTCCCAAGAGCACCCTGCTACTTCTTGAGCTTGCGTTGGTTCTTCCCTTGAAGAGGAAAGGGTGAAGCATCAAAGTAGAAATAAGTATTTCCCTCAGTTAGAGAACCAAGGTATAAATCTAATAGGAGAAAACGCACAAATCACCAAGACCTGCACAAAGAATCAAACAACTTGCACCCAGCGTGATAATGGGGTTGCCAATCCCTACACAGTTACTTGCAAAAGTGAGATCCGATAGAGATACATTAAACTAAACAAAAGATAAAGTAAATATTTTTGGTATTTTTGGTTTATATATCGGAAAGTAAAAGATTGCAAAATAGTAGATCAGAAACTCATATGATGAAAAATAGACCCAGGGGCCATAGGTTTCACTAGTGGCTTCTCTCAAGATAGCAAATAATACAGTAGATGAACAAATTATTGTCGAGCAATTGATAGAAAAGCGCAAAGTTATGATGATATCTAAGGCAATGATTATGAAATAGAGGCATCACGTCCGTGTCAAGTAGACTGACTCATGCCTACATCTACTACTATTACTCCACACATCGACCGACTCCTGCCTGCATCTAGAGTATTAAGTTCATGAGAACAGAGTAACGCATTAAGTAAGATGACATGATGTAGAGTAATAAAATCAAGCAATATGATGTAAACCCCATCTTTTATCCTCGATGGCAACAATACAATATGTGCCTTGCTGCCCCTACTGTCACTAGGAAAGGAAACCGCAAGATTGAACCCAAAGCTAAGCACTTCTCCCATTGCAAGAAAAACCAAACTAGTTGGCCAAACCAAACCGATAGTTCAAGGAGAATTACAAAGATATCAAATCATGCATATAAGAATTCAGAGAAGGTTCAAATAAAATTCATGGATAAGCTGATAATAAATCCACAATTCATCGGATCTCGACAAACACACTGCAAAAGAAGATTACAACAGATAATTCCAAGAACATCGAGGAGAACATGGTATTGACAATCAAAGAGAGAGAAGAAGCCATCTAGCTACTAGCTATGGACTCGTAGGTCTGAGGTAAACTACTCACGCTTCATCGAACGGGCAATAGAATTGATGTAGAAGCCCTCCGTGATCGAATCCCCCTCTGGCAGGGTGCCGGAAAAGGCCCCTAGATGGGATCGCACGGGTACAGAAGGTTGTGGCGGCGGAAAAGTGTTTTCATGGATGCTTCTGGTGGTTTGGGGATATATGTGAATATATATAGGGCCAAGGGTTAGGTCAGAGGAGTCCCGAGGAGGTGGCAAGGCAGGAGGGCGTGCCCTACCCCCCTGGCCGTGCCCTCTGAGGGAGTCTTGGATTAGGGGGTATCCGGACAGCCGGACTGTATACATCGTCCGGACTATTGAAGAGTGAAGATACAAGACTCAAGACTTCGACCCGTGTCCGGATGGGACTCTCCTTTGCATGGAAGACAAGCTTGGCGATCCGAATATTGAGTTTCCTTCCTTGTAACCGACTCCATGTAAACCCTAGCACTCTCCGGTGTCTATATAAACCAGAGAGGTTGGTCCTTAGAAGGCCGATAACAATTACAATCATACCATCATAGGCTAGCTCTTAGGGTTTTACCTCCATCGAGAGGACCCAAACCTGGGTAAACATTGTGTCCCTTGCTTCCTGTTACCATCAGCCTAGACGCACAGATCGGGACCCCCTACCCGAGATCCACCGGTTTTGACACCGATATTGCTGCTTTCTGTCACATCCCTAGTTCTGGTATGACCTAGACTAGCTAGTCATGTGTGCATCATGTTTAAATTCCATTTAAGTTTGAAATGAGGATTTGTGAAACCCTCAGAATCATCTCTAAAATGGCCCAAACAAAAAGTGCTCCAAAAAGGTCCAAGAAAATGCTCATGTTGCTCTCTGAAAATATTGGACAGAGATAAAAGTCAAACCAATATTTTTAAGAGCTCATAAGTATTTATTTTGGGCATTTGGAATTAATCCAGTAATTAATTGCTTTGGATATATATTTGTTATATATACAATATGTGTCCAACAATTCTGTTAATTGGTGAGGAGTTTTGGAGCAGTCCAACTAGTTCCTACAAAAATTTACAGAGTTAACTAAAATGATTTAATATTTTTATTAAATCAAAAAAAATGTCAAAAAAATAGAAAAAGAAAACAAAAAGGAAAAAGCTTACCTGGGACGACTTACCTGGCCTGCTACCGCTCTGGCCCAGCCCAACTGGCCACCACATCGTCCCCCACCTCGCACCAGTAGGCGAGGCGCGTGCCCGGCGCGCGCGCGCGCTCCGCGCGCCACATGAGCTGCCTGCTTGCCTGGCTCCCCCTTGCCGATTGGATGTTTCGCGCGACGCCACGCGCCGCACCACGCCCCGCTCACTCTATCTCGTTCTCCTCTCCCTCGCTCTCTCTCTCTCGCGCGGCCAAGATCGCCGTCGCCGCCGTCCAGAGCCACCGAGGCCTCGGCCACTGTCGCGCCTCCCCGACGCGCTCCACAGCTCCTCCGTGACCCCCTCTCCCTCCTCGTCGAGCCATGCACCTCCGGACGGCCTCCATCATCGCCACCGTCGTCTTCTTCACCGCCGGCCGCCGTGGATCTCCACCGCCCGCACGTCACCATTCGGCCGCCCCTGAGCCTGCTTCGACGCCCGCTGCAACCGCGGTGAGCTGCTGATCCTCCTCCCCCTCTCCGTTCTCGCCCTCGCACACCGCAGCCGCATCCCCGCTCACACCCGAACACTGGCCGCCGCCGCGAGCTCCGCTCCAGCGAGCTCCGGCCACCTTGCGTCCTCCCGTCGCCTCCGCTGGATGCGGAAAAGCCCGGGCTACGCCCCGGTGCTCTCAACCGCCGCCCCCGTGCATCGCAGCGCTGCGCACGCCCTCAGTCGAACTCTGGCCTCCGCCCCGAGCTCCACTCCGGCGAGCTCCGGTCGTCCCCGCCTCTCCCACTTGCTCCAGATGACGCGGACGAGCGTTGGCTCCTCGCCAATGGTCTCAGCCGCCTAAATGGTCGCCGGAGCAATGATCCCGAGCCCCTCCGCCGCCTTCGGGCTTGCCGGCGGCTAAACGCCGGCGGTATTGACCGGGTCAACCCCACTAACTAACCCCCCCTGTGACACTGACCAGTGGGCCCCAGCGCCACTAATCTTTTAATTAGGTTTAAACTAACCCTGTTTAACCCCCTGTCACTGACGTGTGGACCCCACACATTAGGTTAGACCAGTTAGCACTGTTGACTTGCTAACGCAAGCATGATGCAGAGCTGACGCAATTATTTATTTTCTGGTTTTAAATTTAATCAGGAAATTCCAGAAAATTAGCAAAACTTCAAAAAAATCATAGCAATTCAACTGTAGCTCAGATTGAAATAATTTATATATGAAGAATTATCAGAAAAATTCAATCTATCCATCTGTACTAGCTTCATGCATGAAAAACCAACTTATACCTACTGTATAAGTGAAAAACATATAATGGCATTTATAAGAGTTTATTTTGGAGTTGCATTTGAGCCCTTGGTTCAAATGGACTTCATTCAAACTGAATGCTAGTTGCATTAGCTCAAACCACATCACATCTTAATGCCATGTTCATGCATGATATTGTGCATATGCTTGTGTATTGATTGCTGACACCATTCCTTCTCGATAGGTCCTGCTCCGGAGAGTGTTCCAGAGTACCTGTCTGAGGAGCAGTGCCCCCCTGTTGATCTTCCAGGCAAGCAAACCCCCTTGTTCATTCCGATACAATCCTACTCTCTCGCTCTTGCTCTCAGTCATTGCATTAGGACAACAATGATTCAACTGCTACTTTGTGCTGCGGTAGCTGAACCCATTCCTCTGCATGACATGTCATTGCCACAGTAAATAGTTGAAACCCACTAGCATGTGTAGGAGTTAATTGAGCCATGTTGTGTTCCTACCATGCCATGCCTGCTATTGCTTAGAGTTGTGTCAGGTCTGATTCATTGGGAATGAATTGGAGTGTTATGATTTGTTCTGGTGTTGAGAGTTAAGTGTGTGAACACGATTTGGTAAAGGTAGCGGTGAGAGGCCATGTAGGAGTACATGGTGGGTTGTCTCACTGGAACCGTCCTTAAGCACTGAGTTCTATGTATGTTGTCCAATGAATCGATACTACCACACATTGGGCTCCGGGCACCCCAAGCCCTCTCGACTTATTAACCAACTTGATCTTTGTCCAGGAGTCGCAACTAGTTTCTGGTGTTTGTAGGTAGTGTTAGTAGTCTACCAAGTGGCACCCGGCCAGGTGGGCTTGGGATAGACTAGGCACAGTGGCACGGCGTACCAAGTGGCACCCGGATGGTGGGCTTGGGAACCCTGCTCACATCGTTTGGGGCTGTGAGTGACACCCCGGCCGGATCTCCTTGCGGATGGAACCCGAATAGGCGATAAACCTGGACTAGAGTCTTGTGTGGTTAGTCAGGTCGTGGCCGACACCCTCGCCAGGCTTCCGCTTGAAGGTTGCCGAGATACATGACGTGTGCATGGCGGTAAGTGGAGAGAGCGTGTGTGAAGAAGTACACCCCTGCAGGGTTAACGTGATATATTCGAATAGCCGGGTCCGCGGTTATGGACTTCTTGGATGCTTACATGGTACATAGACAACTTGAAGTGGATACTCTAAAATGCTCAAGACAAGTGTGAGTGCTATGGATGGCCTTCTCGTAGGGAGACGGGGATGAATCCATAGTAGTGTATTGTGTGGTGATTAGTGGACTCGTGTGCGCCATCTCACCTCAAAGAAATTTTCGTAGGCGTAGAACAGGATAGCCACTAAGTCAAAGCTAGCTTGCTGTAACTAAACCCCACATTACCCTCTTGATACAAGTGCATGTATGATAGGATCTAATGTAAGTATTGCTGAGTACCTTTGTACTCATGTTGCTTTATTTATGCTTTTGTAGTGGAGACTTCGATCTTACTAGTGTTCTCGTGGACTTTGACGAGTAGCTTGTACCTCAGCTACGATCTTGATAGGATGTTGTAGATAGTCAGGCTCTTCAGCCTTTTTCATTTGTAGGTGTCTGTACTCAGACATGTAATGCTTCCGCTTGTTGCTTGTGTGCTCTGAATGTTGGGTCATGTGACCCCTGTTTGTAATAAATGCTATGATGGCTCTTCTGAGCCTTTATCTATAAGAGTTGTAGAGTTATGTTGTGATGCCATGTTGTACATCACATACTTGCATGTTATGCGTACGTGTAATATTGCTATGTGTGGGATCTGACTATCTAGTTGTTTATCCTTAGTAGCCTCTCTTACCGGGAAATGTCTCCTAGTGCTTCCACTGAGCCCTGGTAGCTTGCTACTGCTCCGCAACACTTAGGCTGGCCGGCATGTGTCCTTCTTCGTTCATGTGTCTGTCCCTTTGGGGAAATCACGCGGTGTCTACTGGAGTCCTGTTAGCCTGCTACAGCCCGGTTTACCAGAGTCCTGCTAGCCCAGCTGCTATAGCCCGGATTCACTCGTTGATGACCGACACATTCGATGCTGGGTCATGTATGCCTATCCCTGTAAGTTAGTGCCACTTCAGGTTCACGACTAGCCATGTCAGCCTGGGTTCTTGTCATATGGATGCTAGCGACACTATCATATACGTGTGCCAAAAGGCGCAGACGGTCCCAGGCATGGTAAGGTGACACCCATGGGAATACCGTGCGTGAGGCTGCAAAGTGATATGAGGTGTTACATGCTAGATCGGTGTGGCATAGAATCGGGGTCCTGACAGCTTTGGTATCAGAGCCTGGCTGCCTGTAGGATTACCAAGCCAAACTGGTCGAAGTTGAGTCTAGAAATTCTTTATGTAAGGGAATTGATTGTGGGAAGGAACGTAAGGCTCTTTTTACTCCTTATACCTCATGGCCTTCTGATCTGAGTCATCCTATCTTTCCTACGGGGTTAAGGAACTAGGATTTCTCTTCCGTCTATCAGGATCACGTGTTACTACTCCATAGTCCCATAGGATTGGTTGATCAGAGTCATACTCTAGTTTTCGAGTACTTCCGGTGTAGCCTGTTTAGTACTATCCCAGAACCTTGGGTGATGATGTTGAGTATGTTACTACCCCATTTTAGCAGGATGTCTCATTCTGAGCACTTTACTACCGTTTTGCTACCGGAATTGCTCTAGGAGTTCGGGAGTTACTAATTTCCTTGTCCTACATTCTATAGCCTATAGTTGATGTAGATTCTGTCCTTGGTTTCGTTTCTCAGGATGTCATCAGTTAAACGAAGTTCTGTTGCTCGTAGCCAGAACCACGGAGATGGTAGGGATGAGGATCCTCCCGATCAGCCTTCGTTGGCAGAGTTCATGTTAGAGATGGAGAGGAACAAGCGTGAGTCTAACTGCTTGTTAGCACGTATCGAGGAGAACACCGCACATCAGTTCAAAGGGTCTGCAACCATTCATG
The DNA here is from genome assembly GCF_002162155.2 of Triticum dicoccoides. NCBI lineage: Eukaryota > Viridiplantae > Streptophyta > Magnoliopsida > Poales > Poaceae > Triticum > Triticum dicoccoides. The sequence continues at coordinate 371,939,113 of NC_041387.1, forward strand.
ACTTCATTCGCTTGCACCCACCCACCTTTCATCACTCCATCAAGCCACTTGATGCAGATGACTGGCTCCTTAGCATCACTCATAAGCTACATTCCACGAACGTAGCTGAAGATGACAAGGTCACCTATGCCACATACCACCTGGAAGGTCCTGCTAGTCTTTGGTGGCAGAACTATGAGGCTATGCTTCCAGCTGGCCAGATTCCTACCTAGAGGGATTTCATTGAGGCTTTTCGCGAGCATCACATTCCCCAGGCCCTCATTGATCGCAAGAGAGAAGAGTTCTGTAGTTTCACCCAGAGTAAGATGGTTGTTGATGCTTATAGTAGAGAGTTTGAGAACCTTGCTCGTTATGCCACAGAAGAGGTGTCCACGGACGCCAAGAAGCAGGCTAGGTTCCGGAAGGGTCTCAACCCAAGTTGCGTCATGATCTCCACCTGCATCATTGTGATACATTCCAAGCTCTTGTGAACAAGGCCATTAATGCAGAGACAACTCAGCTCACTTACAAGGAGTCTCATAAGCACATCCTTGATTTGGGATCTTCCTCCGGTTCTAGTTCTCAGAAGCGCCGGATTTGGGTTCCAAACTCCGCTCTTCCTTCCGGTTATACACCGAAGCCATCTTATGTGGTGCCTCCCCCAGCTCAGTCATATGCTCGACCCAGGCCTATTGGTAGACCGCTTGTCAGTGCAGGTCCACGTCCAACTTCAGGGACTTGCTTCACATGCGGGAAGCCAGGACACTATGCACGTGACTGCCCTTAGTCTAGTTATGCTCCACCCCAGCCCGAGAAGTCGGTTGGCTGTGTTAAGCCACCATGCAAGATGATCAGTGTCAAGTCAGCTCCCACTGAACGTGGATGCGTGCATCACGTCTCAGCTAGAAACGCTCATGATGATCCGGATGTCGTTCTTGGTACACTCCTTGTCAACTGTCATCCAACATCGGTTTTGTTCGATACTGGAGCGTCTCACTCCTTCATTTCTGAAAGCTATGCTAATTTGCACAACATGTCATTTTGTGATATGCCCTCTCCACTCGTCATTCAAACTCCTGGATCCAAATGGCAAACCTCTAGTGTAAGCCATGGTAATGAAATCCTTGTAGACAGACTTGTATTCCTTGCATCACTTATAGCCCTCAAGTCTACAGATATTAACATCATCTTGGGTATGGACTGGATTGATTGTTACACCAGGTCCGTTCAGCTTACACACCCATCTGGCAAGATAGTCACTGTCTCCACTAGAGTTGCAAGGTGTTAGCTCTATTCTCTTAATGCCAGCCCTCTTCCAGACCTTGAAGATATCCCGGTAGTCCGTGACTTTCTGGATGTCTTTCCAGAGGAACTACCAGGTGTTCCACCTGACAGAGATGTAGAGTTTGTCATAGATCTTATCCCAGGAACCGCTCCAATCTCTAGGAGACCTTACAAGATGGCACCCTTAGAACTAGTCGAGCTTAAGAAACAACTTGATGAGTCCTTGCAAAAGGTTTCATCCATCCCAGCTCTTCTCCCTGGGCTTTCCCCGTCCTCTTCGTCAAGAAGAAGGATCGTACAGACCGGATGGTTGTAGATTATCGTCCCGTTAATTTGGTCGCGATAAAGAACAAATATCCGCTTCCCAGGATCAACGACCTGTATGATCAGCTCGCTGGATCCTCGGTCTTCTCCAAGATGGATTTGAGGTTAGGATACCACCAAATCAAGATCAGAAATGGGGACATTCTCAAGACAGCCTTTGTCACTTGTTATGGCCAGTACGAGTACACCGTCATGTCCTTTGGTCTAACCAACGCCCCAACCACTTTCTCCCGCTTGATGAACTCGATCTTCATGGAGTACTTATATAAATTCGTCATGGTTTACCTCGATGATATTCTTATTTACTCGAAGAACGAGGAAGAGCATGCCGAACATCTTAGACTTGTGTTAGAGAAACTCAGAGAGCAACGCCTTTATGCCAATTTCTCCAAGTGTGAATTTTGGTTGCCAGAAGTGACCTATCTAGGCCACGTGATCTCTGGTAAGGACATTGCAGTCAATCCTGAGAGAGTTAAAGCCGTTCTCGATTGGACTCCACCTGAAACCATTAAACAAGTTAGGAGTTTCCTTGGTCTAGCCAGTTATTGTCGCCACTTTGTTGAAAACTTCTCTAAAGTGGCCAAACCCCTCACGAAACTTCTCAAGAAAGATAAAAAGTTTGAGTGGTCCCCACAGTGTGAGTACAGTTTTCAGGAACTAAAAAGATGCCTGACTTCTGCTCCCATACTTGTGCCACCGGATTTCAAGAAGGACTTTGTTATCTACTGCGATGCCTCACGACAAGGACTAGGTTGCATTCTTATGCAGGATCGTCATGTAATTGCCTATGCATCTCGACAGTTGCATCCACATGAGGAGAATTATCCTACACATGATCTAGAGCTTGCAGCCGTAATCTATGCACTCAAGACCTGGCGACATTACCTTCTTGGTAAACGTTGCGAGATCTACACCGATCACCAGAGTCTCAAGTATATCTTCACACAACCAGATCTGAACCTTAGGCAAAGACATTGGTTGGAGTTGATCTCAGATTATGATCTAGGGATTACTTACACCCCAGGAAAAGCCAATGTCATGGCTGATGCGCTAAGTCATAAATCCTATTGCAACAATCTCATGTTGCAGCAGGGCCAACCACTTCTCCATGAGGAATTTTGTAAGCTTAACCTTCACATAGCTCCTCACGGATTCCTTTATACCTTGGTGGCGAAACCTGATCTTGAGGATCGGATTATCGCAGCTCAAAAGCAGGACACGGGAATTTCCCGGATCAAGAGAAACATTAAGAAGGGAGTTGGTGGATGTTTCTCTATGGATGATCGTGGTGTTGTTTTCTTTGAGAATCGCTTGGTGGTTTCCAAGAATCAACATCTGCGATAATTGATTCTTAAGGAGGCGCATGAATCTCCTCTCACGATTCATCCCGGTAGTACTAAGATGTATCAGGACCTACGCCAGAGGTTCTGGTGGACTAGGATGAAGAGAGAAATTGCTCAGCTTATTGCTAACTATGACGTTTGTCGTTGTGTTAAGGCAGAGCATCAAAGACCTACTAGCACTCTTCAGCCTTTAGCTATTCCTGAATGGAAATGGGATAAAGTTGGTATGGACTTCATCACCGGCTTTCCCAGGACCAAGAGAGGGAATAATGCTATCGTCATAGTCATTGATCGTCTCTCCAAAGTGGCTCACTTCCTTCATGTTCGAGAGAGTATCACTTCTAGCCAGCTTGCTGACTTATACATTTCTTGAATAGTTTCACTTCATGGTGTTCCACTAGAGATCAATTCAGATCGTGGTAGTCTTTTCACTTCTCATTTCTGGGAGAGTTTCCAAACTGCCATGGGAACCCATCTTTCCTTCAGTACTGCTTTCCACCCTCAATCAAGTGGTCAGGTGGAACGGGTCAACCAAATTCTCGAAGACATGCTTAGAGCTTGCGTTATCTCATTCGGTATGGATTGGGAGAAATGTCTTCCTTTTGCCGAGTTTGCTTATAACAATAGCTATCAATCCAGTCTCAAGAAAGCTCCTTTTGAGATTCTCTATGGACGGAGATGTCGAACACCTTTGAACTGGTCAGAAACCGGTGAAAGACAATTCTTTGGACCGGACATGATCCAGGAGGCAGAAGAGCAAGTTCGCATCATTCGTGAGAATTTGAAAACAGCCCAGTCTCATCAAAAGAGCCAGTATGATCGTCATCATAAGGATATGACTTATGAAGTTGGCGACAAAGCTTACCTTCGGGTTACTCCTCTGAAGGGTACCCATCATTTCGTTATCAAAGGCAAGTTGGCTCCTTGTTACATTGGTGCCTTTCGCATTCTCGCTAAACGAGGAGAGGTTGCCAACCAGTTGGAACTACCCCCACATCTTTTCCGAGTTCATGATGTCTTCCACGTCTCTCAACTCAGGCATTGCTTCTCGGATCCCATCCGCGAAGTGGACCACGAAACGCTTGATCTCCAAGATAACCTCACTTACCGAGAGAATCTGATTCGCATTCTTGATCAAGTAGAGCGTGTTACCCGACGTCGCAACATCAAGTTTCTCAAGGTTCAGTCGTCTCATCATTCCGAGAGAGAAGCTACCTGGGAGCGAGAAGATCGTCTTCGACTGGAGTACCCCACCTTCTTTCTGTCGACCCCTGAATCTCGGGACGAGATTCTTTCAAGTGGGGGCGAGTTGTCACATCCCTAGTTCTGATATGACCTAGACTAGCTAGCCATGTGTGCATCATGTTTAAATTCCATTTAAGTTTGAAATGAGGATTTGTGAAACCCTCAGAATCATCTCTAAAATGGCCCAAACAAAAAGTGCTCCAAAAAAGTCCAAGAAAATGCTCATGTTGCTCTCTGAAAGTATTGGACAGAGATAAAAGTCAAACCAATATTTTTAAGAGCTCATAAGTATTTATTTTGGGCATTTGGAATTAATGCAGTAATTAATTGCTTTGGATATATATTTGTTATATATATAATATATGTCCAACAATTCTGTTAATTGGTGACGAGTTTTGGAGCAGTCCAACTAGTTCCTACAAAAATTGACAGAATTAACTAAAATGATTTAGTATTTTTATTAAATCAAAACAAATGTCAGAAAGAAAATAGAAAAAGAAAACAAAAAGGGAAAAGCTTACCTGGGCCGACTTACCTGGCCTGCTACCGCTCTGGCCCAGCCCAACTGGCCACCGCACCGTCCCCCACCTCGCGCCAGTAGGCGAGGCGCGTGCCAGGCGCGCGCGCGCACTCCGCGCGCCACGTGAGCTGCCTGCTTGCCTGGCTCCCCCCTTGCCGCCTGGATGTTTCACGCGACGCCACGCGCCGCACCACGCCTCGCTCACTCTCTCTTGTTCTCCTCTCCCTCGCTCTCTCTCTCTCTCTCGCGGCCGAGATCGCCGTCGCCGCCGTCCACAGCCACCGAGGCCTCGGCCACTGCCGCGCCTCCCCAACGCGCTCCACAGCTCCTCCGCGACCCCCTCTCCCTCCTCGTCGAGCCACGCACCTCCGAATGGCCTCCATCGTCGCCACCATCGTCTTCTTCATCGCCAGCCGCCGTGGATCTCCACCGCCCGCCCGTCACCGTCCGGCCGCCCCCGAGCCTGCTTCGACGCCCGCTGCAACCGCGGTGAGCTGCTGCTCCTCCTCCCCCTCTCCGTTCTCGCCCTCGCACACCGCAGCCACATCCCCGCTCGCGCTCGAACACTGGCCACCGCCGCGAGCTCCGCTCCAGCGACCTCCGGCCACCTTGCGTCCTTCCATCGCCTCCGCTGGATGCAGACGAGCCCGGGCTACACCCCGGTGCTCTCAACCGCCGCCCCTGTGCATCGCAGCGCTGCGCACGCCCTCAGTCAAACTCCGGCCTCCGCCTCGAGCTCCACTCCGGCGAGCTCCGGTCGACCCCGCCTCTCCCACTTGCTCCAGATGATGCGGACGAGCGTTGGCTCCTCGCCAATGGTCTCAGCCGCCTAAATGGTCGCCGGAGCAATGATCCCGAGCCCCTCCGCCGCCTTCGGGCTTGCCGGCGACTAAACGCCGGCGGTATTGACCGGGTAAACCCCACTAACTAACCCCCCCTGTGACACTGACCAGTGGGCCCCAGCGCCACTAATCTTTTAATTAGGTTTAAATTAACCCTGTTTAACCCCCTGTCACTGACGTGTGGACCCCACACATCAGGTTAGACCAGTTAGCACTGTTGACTTGCTGACGCAAGCATGACGCAGAGCTGACGCGATTATTTATTTTCTGGTTTTAAATTTAATCAGGAAATTCCAGAAAATTAGCAAAACTTCAAAAAAATCATAGCAATTCAACTGTAGCTCAGATTGAAATAATTTATATATGAAGAATTATCAAAAAAATTCAATCTATCCATCTGTACTAGCTTCATGCATGAAAAACCAACTTATACCTACTATATAAGTGAAAAACATATAATGGCATTTATAAGAGTTTATTTTGGAGTTGCATTTGAGCCCTTGGTTCAAATGGACTTCATTCAAACTGAATGCTAGTTGCATTAGCTCAAACCACATCACATCTTAATGCCATGTTCATGCATGATATTGTGCATATGCTTGTGTATTGATTGCCGACACCATTCCTTCTCGATAGGACCTGCTCCGGAGAGTGTTCCAGAGTACCTGTTTGAGGAGCAGTGCCCCCTGTTGATCTTCCAGGCAAGCAAACCCCCTTGTTCATTCCGATACAATCCTACTCTCTCGCTCCTGCTCTCAGTCATTGCATTAGGACAAAAATGATTCAACTGCTACTTTGTGCTGCAGTAGCTGAACCCATTCCTCTGCATGACATGTCATTGCCACAGTAAATAGTTGAAACCCACTAGCATGTGTAGGAGTTAATTGAGCCATGTTGTGTTCCTACCATGCCATGCCTGCTATTGCTTAGAGTTGTGTCAGGTCTGATTCATTGGGAATGAATTGGAGTGTTATGATTTGTTCTGGTGTTGAGAGTTAAGTGTGTGAACACGATTTGGTAAAGGTAGCAGTGAGAGGCCATGTAGGAGTACATGGTGGGTTGTCTCACTAGAACCGTCCTTAAGCACTGAGTTCTATGTATGTTGTCCAATGACTCGATACTACCACACATTGGGATCTGGGCGCCCCAAGCCCTCTCGACTTATTAACCAACTTGATCTATGTCCAGGAGTCGCAACTAGTTTCTGGTGTTTGTAGGTAGTGTTAGTAGTCTACCAAGTGGCACCCGGCCAGGTGGGCTTGGGACAGACTAGGCATAGTGGCACGGTGTACCAAGTGGCACCCGGATGGTGGGCTTGGGAACCCTGCTCACATCATTTGGGGCCGTGAGCGACACCCCGGCCGGATCTCCTTGCGGATGGAACCCGAATAGGCGATAAACCTGGACTAGAGTCTTGTGTGGTTAGTTAGGTCATGGCCGACACCCTCGTCAGGCTTACGCTTCAAGGTTGCCGAGATACATGACGTGTGCATGGCGGTAAGTGGCGAGAGCGTGTGTGAAGAAGTACACCGCTGCAGGGTTAACGTGATCTATTCGAATAGTACTCTAAAAATGCTCAAGACAAGTGTGAGTGCTATGGATGGCCTTCCCGTAGGGAGACGGGGATGAATCCATAGTAGCGTATTGTGTGGTGATTAGTGGACTCATGTGCGCCATCTCACCTCAAAGAAGTTCTCGTAGTCGTAGAACAGGATAGCCACTAAGTCAAAGCTGGCTTGCTGCAACTAAACCCCACATTACCCTCTTGATGCAAGTGCATGTATGATAGGATCTGATGTAAGTCTTGCTGAGTACCTTTGTACTCATGTTGCTTTATTTATGTTTTTGCAGCAGAGACTTCGGTCTTACTAGTGTTCTCGTGGACTTCGACGAGTAGCTTGTACCTCAGCTATGATCTTGATAGGATGTTGTAGATAGAAAGGCTCTTCAGCCTTTTTCATTTGTAGGTGTCTGTACTCAGACATGTAATGCTTCCGCTTGTTGCTTGTCTGCTCTGAATGTCTGGTCATGTGACCCCTGTTTGTAATAAATGCTATGATGGCTCTTCTGTGCCTTTATCTATAAGAGTTGTAGAGTTATGTTGTGATGCCATGTTGTACATCACATACTTGCATGTTATGCGTACGTGTAATGTGTATTGCTATGTGTGGGATCTGACTATCTAGTTGTTTATCCTTAGTAGCCTCTCTTACCGGGAAATGTCTCCTAGTGCTTCCACTGAGCCCTGGTAGCTTGCTACTGCTCCGGAACACTTAGGCTGGCCGGCATGTGTCCTTCTTCGTTCCTGTGTCTGTCCCTTTGGGGAAATGTCACGCGGTGTCTACCGGAGTCCTGTTAGCCTGCTATAGCCTGGTTTATCGGAGTCCTGCTAGCCCAGCTGCTACAGCCCGGATTCACTCGCTGATGACCGACACGTTCGATGCTGGGTCATGTATGCATGTCCCTGTAAGTTAGTGCCACTTAGGGTTCACGACTAGCCATATCAGCCCGGGTTCTTGTCATATGGATGCTAGCGACACTATCATATACGTGTGCCAAAGGCGCAAACGGTCCCGGACATGGTAAGGCGACACCCGTGGGAATACTGTGCGCGAGGCCGCAAAGTGATATGAGGTGTTACATGCTAGATCAGTGTGGCATAGAATCGGGGTCCTGACACTTTCATTGAGAGTTCCTCTGTGGCGTCCCTGCAGGGCTGGATGGCGCCTTCAATCGTCAACAACACGGTCCAGGGGGAGACTTTTCTCCCCGCACAGATCTTCGTGTTCGGCTGCTTCGCACTGCGGGCCAATTCGCTTGGCCATCTGGAGCAGATAGATAGCTATGCCCCCGGCCACCAGGTCAGGTTCGGAAACTTGAACTACACCGCGGATATTCTCGGAGACTTGATCTTCGATGGATTTGGGCCTGCGCCAGGAGCACCGAACAGTCACGATGAGCACAGCTTAGACCTACTGTCAGACAAAGCTCGGGATATCACCCCTGCAATAGCCTCGGATCTAAATCCGGAGCAAGTTGCGTTGCCTAAGGACAGAGGGGTGGACTCCACCCTGCAGGCCGCACACTTATCGGCGGTGGAGTCGAACACAGGCCTCACCTCTATGGAAGCCTGTAACCCCGGGCCCCCGGACTCATATCTGGTTATTGGTTCCGGTCCACGCACTCTCGAGCCAACCGAGCCAGGTTGGGCTCCGATAATGGAGTTTACCGCTGCGGATATCTTCCAGCACTCGCCCTTTGGCGACAAGCTGAACTCGTTAAAGTCTCTCTCTTTGTCAGGAGGCTCTCGGCCGAACTATGTCCGGCTTGAGTGGGAAGCAGGCGACGAAGGAATTCGCGGCCCACCCACCACCCACTTCATTGCCACGGTCGATGACTTAACTGACGTGCTTGACTTCGACTCCGAAGACATCGACGGTATGGACGACGATGCAGGAGAATTACAGGAGCCACCGCTCACAGGGCGGTGGACGGCCACCTCCTCATACGATATATACATGGTGGACACTTCGAAGGAAACCAATGGCGACGAGGCAACGGAGGACAACCCCTCGGGGAGAAAATCAAAGCATGGGCGTCGTCGGCGCCGCTCCAAGCCCCGCCACGGCAATACCGGTCCCGAAGAAGAAAGCAATCCGGACGGTGCCGAAGAGGAATACAACCCTGACCAACCCGCCTTCGAGCAGGACGAACAGGAGGATGAGCAGGTCAGCCTAGACGAACAGGCGACTGAGGATACCCGGAGGAGGACAACTATATGCCCCCCTCCGAAGATGAGATTAGCCTCGGCAACGACGAGTTCAGCGTGCCTGAGGATCCCGTGGAGCAGGAGAGCTTCAAGCACCGGCTTATTGCCACTGTGAGGAGCCTAAACAAGAAGCAGCAGCAACTCCAGGCTGATCAAGATCTGCTCACAGATAGATGGACTTAAGTCCTGGCAGCCAAGGAATACGGACTCGAGCGCCAAACGGCTGACCGGCCACCCCGTGGCCAGGATAAAACAGGATATTAGCCCGAATACCAGCCCACACCCCCACGCCAATAAACTACGGCTCGGGGCAACAGGCAAGACCTGCAAGATATTCTCGAAAACAAAGTAGGACAACCAAGATCGATCTACGGATCACGGGGGCGCGCCCCAGCGCGCGACGATGACCGTCACGCCGGATACATCATCAACAAGTCCGGCCGGGCCGAACACAGCAACCAAGACCAATTTGAACTGCTTAGCCACATAGCCCGGCACAGAGGCACCGCATACCCCCTCTGCTTCACTGACGAAGTGATGGATCATGAATTCCCAAAAGGGTTCAAACCCGTAAACATGGAATCATATGATGGCACAACAGACCCCGCAGTATGGATCGAAGATTTCCTTCTCCACATTCACATGGCCCGCGGAGACGATCTACACGCCATCAAGTATCTTCCCCTTAAGCTCAAAGGACCAGCCCGACATGGCTAAATAGCCTTCCAGCAAATTCCATTGGCAGTTGGGAAAACCTGGAAGACGCATTCCTCGACAACTTCCAGGGAACATATGTGCGACCACCGGATGCTGATGACCTGAGCCACATTACTCAACAACCTGGAGAGTCAGCCAGGAAATTCTGGACTCGGTTCCTAACTAAAAAGAACCAAATAGTTGACTGTCCGGACGCTGAAGCCCTGGCGGCTTTTAAGCATAATATCCGTGACGAGTGGCTCACTCGACACCTCGCCAGGAAAAACCCAAGTCCATGGCAGCTCTCACAACACTAATGACCCGCTTTTGCAAGGGGGAGGACAGCTAGTAGGCTCGCAGCGGCACCACGCCACAATGCAACAGACATAAGCGATGGAACAACGTTGACAACACCGAAGACACGGCAGTCAACGCCTGATTCAGTGGATCCAAATCCGGTAAGTGGAAGAAGCCGTTCAAAAGAAACAATCAAGGACCGTCCAGTCTGGACCGCATACTGGAATGCTCCTACCAAATTCATGGCACCCCAGACAAGCCAGCCAACCACACCAATAGAGACTGTTGGGTGTTCAAACAGGCCGGTAAAATAAACGCCGAAAACAAGGACAAGGGGCTGCATAGCAACAATGACGAGGAGCCCCGGCGTCCGAACACGGGGGGACAGAAGAAATCCCCCCCCCAGGTGAAAACGGTCAACATCATCTACACCACACACATCCCCAAGCGGGAACGGAAGCGGGCACTACGGGACGTCTATGCGATGGAGCCAGTCGCCCCCAAATTCAACCCATGGTCAGCTTGTCCGATCACCTTTGATCGTAGGGATCACCCTACTAGAATCTGTCACGGCGGCTCAGCCGCATTGGTCTTAGACCCAATCATCAACGGATTTCACCTCACGCGAGTCCTTATGGATGGAGGTAGCAGCCTGAACCTGCTTTATCAGGACACAGTGCGCAAAATGGGCATTGACCCTTCAAGGATTAAGCCAACCAAAACCACCTTTAAAGGTGTAATTCCTGGGGTAGAAGCCCGTTGTACGGGCTCTATAACATTGGAAGTGGTCTTTGGATCTCCGGATAACTTCCGAAGCGAAGAGTTAATCTTCGATATCATCCCCTTCCGCAGTGGTTATCACGCACTGCTGGGACGAACCGCATTCGCTAGATTCAATGCGGTACCACATTACGCATACCTCAAGCTCAAGATGACAGGACCGCGCGGGGTCATCACTGTCAATGGAAACATGGACCGCTCTCTACGAATAGAAGAGCATACTACAGCCCTCACGGCGGAAGTACAATGCAGCCTCCTCCGACAAACCAACCCGGTGACAACAACTTCGAGCACCGCCAAGCGAGTCTAGAGAACCCCGCAGCAGGATCATCAGGCACGCCTAGAGCGCGACTAGCAGTCCGGCCTCCGCTCAAGCCCCATCAAATCAGCATCCGTGCCACGTGCACACAATTACACACTCAAAATACCATGGGCACAGGAGGAGGCATAGCAAGGACTCAGTCAACAGTGCGGTATCACCACAACACACCTTCATAAATCTCCCTTTTTATTTTTCAGGACATTGCTTTAGGGCAGCCTCTTTACAAGAGCCGGATTAACGAACTTATACAGGGGGAAAACCAAGGAGGCAACAGGCCTTGCACGCAGAAGGAAATACCCAGGTGGAATGTATTTACGATCGTTATACCTATTTTACATACCTGTACGAAGCCTGCCCCTGGATAGGACATGTCAAATAGTCCTATTTATCTCTACTTAATGCACTGATTGTAAACATACGCTTAAACGTATTATTCATCAATGGGAGATCATATATAGAGTCAGCTTATTATTCTTAGTTGAGCATTTTTTCTTACAAATGTTTCTTTGATATTGCATCTGTACACCTTGGTACGGTCCGTTTGCCAGGGGCTTCTCATGGCGCCCCGTAATATGGCAAGTAAAGTCCGAACACTTTCAACAGTGCGGCACCCCGAACTTATAGCACTATATGCATTAGCTCCGAATCATGTTTCGGGTCTATAGTTGGGTTAGACCGGATCCCTTGTTTTGGTACCTTATGTTCCGTTATATCGGCTAGGGTAGCGCAGGGAGAACTACTGCGATTGTGTACCGGTTCTTCCGGACGAGCACCTCAGTAGAGAAAGCCGAAAACTGACCGGCATGATATGGCGAGAGCTGGTCGCTGTTCGAGAGGTCTTAAAATCCTTAAAGATTTTTCCGCTTTAGGCGATAAATTGGCTTCGTCCAATCTAGGCGTATATAGCGCCCCAATTCGGCCTTCCGGATTCTAGGGGCTTCGCCAAAATTTAAAATTGCAGACTTCTATGGCTAAGTGAAAGTTATAAAGCCGCATAGTCCGATTTCCTTGTTCACTGTGCTGGACACCTCCTTAAGGGACCAAACATTTGGATAAATAGTGTCCGGGTTTTCCACGAACACCCCAGTACTAGTTACATGGGGGCGGAAGCCGACAACTGGCCTACTTTCAGAATTTTATAAATAGCTGCACATAAGGTAATATTTTAAATAACAAAAGCACTACATAGCGCAAGTAACTTCGTCTTTAAATTACAAACATGAAAGAAGTGAATTCATTCTAAAATGGTGTCCTTGGTACATTCATCGGCCACGAGACGAGCGCCCTTCATCACGCCATCATAGTACATCTCGGGAAGGCGATGCACCTTGCCCTCCGGCGGCCCGTCCTTCACCAGCTTCTCCGCATCCAGCTTTCCCCCAATGCACCTTCGTGCGGGCAAAGGCCTAGCAGCACCCTCAATGCAAATGGATCGCTTGATCACTTCAAGCTGCGGACAAGCATTCACCATCCGCTTGATCAGGACGAAGTAGCTCGTGGGCAGGAGCTCACCAGGCCACATCCGGACTATGAAATCTTTCATAGCCACTTCGGCCGCCATGTGGAGTTCGACCAACTGCTTCAGTTGGTCACTCAGAGGCATTGGCTGTTCGGCCCCAGTATATTGGGACCAGAACAGCTTCTCCGTTGAGCTCCCATCCTGGGCATGGTAGAACTCCGCGACATCTGATAGGCTGTGTGGCAGATCTGCGAATGCCCCTGGAGAGCTCCAAATTCGGGTAAGTAAAAGAAACGCCTACTCCACATGTTTGCTTTGCATAAAGAATTTCTTACCCGCTGCTATCTTTTTGGCCTCCTGGATTTCCTGTTGTGCCTTCTTGTCTATCCTTAACTACATAAGAGCGGGGAATCACTTACCCTTGTTCTCTTCGAGCTGCCTCTTCATGAGGTCGAGCTCTCCCTGTGCCTGCTCCAGGTCCCGCTTTAGTTTGGCAACCTCGGCTGTGCGGACAGCAGCGGCAAGCAGCACAACCTGCTTATTCACATGAATATTTATTATTAGACTCCTGCGGATTATAATTGACCTTCCATTTGGTTTTTCTTTCCGAACACCAAACAGAGTATCAGGGGCTACTACCTATCGGGTGGTAATTTCACACATTTTTATTACTTACCTCAAAGCTTGCCAGGAGGCTGGTGCAAGCTTCGGTTAGTCCGCTCTTGGCAGATGAAACCTTCTGAATCACCACACTCATAAGAGTACGGTGCTCTTCATCCATGGAAGCGCCTCGAAGCGCTTCCAGCAAACAATCCGGCGCCTTAGGTGCAACGGAAGTCCTCGACGCGGATGGCTCGCCCTCCCTAACAAGGGGCTGCCCGCCTGAGTCCAGAACCATTGAAGGTTCCGGAACAGTGTTCGGTTGAGAGCCCAGCCTACTGTGGCTCTCATCGACACGATCCGCACGGATCTTGAACCCCGCGTGTCCGACATCTGGAATCCCACCTTGGGGCGTCTCTAGAGTCACCACCCCCCGCTCTGGGAGCCTTCGGGATAACACCTCTGTGTCGTCCGTAGGCTGAGGAGTAGTGGCCGTCGGAAGCGAATTCATCTCCGAATCGCTCAGGGACCCGGAAGAAGATACCTCGGGGTGAGCCCTGGCCGGACTGCATATATGTTCGGCGTTATAAAAAAAGCTATGGAGTGAAGTCATGATAGAGTGCGGACACTTACGATCGCATTGGGGGCTTCCCCCTGGGCAGACACCCCTCCTCGCTGAGAGCGGCCGTGGCAGAGTAGTCCGGAAGGGACACCTTTCCCTTCTTGGATGCCCCAGCCTCCCCCTCTGGGGCGGCTTTCCTCTTTTTCTCCTCCCCAGTGTGGGAAGGTAGAGTTTCTTCTTGCTTCCTACCACCTCCGCGGGAGGAATCTGTCTCATCGTCATCGGACGACGTGGGTATGACGGCCTTGCGCCGAGGGACTTTTCTGGCCCCCTGGTCCTCCTCCCCAGGCCCCTCATCCTTTCCGGATGGGGCGTCCTCTTCTTCTTCTTCCTCCCCTTCGTGGGAGGAGTGTGCCTCGTCGTCTTCGGACGAGGCTTCCGGTACAACCTTACGCCGGAGACCCTTTCGGATCCCCGGGGCCTTCTTTTCGGCCTTCTTCTCCGGCACCTTGTAGGGCGCCGGGACTAGCATCTCCGTCAATAGAGCATCAACAGGGCCTTCTGGCAGCGGAGCTGGACAGTCAATCTGCTCCGCTATCTCCACATAATCCTGAGCAAATATGCACAGTTACTTAAGACTCCCCCGTGAATATATTCGGAAGGACCGAATCCGGTGGTAGTCTGAGAACTCACCTGACTACGAGGCCGCGCGGCGTGAAGCCCGCGGTCCTCGGATGTGGGAGGAGGTACTTCGGAGGCCTTGAACAACACCTTCCATGCGCCTTTATGCGTCATGTCGTAGAGCCTCCGAAGCATCTGGTGTTCGGCTGGGACGAACTCCCATAGGTTAAATGCCCGCCTTTGGCACGGGAGAATCCGGCGAACGAGCATGACCTGGATCACGTTGAAAAGCTTGATGTTTTTGTCCTTCATGCTCTTTATGCAGGTATGGAGTCTGGTCAGCTCTGTAGATTCGCCCCAGGGAAGGCCCTTCCTTTCCCAGGAGGTGAGCTGCATGGTTGCTCCGATCGGAACTCGGGGGCCGCCGCCCAGTGGGCGCCGTGCGGCTCGGTGATGTAGAACCACCCCGACTGCCACCCCTTCACGGTTTCCGCAAAGGAGCCATCAAGCCAGGTGACGTTAGGCATCTTGCCCACCATGGCTCCTCCGCACTCCGCTTGCTGGCCGCTCACAATCTTCGGCTTCACGCAGAAGGTTTGCAGCCACAAGCCGAAATGAGGCTTGATGCGGAGGAAGGCCTCACATACGACGATGAACGTCAAGATGTTGAGGACGAAATTCGGGGCTAGATCATGGAAATCTAGCCCATAGTAGAACATGAGCCTGCTGACGACGGGATGAAGTGGGAATCGCGGTCCACGGATGAAGTGGGCGACAAACACAACCCTCTCGTGGGGTCCTGGGGTCGGAATGACCTGCCCGATGTCCGGTAGCCGGTGCGCTATGTCTGCGGCCAAGTATCCGGCCGCCCGAAGATTTGCGATATGCTTCTCCTTGACGGTGGAAGCAACCCACTTGCCTCCTGCTCCGGACATGTTTAGCTGTGCGGAGAAGACTTGGGCTTGGGCGCTGGAGCTCGAGGGGGCAAGAGTCAGCAAGGGAGAAAGAAGGCGTGGGTAAAAATGGGGAAATCTTATCCCTTTATAGAGGCGACGAAAGCGGTGTGCCTCCCCACTTGCCTGTTGGGAATCGCTTGCTTCCCAAGCACCACGATTGATGGCGTGGTGGGATAACCCATACCCGTATTGATGAGAATCCCGTGATAAGGGGACACGATCTCTGCTTTGACAAGACGTGTCAAAGAAACCGCCTCGGAATATGCGTTGTGGCTGGTTGTGGGAAAACGGTTCGAATAATGATCCGACCGTAATGACATGTGTCATTGTCTAAAAGAGTTGTCAGCAGATTGCATTTGTGAAATATCATTCTCTCTACAGTGGTATGTGAAGATCATTTTGTGGATCCGGACACGATTCAAGTGTTTGATAATTACTTTGGAGTATTCGGAAAAGGAACCTGCCTTGCAATGCCGAAGAAAAGACTGCGCGTCGGTCTCATCGTCATTGAAGCCTGGTTTAGAGGCTACTGAGGGAGTCCTAGATTAGGGGGTATCCGGACAGCTGGACTGTATACATTGTCCGGACTATTGAAGCGTGAAGATACAAGACTCAAGACTTCGGCCCGTGTCCGGATGGGACTCTCCTTTGCGTGGAATACAAGCTTGGTGATCCGGATATTGAGTTTCCTTCCTTGTATCCGACTCCATGTAAACCCTAGCCCTCTCCGGTGTCTATATAAACCGGAGAGGTTGGTCCTTAGAAGGCCGATCACAATTACAATCATACCATGATAGGCTAGCTCTTAGGGTTTAGCCTCTACGATCTCGTGGTAGATCTACTCTTGTACTACTCATATCTTCAATATTAATCAAGCAGGAAGTAGGGTTTTACCTCCATCGAGAGGGCCCGAACCTGGGTAAACATTGTGTCCCTTGCTTCCTGTTACCATCAGCCTAGACGCACAGATCGGGACCCCCTACCCGAGATCCGCCGGTTTTGACACCGACACCCTCCGCCCTTGCCGCCTCCTTGTGGCTCTTCTGACTTCATATCCAAGTCTCCTGGGTGTCTTCTGGTCCAAGAACAATCATCGCGGAGGCTTTATTCCGTTTGGACTCCGTTTAGTATTCCGTTTCTGCGAAGCTCAAAAACAAGGAAAAAACATAAACTGGCACTGGTCTCTAGGTTAACAGGTTAGTCCCGAAAATGATATAAAATAGCATATTAATGCATATAAAGCATCCAAAACAGATAATATAATAGCAAGGAACAATCAAAATTTATAGATACGTTGGAGACGTATCAAGCATCACCAAGCTTAATTCCTGCTCGTCCTCGAGTAGGTAAATGATAAAAACAGAATTTTTGATGTGGAAGCTACCTAACTTATTTATCCATGTGATTCTTCTTTATTGTGGCATGAATGTTCAGATCCATAAGATTCAAAACAAAAGTTTAATATTGAAATAAAAACAATAATACTTCAAGCATAGTAACAAGGCAATTATGTCTTCTCAAAATAACATGGCCAAAGAAAGTTATCCCTACAAAATCATATAGTCTGGCTATGCTCCATATTCATCAGACAAAATATTCAAATCATGCACAACCCCGATGACAAGCCAAGCAATTGCTTCATACTTTTAGTGTTCTCAGACCTTTTCAACTTTCACGCAATACATGAGCGTGAGCCATGGACATAGCACTATAGGTGGAATAGAATGTGGTGGTTGTGGAGAAGAACAAAGGAGGGAGATAGTCTCACATCAACTAGGCGCATCAACAGGCTATAGAGATGGCCATCAATAGATATCAATGTGAGGGAGTAGGGATTGCCATGCAACGGATGCACTAGAGCTATAAGTTTATGAAAGCTCAAAAACAAAAAACTAAGTGGGTGTGCATCCAACTTGCTTGCTCATGAAGACCTAGGGCGATTTGAGGAAGCCCGTCGTTGGAATAGACAAGCCAAGTCCTATAATGAAAAATTCCCACAAGTATATGAAAATGACAAAATAGGAGACTCTCTATCATGAAGATCAAGGTGCTACTTTGAGGCACAAGTGTGGAAAAAGGATAGTAACATTGCCCCTTCTCTCTTTTTCTCTCTTTTTCTTTCTCTTCTTTTTGTTTGGCTTCTTTGGCCTCCTTTTTTTATTTCCTCAGATGGGACAATGCTCTAATAATGATGATCATCACACTTCTATTTACTTACAACTCAAGAATTACAACTAGATACTTAGAAAAAAATATGACTCTATATGAATGCCTTCGGCGGTGAACCGAGATGTGCAATGACTCAAGAGTGACATGTATGAAAGAATTGTGAAAGGTGACTTTGCCAAAAATACCATGTCAACTACATGATCATGCAAAGCAATATGACAATGATGAAGCGTGTCATAGTAAACAGAACGGTGGAAACTTACATGGAAATATATCTTGGAATGGCTATGGAAATGCCATAATAGGTAGGTATGGTGGTTGTTTAGAGGAAGGTATATGGTGGGTGTATGGTACCGGCGAAAGTTGCGTGGTACTAGAGAGGCTAGAAATGGTGTAAGGGTGAGAGTGTGTATAATCCATGGACTCAACATTAGTCATAAAGAACTCACATACTTATTGCAAAAAACTATTAGTCATCGAAACAAAGTACTACGCACATGCTCCTAGGGGGGGTAGATTGGTAGGAAATGACCATCGCTCGTCCTCGACCGCCATTCATAAGGAAGACAATCAATATATACCTCATGCTCCAACTTCATTACATAACGGTTCGCAATACGTGCATGCTACGGGAATCACAAACCTCAACACAAGTATTTCTTTAATTAACAATTACTCACTAGTATGACTCTAATATGACCATCTTTATATCTCAAAACAATCATAAGGAATCAAACTTCTCATACTATCGCACTTTATATGAAAGTTTTATTATATCCCTCTTAAATGCCTATCATATTAGGACTAATTTTATAACCAAAGCAAATTTCCATGTTGTTTAAAAAGACTCTCAAAATAATATAAGTGAAGCATGAGGGTTCAACAATTTCTATAAAATAAAACCACCGCCGTGCTCAAAATAGATATAAGTGAAGCACTAGATCAATATTGTCTAGCTCAAAAGTTATAAGTGAAGCACATAGAGTATTCTAAGAAATCACGATTCATGCGTGTCCCTCTCAAATGGTGTGTACAGTAAGATTGATTATGGCAAACTGAAAAGCAAAGACTCATATCATACAAGACGCTCCAAGCAAAATACATATCATGTGGTGAATAAAAATATAGCCTCAAGTAAAGTTACCGATAGACGAATACGAAAGAGGGGATGGCTTCCAGGGAATCCCCAAGCTTAGGCTCTTGGTTGTCCTTGAATATTACCTTGGGGTGCCTTGGGCATCCCCAAGGTTAGGTTCTTGCCAACCCTTATTCCATAGTCCATTAAATCCTTACCCTAGACTTGAAAACTTCACAAGACAAAACTCAACAGAAAATCTCATAAGCTCCATTAGTATAAGAAAATAAATCACCACTTTTGGTGTTGTTGTGAACTCATTCTTTATTTATATTGGTGTAATATATACTTTATTCCAACTTTTCCATGGTTCATACCCCCCCCCCCGATACTACCCATAGATTCATCAAAATAAGCAAACAACACAAAGAAAACAGAATCTGTCAAAAACAGAACAGTCTATAGCAATCTAGAAACTTCGAATACTTCTGTAACTCCAAAAATTCTTAAAAATTAGGGCAAGCTGGGTATTTTTGTACCAATCTTGTTCAAAAATAATCAGATCAAAAACATGCTTCTGTGAATTACGAAAATTATTTTCCTCGGTGCAAAAGATTCTGTTTTCAGCAAGATCAAAACAACTATCACCGTAAGCCATCCCAAAGGTCTTACTTGGCACAAACACTAATTAAAACACAAAACCACATTTAACCAGAGGCTAGATGAATTACTCAAATAAAAATAGGAGCAAAAAGAAAAGAACAAAAATAACATTGGGTTGCCTCCCAACAAGCACTATTGTTTAACGCCCTTTAGCTAGGCATAAAAACACGAATAGATCTAAGTATTGTTATCTTTGGTATGCAATCCATAGGTAGCTCTCATAATAGATTCATATGGAAACTTAATTTCCTTTTTAGGAAAGTGTTCCATGCCCTTCCTTAACAGAAATTGAAATCTAATGTTTCCTTCTTTCATATCAATAATTGTACCAATCATTCTAAGGAAAGGTTTACCAAGAATAATAGGACATGTAGGATTGCAATCTATATCAAGAACAATGAAATCTACGGGAACATAATTCATATTTGCAACAATAAGAACATCATTAATCCTTCCCATAGGTTTCTTAATAGTGGAATCCGCAAGATGCAAATTAACAGAACTATCATCAAATTCACGGAAACCTAATACATAACATAAGGTTTTTTGAATCATGGGAACACTAGCACCCAAATCACACAAAGCATGGCACTCATAATCTTTAATCCTAACCTTGGTAGTAGGTTCCAACTCATCATAAAGTTTTCTATGTATAGAAACTTCCAATTCAAGCTTTTCTTCAAAAGATCTCATCGTAGCATCATCAATATGTTTAGTAAAAGCTTTGTTTTGATTGTAATCATGAGGATAATTCAACATGGCTTGCAACAAGGAAATACAATCTATTAAAGAACAATTATCATAATTAAATTCCTTGAAATCCAAAAGAGTGTGTTCATTGCTACTTAAGGTTTTGACATCTCCAATCCCACTTTTATCAATTTTTGCATCAAGATCTAAAAACTCTGAATCATTGGGACACCTTTTAACTAAAGTTGACTCATCTCTAGTCCCATATTTATCTAGATTTATATTGGAAAAAAATATTCAATAGGAGTCACATCAATCACTTTAAGGTCTTCATCATTATTTTCACGGAAACTAGAAGAACACGCTTTTACAAACCAATCTTGTTTAGCACGCATCTTAGCGGTTCTTTTTTTGCACTCAACAATGGAGATTCTCATAGCCTTTAGAGATTCATTGATATCATGCTTGGGTGGAATAGATCTACTTTTCAAAGAATCAACATCAAGAGAAATTCTATCCACGTTTGTCAGGACCCCGACTCAATGCCACACCGGTCTAGCATGCAACACCTCATATCACTTTGGGGCCTCACGCACGGTATTCCCACGGTGTCGCCTTACCTTGCCTGGGACCGTTTGCGCCTTTTGGCACACGTATATGATAATCTCTCTAGCATCCATATGACAAGGAGCCCGGGATGACATGGCTAGTCGTGAACCCAAAGTGGCACTAACTTGCAGGGACAGGCATACATGACCTAGCAATGAACTTGTCGGTTATCAGCGAATGAATCCGGGCTGTAGCAGCTGGGCTAGCAGGACTCCGGTAAACCGGGCTATAGCAGGCTAACAGGACTCCGGTAGTCATCGCGTGACATTTCCTCGTAGGGACAGACACAGGAACGAAGAAGGACACATGCCGGCTAGCCTAAGTGTTCCAGAGCAGTAGCAAGCTACCAGGGCTCAGTGGAAGCACTAGGAGACATTTCCCGGTAAGAGAGGCTACCAAGGATAGACAACTAGATAGTCAGATCCCACACATACCAAACATTTCAATCATACACACAATATGCTCGATATGTGCAAATACAACATGGCATCACAACATGACTCTACAACTCAAGTACTTTATTTAAAGGCTCAGCGAGACATACATATCATACACACAAGTACGGGTCACACGACCCAGCCTTCAAGTCATACAAACATACAAGCCAACAGCGGAAGTAACATGTCTGAGTACAGACATCCAGAAAATAAAAGAGGCTTGAGGAAGCCTGGCTATCCTACACGGTCCATCATGAGCTAAGGATCACCACCTGGGCTTCAGCCTACTCGTCGACATCAATGTCTATGAAGAACCCATAAGAAGGGGTTGCAACATCTTCTGTAAACGTAAATTAAGCAAACATGAGTACAAAGGTACTCAGCAAGACTTACATCAGATCCTAAATACATGCACATTATCAAGAAGGGATGGTGATGTTATTCCAGCAAGCCAGCTTTGACTCTTGGCTAAGCTAACTTACAAGACTCCAACTTGTAATTGTTTTGCGCACTCGAGTCCACTACACACCACTTCAATACACTACCGGGGATCCACCTCCGTCATCCTACGGAAGGGCCATCCTCGGCACTCACCCTTATTTTGAGGCTTTTAGTAGTATCCATTTACTTGTCTATGAACTGTATAGATAACCAAGTAGTCCTTTATCGCGGACGCGGCTATTCGAATAGATGATATTAACCTTGCAGGGGTGTACTTCTTCATACACACTTCCACCACTTATCGTCATTTACATGACATGTACTCGCCAACCTTCAAGTGGAAGCCCAACGTGGGTGTCGGCCACAGCCTACCTAAACACCTAAGTCTCTAGTCCAGGTTTATCACCTATCCAGGTTCCATCCGCAGGGAGTCCGGCCGAGATTTCCACATACGGCCCCGAATGATGTGTGCAGGGTTCCCGAGATACCAAGTGGGCATCCGGTACACCGTGTCATGTACCTACCACATCGCAGCCCACCCCGAGGGTCAGCGCTACCCACGGCCTCCAGTATGCTACAAACACCAGAAACTACTTGCAACTCCTGGACAGAGGACTAGGGTGGTTAAGAAGCCGAGAGGGTCCATTGGTTTCAGGCCCAATGCATGGTAGTAGCTGATTCTTAAATCACACATACATATCTCAGTGCTTAAGGACGGTTCCAATGAAACAACCCATCATGTACTCCTACATGGCCTCTCATCGGTACCTTTACCAAATTTTGTTCAACACATCACTATCGTTACCGACATGATCATTTCACTCTAGCACATCACCCCGATGAACCAGACCTGACACGACTCTAAGAATAGCAGGCATAGCAAGGTAGGAAACACATACACATGGCTCAATCAACTCCTACACATGCTAGTGGGTTTCATCTAGTTACTGTGGCAATGACAGGTCATGCAGAGGAAATGGGTTCAACTATCGTAGCACACAGCAGTTTGAAACGCATTGTCTTAAATGCAGTAAAAGAGAGCAGAAGCGAGAACATGGGTTTGTATCAATATGATCAAATGGTTGGTTGCTTGCCTTGTGGGTTCGTAGACTGGTATTGCTCCTCGTTTGGATACTCGTGATACGCTTCTGGGGCAGAACCTGCCGCAGAGAGCACCGATATACAATCAACACCAAACAATGTGCAACCATATGATGCATGCATGACACATGGCAAAATGAGTGTATTGGGCTAATGCAACTATGACCAGATGAGTTTGAGCCATTTTGAACCAAATATTCAAATTCCAAACCCATATATGATCTTAAATAGTGCTTTATCATGTTTTGCACTAAACAGCAAGTTAACTTGTTTAAACATGCATGAAACCAGAACAGATGGATAAATTGGATTTTTTTTATTATTTTTCATATATAACACTTTGCATTTGGAGGTACAGATTAATTTCTATGATTTTTTGAAGTTTGCACTAATTTCTTGAATTTCCTGAATAAGAATAAATCTAGAAAAAGGAGTTACTGCATCAGCATTGCATCAGCATTGCATCAGCATGTCAACTGGGGCGCCCAGGTCAAACCTGACTAGTGGGACCCATTGGTCAGTGTCTCTGTTAACTTTTTGAGTTAATTAGGATTAGTCTAATATTAATCTAGGTTTGACCAGAAAGTAGGGCCCACATGTCAGTGACTCAGGGGAGTCAAACACATGGTCAAACCACGCTGACTCGTTGGTGTTTAGCCGCCGGCGACGTCCAGACGCGGCGGAGGCTGCGGGATTTGCCCTTCGGCAACCAAGTGCATGGGGGAGACCATCTACACGTAGCTAGGAGTGAGCCGCGTCGAGTGGTGGTGATGGTTGAGCTCCAGGTCACTGGAAACGACGTCGGCGACGAGCTGTGCGGCTACCGGAGTTTGGGTGTGGTCGAACTCGTCGTTGTGGTGATCTTGGAGGCTCAAGGCCAGCTCCTACATGGTCTACATGACGCAACGAACTCGTTGGACATGGTGGCGTGGCTGTTAGTTGGCCGGAGCATCGTCGACGACAAGCTCAGGCGGCAGCGCATGCGGTGGAGCTCGTTGCGGTCGAAGCACGGGACGGCGGCGAGAACGAGAGTGATCGAAAGGGGCAGAAGCTCACAGTGAAGACGATGAGCTAGGCGGCGCGGTCGGGGAGGAGTTGTAGCTGCGGTGACAGCAAAGGGGATCTCCGGCGGTGGCGAAGTCGGGCGAGGTTGATGCAGTGGCTTCGGGGCAAGCGAGCGCTCGGGGCTCGACCTGCTCGATGGAGAGGACGACGGCGAAGCTGCTAGACAAGGTGAGGCGGCACAGAGATGGCGGTGGCTATGTGGACGATGGTGAGGTGGCAGCGGTTGCGTCGGCCATGGCGGAGGGGAGCGAGGAAGAGGCGATGGGGGAGAATGGACATGTCCAGGGGGTCGAGGGGGCGACATGGAGGTCGAACAGCTCGTCCAGGGGCGAAGTGGCAAGCAGGTGGCGCCGTGGCGAGCTCGCGCTTGTCGGCGTCACCTCCCTGCCTGCCTGGCAGGGACGAAGCAGCTGGCTGGCATGCGCCAGCATAGTGCTGGGCCGCCAGGTGGGCTGGGTGGTGGGTTCGGCCAGGTAAGTGGGTTTTTCCATTTATTTCTGTTTTGTTATATTTCTGTAGGTTTGTGGCATTTCTATAAATACTTAGACATCTTCAAAAATCACCAAACTGCACATGGCCACTGTTTGGAATATATCCAACATGGAACATTTTAGTTTGGGATTATTTGAGCATTTGAAATATTTTATAGTATTTAAAATGCCCAAATTCAAATAACTAATGATTTAATCCAGTGACCTTAGGATGACCTAGAAATTTGTGCACCATTTTTGTCAGTGGTTTAAGACTAAGGGAAAGATGATGAACATTTTAGAACGGCATTTCAGGTTCATTGAAAATATTTTTAGTAAACCCTAGTTGGTTTTGGGGGTGCTGGGGGTTCTGTCATCCCCATTTCAAGTTTCTGATAAAAGATAAACATGATGCAAGCACTCTAATGCATGAACTAGCTAGGGTGTGACAACTCACCCCCACTAAGAAAAATCTCGTCCCGAGATTTAGGATCCTCCGGGAAGAAAGTGGGATACTCTAGTCGAAGACGATCCTCCCTTTCCCAAGTTGCTTGTTTCTTAGAATGGTGCGACCATTGAACCTTGGGAAACTTGATGTTATGGCATCGAGTGGTACGCTCGGCTTGATCGAGGATACGAATGGGGTATTCTCGATACATGAGATTATCTTGAAGATCAAGTGTTTCGTGGTCTACTCCATGGATAGGATCCGAGAAGAAACGCCTGAGTTGAGAAACATGGAAGACATTTTGGACCCTGGAGAGGTGTGGAGGTAGTTCCAATTGGTAGGCAACTTCTCCTTGTTTGGCAAGAATGCGAAAGGGTCCAATGTAGCGAGGAACTAATTTTCCTTTGATACCGAAGCGATGGGTTCCCTTCAGAGGAGTAACCCGAAGGTAAGCCTTCTCATCAACCTCAAAAGTCATAGCCTTATATTTACGGTCATATTTGCTCTTTTGACTAGATTGGGTTGTTTTCAACTTTTCACGAACAATGCGAACTTGCTCTTCTGCTTCCTAGATCATATCCAGGCCAAAGAATTTTCTTTCCCGGGTTTCTGACCAGTTAAGTGGCGTTCGACACCTTCGTCCATAGAGAACTTCAAAAGGGGCTTTACCCAAGCTAGATTGATAGCTGTTGTTATAAGAAAATTCGGTAAATGGAAGGCATTTCTCCCAATCCATTCTGAAAGAGATAACGGAAGCTTGAAGCATATCTTCTAGAATTTGATTGACGCCTTCTACTTGACCACTTGACCGAGGGTGGAAGGCGGTGCTAAAGGAAAGACGGGTTCCCATAGCATTTTGGAAACTTTCCCAAAATCGAGAGGTGAAGAGACTTCCTCGATCCGAGTTGATTTCCAATGGAACACCATGGAGAGACACTATTCAGGAGATATATAGGTCTGCTAGCTGACTAGCAGTTATACTCTTGCGAACAGGCAAAAAATGGGCATTTTTGGAAAGACGATCGATAACGACAAAGATAGCGTTATTCCCTCTCTTGGTCCTGGGAAAACCGGTGATGAAATCCATACCAGTTTTGTCCCATTTCCATTCAGGAATAGCTAAGGGTTGAAGGGTGCCAGCAGGCCGTTGACGCTCTTCTTTAACAAGATGATAGACATCGCAGTTAGCAACATATTGAGCAATTTCTCTCTTCATCCTAGTCCACCAGAACCTCTGGCGTAGGTCCTGATACATCTTGGTACTACCGGGATGAATGGTGAGAGGGGATTCATGAGCTTACTTAAGGATCAACCGCCTTAGGTTTCACACCTTGGGAACCACTAGGCGGTTCCGCGAAGTATACGACTCCTTGATCATCAACGGAGAAACAATCCGCAACTCCTTTCTTGATGTTTCTTTTGATACGGGAAATCCCTGGATCTACCTTCTGAGCTTTGTGATCTGATCCGTAAGGGTAGGTTTCGCTACCAAGATAGAAAGGAATCCTTGAGGAACAATGTGAATGTTAAGCTTCCGAAATTCCTCATGGAGAAGTGGTTGACCTTGTTGTAACATCAGATTGTTACAATAAGATTTACGACTTAGTGCGTCAGCCATGACATTGGCTTTCCCTAGGGTATAAGTTATCCCTAAGTCAAAATCTGTGATCAACTCGACCCAACGTCTTTGCCTGAGATTCAAATCCGGTTGGATGAATATATATTTCAGACTTTGGTGATCGGTGAAGATTTTGCAACGATTACCGAGAAGGTAATGTCGCCAGGTTTTGAGTGCATGGACTATAGCTACAAGCTCTAGATCATGGGTAGGATAGTTTTCCTCATGTGGGTGCAATTGCCATGAAGCGTAAGCAACTACATGACGATCTTGCATGATAATGCAACCTAGTCCTTGTCGCGAGGCGTCGCAATAGATAACAAAGTCCTTGGAAAAATCTGGTGGTACCAGTACGGGAGCAGATGTCAGGCGTCTTTTTAGTTCTTGAAAGTTGTGCTCGCACTATGGGGTCCACTCGAACTTTTTATCTTTCTTGAGGAGTTTAGTTAGAGGTTTAGCAACTTTGGAGAAGTACTCGACAAAGCGGCGACAATAGCTCGCTAAGCCAAGGAAACTCTGAACTTGCTTGACCGATTCAGGTGGAGTCCAATTAAGAACGGCTTGAACTCGCTCGGGATTGATAGCAATACCCTTACCAGATATTACATGGCCTAGATAGGTCACTTCTGGCAACCAAAATTCACATTTAGAGAATTTGGCATAAAGGCGACGCTCTCGAAGTTTCATCAACACAAGCCTTAGATGCTCGGCATGTTCTTCCTCATTCTTGGAGTAGATGAGTATATCATCGAGGTAAACCACGACGAATTTATCCAAATACTCCATGAAGATTGAGTTCATTAACCGAGAGAAAGTTCCTGGGGCGTTGGTCAAACCGAAGGACATGACGGTGTACTCGTATTGGCCATAACGAGTAACAAAGGCCGTTTTGGGAATGTCCCCGTTCTTGATTTTGATTTGATGGTAGCCCAACCTCAAATCCATCTTAGAAACGACTGAGGATCCAGCAAGCTGATCATACAGATCGTTGATCTTGGGGAGCGGAAACTTGTTCTTTATGGTGACCAGGTTGACGGGTCGATAATCCACAACCATCCGATCCGTACCATCCTTCTTCTTGACAAAGAGGACGGGACAAGCCCATGGAGAAGAACTGGGACGGATGAAACCCTTTTTCAAGGACTCATCGAGTTGTTTCTTAAGCTCGGCTAGTTCTAGTGGTGCCATCTTATAGGGTCTCCCAGAGATTGGGACGGTTCCCGGAATAAGATCTATCACGAACTCGACATCTCAGTCAGGTGGAACACCTGGCCGTTCTTTTGGAAAGACATCCGGAAAGTCACGGACTACCGGAACGTCTTCGAGGTCTGGCAAAGGACTGGCATTGAGAGAATATAGTTGTCGCTTAACTACTCGGGTCAAGACATTGACTACCTATCCCGATGGGTGTGTAAGTTGAACAGTCCTAGAGAAACAATCAATCTTAGCATGATGGGCTGACATCCTATCCATACCCAAGATGATATTAATGTCCGAAGATTTGAGAGCTATCAAAGATGCAAGAAAAACAAGTCTATCGACCTGAATTTCTTTCCCATGGCTTACTCTAGAAATCTGCCACTTGGATCCCGGGGTTTGAATTACCATGGAGGTGGGCATGTCACAAAATGTGGTGTTATGGAAATGAGTATAGCCTTCAGATATAAATGAATGAGATGCTCCAGTATCAAAAAGAACAGATGTCGTATGGCAGTTAACAAGGAGTGTACCAAGAACGACATTGGGATCATCCTGAGCCTCTTTAGCTGAGACACAGTTCACATGGCCACGTGCAGCGGTGGCCGGCTTGGTGTAGTACACCTTCCCTATTGGCTTGCCACGGCCAACAGCCTTTCCAGACTGGTTGGGATTGGGGTTGGTCTGGGGACACTCTCGCATGTAGTGACCGGTTCTCCGCACTTGAAACATGCCACAGTCTTGGTGCGTGGGGAAGCATTGTTGGTTGATCCATCATAGGACTTGGCTGGTGCATACTGATGGGCTGGATGAGGCGCATGATAGGATGGCCTCGGTGTGAACCTGGGTGGCAGAGCGGTGTTAGGCACCCACACCCGGCGCTTCTGAGAGCCAGAACCAAATGAGCAACCAGTGTCACGGCCGTGCTTGCGTGTTGCTTCGAAATCAGTCTGACCTGCCTCAGCACTGATGGCCTTGTTCACTAACTTTTGGAAGGAAGTGCACTCGTGCAGACGGAGATCACGGCAAAGCTCGGGGCTAAGTCCCTTGCGGAACCTTGCCTGCTTCTTGGCATCGGTGGAAACTTCCTCAGTTGCATAGCGTGCTAAGTTTCCGAACTCCCTATTGTATGCATCCACAGTGAGTCTACCTTGGGTGAAACTGCAGAACTCCTCACGCTTGCGATCCATAAGACCTTCCGGAATGTGATGTTCACGGAAAGCCTCACTAAACTCTGCCCAGGTAGTGACTTGGCCAGCTGGGCGCATGGCCTCATAGTTCTCCCACCAGAGACTGGCGGGGCCTTCAAGATGATAGGCAGCATATGTGACCTTGTCAGCTTCGCCTACGTGTGCAGAACATAGCTTGTGGGTAATGCAGCGAAGCCAATCATCGGCGTCGAGGGGCTCGACGGAGTGATGGAAGGTGGGTGGGTGTAACTTGATGAAGTCACTGAGAGACACCAAGTCGTTCCTCTGGCGCAGTGCTGTGTTATGTTCGATGTGTTCCAACAAACGGTTGGTCTCCCGTTTTTTCCTCTCGGCCTCCAGCATGACCTCAGCCAGAGAAGGAGGATGAGGTAGATTCGCATCTCTAGCCCCACTGCCTTCAACCTGCTCCGGGGCAGCAGGGTTGTTGCGGGTGTTGACCATCCTAGGAAAAACAAGACAATGGTTTAGACCATAATGGTAAAATTCCGGCATAGAAGTGAAGAATGTAATGGATAACTCGGAATGCTGGATGATCATCCGTATGACATGGTAAATACAGGAACTGCCACATTTATTCCATCGCCATACACACCATACATGGTTTAGTACAAGACCAAACGGAGTACAACTGCGGTGAAAGGAAGATTACATCTCATCGGAGGCATCCCAAGCTCCTATACATTATTTTTTTTCTACACCTCCGAAATCTAGTACAAACTACGTCATATTCCACAAGACGCGCGGGAATGTGGAAATACGACTACTACAAACTACTAATGTCGAGATCTAGCTCAGTCATCTCCAGCTCTGTAGTAGTCCTCGTAGAGATCCCCCGCATAGCCTCGGAGCGGAATGTGTGGATCCGTGAACTCACGATCACGTCGAGACTGTGGACCATACGGGCTCGGATGAGGCCTAGGCCCCACGAAGGGTGGAAGACGGCACCTGCGCGGAGGCGTGATACCTCCAACATCTACATAATCCATGCGAGCCCGAAGACGTGTGCGGATAGGGTATAACTCACGCATATCCAGGTAGCCTGTCTGAATGGCTGGTGCAAGCCACGTCAGAGTAGCCCAGTGATCCTGGCGGGTGTTGTACAACTCCATGCGTAAAGCGCGGTTCTCCCGATCTCTCTCCTCTAGCATCTCGGTAGTAGTGCGAAGAATTGGCTCATGAGCAGCATCGGCATAGAACCCGGTGCAATAGCCCTCAGAACCAGTGCATGACGCCGGCAGATAGCGGAACTCAATATCATTCAGCGAAGCATACCCAGCTCAGACGATAGAAATCATAGAGTAGGCAGCGTCATGCACAGATATCTCTATGGTGATACCAAGTCCATAGAACCAGCGCAGAGGCTCGGCAGAACCAGGATAGGATGGGAAGATCCTCATAGTACAGATGAACTGACTCTGGTTGAAGTCACGGAACTGCTCCTTGACGGTATATTCAGGATACCATCGGTAACCGACCTCAGTCATCACCCGTACTAACATGGTCGTATGCCCGGGCACGTCAATGCCGCGGGTCAGTCGAACCACCTGGTGAACAGTGCGAGACAACATCTAAAACACCATTAATTAAAAGACATTAGAATTTCTAGCAGAAATTCGGTGGCATAACGGCCGTAAATGCTCAAAAAGGATTTTGAGACACTTTGCAAAGGATTGCATAGATACTCAGCAACATCATATCAAAGTTCTGGGTCCAACTTATCTACATAACGGAGTAGTAGAACTGAACTGGGCTTGTAACCATGAATCCTATAAGGTACTACGGATTAGTAACACATGAACCTGATAGAGAGAAGAGATCCTAGTCCTTAACCCCCGGTGGAAAGAATGGCCTGACTCAGATCAGCATGCCATGAGGTAAAGGAGTAAAAAGAACCTTACATTCCATCCCACAATCAATTCCCTTACATATAACTAGAGCACTTCTAGACTCAACAGCGACCAGTTTGGCTTGAAGAACCTACAGGCAGTCGGGCTCTGATGCCAACGCTATCAGGACCCCGACTCAATGCATGTAACACCTCATATCACTTTGCGGCCTCACGCACGATATTCACATGGTGTCGCCTTACCTTGCCTGGGACCGTTTGCGCCTTTTGGCACACGTATATGATAGTGTCGCTAGCATCCATATGACAAGGAGCCCGGGCTGACATGGCTAGTCGTGAACCCAAAGTGGCACTAACTTACAGGGACAGGCATACATGACCCAGCAATGAACGTGTCGGTCATCAGTGCATGAATCCAGGCTATAGCAGCTGGGCTAGCAAGACTCCAGTAAACTGGGCTGTAGCAGGCTAACAGGACTCCGGTAGTCATCGCGTGACATTTCCCTGTAGGGACAGACACGGGAACAAAGAAGGACACATGCCGGCCAGCCTAAGTGTTCCGGAGTAGTAGCAAGCTACCAGGGCTCAGTGGAAGCACTAGGAGACATTTCCCGGTAAGAGAGGCTACCAAGGATAAACAACTAGATAGTCAGATCCCACACATACCAAGCATTTCAATCATACACACAATATGCTCGATATGTGCAAATACAACATGGCATCACAACATGACTCTACAACTCAAGTACTTTATTTAAAGTCTCAGCGAGCCATACATATCATACACACAAGTAGGGGTCACACGACCCAGCATTCAAGTCATACAAACAAACAAGCCAACAACAGAAGTAACATGTCTGAGTAAACACCCCGTAACTTGTAACTTGGCTGGCTGGCATGTCTATGTAAACACCCCATTTATATAGATATATGAAAAAACAGTATGGGTTTTTCCCCTACTGTCAAGTTTCTCAAAAAAAAACATGTCTGAGTACACACATCCAGAAAATAAAAGAGGCTTGAGGAAGCCTGGCTATCCTACACGGTCCATCGTGAGCTTAGGATCATCACCTGGGCTTCAGCCTACTCGTCGACATCAATGTCTATGAAGAACCCATTAGAAGGGGTTGCAGCATCTTCTGTAAAACGTAAATTAAGAAAACATGAGTACAAAGGTACTCAGCAAGACTTACATTAGATCCGACATACATGCACATTATCAAGAAGGATGGTGGGGCTATTGCAGAAAGCCGGCTTTGTCTCTTGGCTAAGCTATCTTACGAAACCCCAACTTGTAATTGTTTTGCGCACTCGAGTCCACTACACACCACTTCAATACACTATCGGGGATCCACCTCCGTCATCCTACGGAAGGGCCATCCTCGGCACTCATGCTTATTTTGAGGCTTTTATTAGTATCCATTTACTTATCTGTGAGCTATATAGGCAACCAAGTAGTCCTTTACCGCGGACACGGCTATTCGAATAGATGATGTTAACCCTACAGGGGTGTACTTCTTCATACACGCTTCCACCACTTATCGCCGTTTACACGACATGTACTCGGCAACCTTCAAGCAGAAGCCCAACGTGGGTGTCAGCCACAGCCTACCTAGACACCTAAGTCTCTAGTCCAGGTTTATCGCCTATCCAGGTTCCATCCGCAGGGAGTCCGGCCAAGGTTTCCACATACGACCCCGAACAATGTGTGCAGGGTTCCCGAGATACCAAATGGGAATCCGGTACACCGTGCCACGTACCTACCGCATCGCAGCCCACCCCTAGGGTTAGCGTTGCCCACGGCCTCCAGTATGCTACAAACACCATAAACTACTTGCAACTCTTGGACAGTTCACTAGGGTGGTTAAGAAGCCGAGAGGGTCCATTTGTTTCGGGTCCAATGCATGGTAGTAGCTGATTCTTAAATCACAAATACAGATATCAGTGCTTAAGGACGGTTCCAATGAAACAACCCACCATGTACTCCTACATGGCCTCTAATCGATACATTTACCAAATCGTGTTCAACACATAACTCTCATTACCGACATGATCATTTCACTCTAGCCCATCACCCAGATGAACCAGACCTGACACGACTCCAAGCATAGTAGGCATAGCAAGGTAGGAAACACATACACATGGCTCAATCAACTCCTACACATGCTAGTGGGTTTCATCTAGTTACTGTGGCAATGACAAGTCATATAGAGGAAATGGGTTCAACTACCATAGCACACATCAGTTTGAAACGCGTTGTCTTAAATGCAGTAAAAGAGAGCATAAGTGAGAACATGGGTTTGTATCGATATGATCAAATGGTTCGTTGCTTGCCTTGTGGGTCCGTAGACTGGTATTGCTCCTCGTTTGGATACTCACGATACTCTTCCGGGGCAGAACCTGCCGTAGAAGCACCGATATACAATCAACACCAAACAATGTGCAACAATATGATGCATGCATGAGACATGGCAAAATGAGTGTA
This sequence comes from Triticum dicoccoides, assembly GCF_002162155.2. Taxonomy (NCBI): domain Eukaryota; kingdom Viridiplantae; phylum Streptophyta; class Magnoliopsida; order Poales; family Poaceae; genus Triticum; species Triticum dicoccoides. Next base: position 371,972,237 of record NC_041387.1, read on the forward strand.
TTGGGTTAATGCAACTATGACCAAATGAGTTCGAGCCATTTTGAACCAAAGATTCAAATTCCAAACCCATATATGATCTTAAATAGTGCTTTATCACGTTTTGCACTAAACAGCAAGTTAACTTGTTTAAACATGCATGATACAAGTATAGATGGATAGATTAGATTTTTCTGATCATTTTTCATATATAACACTTTGCATTTGGAGCTACAGATTAATTTCTATGATTTTTTGAAGTTTGCACTAATTTCTGGAATTTCCTGAATAAGAATAAATCCAGAAAATTGAGTTACTTCGTCAGCATTGCATCAGCAGGTCGACAGGGGCGCCCAGGTCAAACCTGACCAGTGGGACTTCACTGGTCAGCGTTTCTGTTAACTAATTCAGTTAATTAGGATTAGTCTAATATTAATCTAGGTTTGACCAAAAAGTAGGGCCCACATGTCAGTGACTCAGGGGAGTCAAACACGTGGTCAAACCACGCTGACTCGTCGGTGTTTAGCCACCAGCGATGTCCAAATGCGGCGGAGGCTGCGGGATTTGCCCTCCGGCGACCAAATGGACGGCGGAGACCATCTACGCGTAGCTGGGAGTGAGCCGCGTCGTGTGGTGGTGATGGTTGAGCTCCAGGTCACCGGAAACGACGCCGGCGACGAGCTGTGTGGCTGTCGGAGTTCGGGTGTGGTCGAACTCGTTGTTGTGGTGATCTTGGAGGCTCAAGGCCAGCTCCTACGTGGTCTACATGACGCAACAAACTCGTTGGACATGGTGGCGTGGCTGTTAGTTGGCCGGAGCATCATCGGCGACGAGCTCAAGCGGCGACGCGTGCGGTGGAGCTCGTTGTGGTCGAAGCAGGGGATGACAGCGAGAACGAGAGGGAGGGGAAGGGGCAGAAGCTCACGGCAAAGACGATGAGCTAGGCGGCGCGGTCGGGGATGAACTGTAGCTGCGGTGACGGTGAAGGGGATCTCTGGCGGTGGCGGAGTCGGGCAAGGTTGATGCAGTGGCTTCGGGGCAAGCAGGCACTCGGGGCTCGGCCTGCTCGATGGAGAGGACGACGCCGAAGCTGCTGGACACGGTGAGGTGGCGCAGAGACGGCGGTGGCTACGTCTACGACGGCGTGGTGGCAGCGGCTGCGTTAGCCATGGCGGAGGGGAGCGAGGGAGAGGCGATGGGGGAGAATGGACGTGTCCAGGGGGGCGAGGGGGCGACGTGGAGGTTGACCAGCTCGTCCAGGGGTGAAGCGGCAAGCAGGTGGCGCCGTGGCGAGCTCGAGCTCGTCGGCGTCACCTCCCTGCCTGCCTGGCGGGGACGAAGCAGCTGGCTGGCATGGGCCAGCACAATGCTGGGCCGCCAGGTGGGCTGGGTGGTGGGTTCGGCCAGGTAAGTGGGTATTTCCATTTATTTCTATTTTATTATATTTTTGTAGGTTTGTGGCATTTCTAAAAATACTTAGACATCTTCAAAAATCACCAAACTGCACATGGCCATTGTTCGGAATATATCCAACATGGAACATTTTAGGGTCGGATTATTTGAGCATTTGAAATATTTTATAGTATTTAAATGCCCAAATTCAAATAACAAAGATTTAATCCAGTGACCTTAGGATGACCTAGAAATTTGTTTACCATTTTTGGCAGTGGTTTAAGACCAAGGGAAAGATGATGAACTTTTTAGAAGGGCATTTCAGGTTCATTGAAAATATTTTTAGTAAACCCCACTTGGTTTCAGGGGGTACTGAGGGTTCATTCATCCCCATTTCAAGTTTCTGATAAAAGATAAACATGATGCAAGCAATCTAATGCATGAACTAGCTAGGGTGTGACAACGTTCCTAGCCAAATCATCAATCTTAAGCAATTTTTCTTCAACCAAAGCATTGAAACTCTTTTGAAAAATCATAAACTCTTTCACACTATTCTCAACATCAAAGGACATCTTATTATAATTTCTGTAACAGTTGTTGTAGGAATTACCATAATTATTAGAGGAATTACTAGGAAACATCTTAGGATTGAAATCACCTCTATACGCGTTATTACCAAAATTGTTCCTACCAACAAAATTCACATCCATAGATTCATTATTATTCTCAATCAAAGTGGACAAAGGCATATCATTAGGATCAATAGAAGCACTCTTGCTAGCAAATAATTTCATAAGTTCATCCATCTTTCCACTCAAAACATTAATCTCTTCAATCGCATGCACTTTTTTAATAGTGGAAGATCTTTCGGTATGCCATTGAGAATAATTATCCATAATATTGTCTCGGAGTTTAGTAGTTTATCCTAAGTTAATTTTCATAAAAGTGACTCCCATGGTAGAATCTAAAAGATTTCTAGGAGCAAAATTTAATACGGCATAAAAATTTTGTATAATCATCCACAAATTCAAACCATGAGTAGGGCAATTTCGTATCATCAATTTCATCCTCTCCCAAGATTGTGCAACATGTTCATGATCAAGTTGCTTAAAATTCATAATATCGTTCCTAAGGGAGATGATCTTAGCGGGAGGAAAATACTTGGAAATAAAAGCATCTTTACACTTATTCCCTGAATCAATACTATTTTTAGGCAAAGATGAAAACCAAGTTTTTGCACGATCTCTAAGTGAAAACGGAAATAGCTTCGAATTTACAATATCGTTATCCACATCTTTCTTCTTTTGCATATCGCACAACTCAACGAAACTATTTAGATGGGATGAGACATCTTCACTAGGAAGGCCAGAAAATTGATCTTTCATAAGAGATTTAGCAAAGCAGCATTAATTTCATGAGATTCCGCACTAGTGGCGGGAGCAATCAGAGTACTAATAAAATCATTGTTATTAGTGTTGGAAAAGTTACACAATTTGGTATTCTCTTGAGCCATCGTGACAAAGCAAGCAATCCGACACAAAAGCACACAAAGGCAAACGAAGAAGACGAATGGAAGAGGGGCGAAGAAAAGGGCGAATCTTTCCAAAAATCATTTTACAAGTGGGGAAGAGGAAAATGAGAGGCAAATGGCGAATAATGTAATGCAAGAGATGAGGGTTTTATGATGGGTACTTGGTATGTCTTGACTTGGCGTAGATCTCCCCGGCAACGGCGCCAGAAATTCTTCCTGCTACTTCTTGAGCTTGCATTGGTTTGTCCCTTGAAGAGGAAAGAGTGATGCAGCAACGTAGAGATAAGTATTTCCCTCAGTTAGAGAACCAAGGTATCAATCCAGTAGGAGATAACGCAAAAATCACCAAGACCTGCACAAACAATCAAACAACTTGCTCCCAACGCGATAAAGGGGTTGTCAATCCCTTCACGGTTACTTGCAAAAGTGAGATCTGATAGACATAGAATAAACTAAACAAAAGATAAAGTAAATATTTTTGGTATTTTTGGTTTATAGATCAGAAAGTAAAAGATTGTAAAATAGTAGATCGGAAACTTATATGATGGAAAATAGACCTAGGGGCCATAGGCTTCACTAATGACTTCTCTCAAGATAGCAAATAATGTGGTGGGTGAACAAATTACTGTCGAGCAATTGATAGAAAAGTGCAAAGTTATGACGATATCTAAGGCAATGATTATGAAATATAGGCATCACGTCTGTGTCAAGTAGACCGACTCCTGCCTGCATCTACCACTATTACACCACACATCGACCAACTCATGCCTGCATCTAGAGTATTAAGTTCAAGAAGAACAGAGTAACGCAATAAGTAAGATGACATGATGTAGAGAAATAAACTCAAGCAATATGATGTAAACCACATCTTTTATCCTCGAGGGCAACAATACAATATGTGCCTTGCTGCCCCTACTGTCACTGGGAAAGGACACCGCAAGATTGAACCCCAAGCTAAGCACTTCTCCCATTGCAAGAAAAACCAATCTAGTTGGCCAAACCAAACCGATAGTTCGAAGAGAATTACAAAGATATCAAATCATGCATATAAGAATACAGAAAAGATTCAAATAATATTCATAGATAAGCTAATCATAAATCCACAATTCATCGGATCTCAACAAACACACCACAGAATAAAATTACATTGGATAGATCTCCAAGAACATCGAGGAGAACATGTTATTGACAGTCAAAGCGAGAGAAGAAGCTATGGACCCGTAGGTCTGAGGTAAACTACTCACGCTTCATCGGAAGAGCAATAGAGTTGATATAGAAGCCCTCTGTGATTGAATCCCCCTCCGACAGGGTGCCGGAAAAGGCCCTAGATGGGATCTCACGGGTACAGAAGGTTGCGGTGGTGGAAAAGTGTTTTCGTGGATGCTTCTGGTGGTTTGGGGATATATGTGAATATATAGGGCCAAGGGTTAGGTCAGAGGTGTCCTGAGGAGGTGGCAAGGCAGGGGCGCGCCCTGCACCCTTGTTGCCGCCTCGCGGCTCTTCTGACTTCATCTCCAAGTCTTGTGGGTGTCTTCTGGTCCAAGAAAAATCACCGCGAAGGTTTTATTCCGTTTGGACTCCGTTTGGTATTCCTTTTCTGCGAAGCTCAAAAAGAAGGAAAAAACAGAAATTGGCACTTGCTCTAGGTTAATAGGTTAGTTCCAAAAATAATACAAAATAGCATATTAATGCATATAAAACATCCAAAATAGATAATACAATAGCATGGAACAATCAAAATTTGTAGATACGTTGGAGACGTATCAAGCATCCCCAAGCTTAATTCCTGCTCGTCCTCGAGTAGGTAAATGATAAAAATAGAATTTTTGATGTGGAATGCTACCTAAGATATTTATCCATGTAATTATTCTTTATTGTGGCATGAATGTTTAGATCCATAAGACTCAAAACAAAAGTTTAATATTGACATAAAAACAATAATACTCCAAGCATACTACCAAGGCAATTATGCCTTCTCAAAATAACATGGCCAAAGAAAGTTATCCCTGCAAAATCATGTAGTCTAGCTATGCTCCATCTTCATCACACAAAATATTCAAATCATGCACAACCCCGATGACAAGCCAAGCAATTGTTTCATACTTTTGGTGTTCTCAAACCTTTTCAAATTTCATGCAATACATGAGCATGAGCCATAGACATAGCACTATAGGTGGAATAGAATGTGGTGGTTGTGGAGAAGACAAAAAGAGGGAGATATTCTCACATCAACTAGAAGTATCAACGGGCTGTGGAGATGCCCATCAATATATATCAATGTGAGGGAGTAGGGATTTCCATGCAACGGATGCACTAGAGCTATAACTTGGTTGCTCATGAAGATCTAGAGCGATTTGAGGAAGCCCATCGTTGGAATATACAAGCCAAGTTCCATAATGAAAAATTCCCACTAGTATATGAAAATGAAAAATACAATAAAATAAACTAAGTGAGTGTGCATCCAATTTTGAGGAAGCCCATCATTGGAATATACAAGCCAAGTTCTATAATGAAAAATTCCCACTAGTATATGAAAGTGACAACATAGGAGACTCTCTATCATGAAGATCAAGGTGCTACTTTGAAGCACAAGTGTGGAAAAAGGATAGTAACATTGTCACTTCTCTCTTTTTCCCTCTTTTTTCTCTCTTTTTTTGTTTGGCTTCTTTGGCCTCCTTTTTTTGTTTCCTCACATGGGACAATGCTCTAATAATGATGATCATCACACTTCTATTTACTTACAACTCGATACTTAGAACAAAAATATGACTCTATATGAATGCCTCTGGCGGTGTACCGGGATGTGTAATGACTCAATAGTGACATGTATGAAAGAATTATGAAAGGTGGCTTGGCCACAAATACGATGTTAACTACATAATCATGCAAAGCAATATGAAAATGATGAATCGTGTCATCGTAAACGGATCGGTGGAAAGTTGGATGGAAATATATCTTGGAATGGCTATGGAAATTCCATAATAGGTAGGTATGGTGGATGTTTTGAGGAAGGTATATGGTGGGTGTATGGTATTCGCAAAAGTTGCGTGGTACTAGAGAGGCTAGCAATGGTGGAAGCGTGAGAGTGCATATAATCCATGGACTCAATATTAGTCATAAAGAACTCACATGCTTATTGCAAAAATCTATTTGTCGTGGAAACAAAGTACTATGTGCATGCTCTTAGGGGGGTAGATTGGTAGGAAAAGACCATCGCTCGTCTCTGATCGCCACTCATAAGGAAGACAATTAATAAATACCACATGCTCCAACGTCCTTACATAACGGTTCACCATACGTGTATGCTACGGGAATCACAAACTTCAACACAAGCATTTCTCCAATTCACAACTACTCACTAGCATGACTCTAATATCACCATCTTTATATCTCAAAACAATCATAACGAATCAAACTTCTCATAGTATTCAATGCACTTTATATGAAAGTTTTTATTATATCCCTCTTGGATGCCTATCATATTAGGACTAATTTTATAACCAAACCAAATTACCATGCTGTTTACAAAGACTCTAAAAATAATATAAGTGAAGCATGAGAGTTCAACAATTTCTATAAAATAAAACCACCGCAGTACTCTAAAAATATAAGTGAAGCACTAGAGCAATATTTCCCAGCACAAAAGATATAAGTGAAGCCCATAGAGTATTCTAATAAATCACGATTCATGCGTGTCCCTCTCAAAAGGTGTGTATAGCAAGGATGATTGTGGCAAACTAAAAAGCAAAGACTCATATCATACAAGACGCTCCAAGCAAAACACATATCATGTGGTGAATAAAAAAATATACTCAAGTAAACTTGCTGATAGACGAAGACGAAAGAGGGTATGCCTTCTGGGGCATCCCCAAGCTTAGGATCTTGGTTGCCCTTGAATATTACCTTGGGGTGCCTTGGGCATCCCCAATCTTAGGATCTTGCCACTCCTTATTCCATAGTCCATCAAATCCTTACCCAAAACTTGAAAACTTCACAACAATAACTCAACAGAAAATCTCATAAGCTCCGTTAGTATAAGAAAATAAATCACCGCTTTTGGAACTGTTGTGAACTCACTATTTATTTATATTGGTTTAATATCTACTGTATTCCAACTTTTCCATGGTTCATACCCCCCGATACTACCCATAGATTCATCAAAATAAGCAAACAACACAAAGAAAATAGAATCTGTCAAAAACAGAACAGTTTATAGCAATCTAGAAACTTTGAATACTTCTGTAACTCCAAAAATTCGGAAAAAATAGGACAACCTGGGAAATTTGTGTACCAATCTTGTGCAAAATAATAAGATCAAAAATAGAATTTTATGAATTATGAAAATTACTTTCCTGGGTGCAAAAGTTTCTGTTTTCAGCAAGATCAAAACAGCTATCACCGTAAGCCATCCCAAAGGCCTTACTTGGCACAAAAACTAATTAAAACACAAAACCACATCTAACCAGAGGCTAGATGAATTATTCAAAGAAAAATAGGAGCAAAAAGAAAAGAACAAAAATAAAATTGGGTTGCCTCCCAACAAGCGCTCTTGTTTAACGCCCTTAGCTAGGCATAAAAACATGAATAGATCTAAGTATTGTTATCTTTGGTATGCAATCCATAGGTATCTCTCATAATAGATTCATATGGCAACTTAATTTTCTTTGTAGGAAAGTGTTCCATTCCCTTCCTTAACAGAAATTGAAATCTAGTGTTTCCTTCTTTCATATCAATAATTGCACCAATCGTTCTAAGGAAAGGTCTACCAAGAATAATAGGACGTGTAGGATTGAAATCTATATCAAGAACAATGAAATCTACAGGCACATAATTCCTATTTGCAACAATAAGAACATCATGAATACTTCCCATAGGTTTCTTAATAGTGGAAGCTGCAAGATGCAAATTTAAAGAACAATCATCAAATTCACGGAAACCTAACACATCACATAAGGTTTTTTGGAATCGTGGAAACACTAGCACCCAAATCACACAAAGCATGGCATTCATAATCTTTAATCTTAATCTTAATAGTACGTTCCCACTCATCATAAAGTTTTCGAGGGATAGAAAATTCCAATTCAAGATTTACTTCAAAAGATTTCATCATAGCATCAACTATATGTTTAGTAAAAGCTTTGTTTTGATTGTAAGCATGAGGAGAATTCAACATGGATTACAATAAGGAAATACAATCTATTAAAGAACAATCATAATTAAATTCCTTGAAATCCAAAAGAGTGGATTCATTGCTATTTAAAGTTTTGACCTCTCCAATCCCACACTACTAGGGGAAACCTTATACATAGAATCTTACCAGCAGCGCGCTTCAAAATAAGGCGATATTGCTATTTAGCAGTAGCGCATGTCGACAAAACGCGTTGCTGAAATAAAAGTAGATGTAGCATGTATGTACTAAGCCGCGCTACTTCTATAGTTGCCACGACCTCGCCCTCAAGCTAGTTGTAGCAGTAGCGCCTTCTTTTAAACCGCGCTACTTCTATTGATCATAGAAGTAGTGTGTGTCCTAGACCAACGCTACTGCTACGGGCACCTTATCCATACCCTCCCGCGCGCGTCCTTACTCTCCCCCTCACACTCTCACTCGCTCACTCTCCGCCGCGTGATGTCGCCGCCGTCACCCGCCATCGTACACCGTCGCCGCCGTTGCCCCCAAGGTATCTTCCTCCCTCCCTCCCTCCTCCTCTCAACGCCCTCCTCTCTCCTCCCTCCGGCGGCCCTCCTATCTCCTCCCTCCTCCCGCCGGCAGCCCTCCTCCCTCCTCTCTCCTCCCACAGCCCTCCTCACTCCTCCCTCCCCCAGCAGCCAGAAGCCCTCACTCCTCCATCCTCCTTCTCCTCCGCCCACCTCTCTTTGTATAAAAAATTAGGTATAAAATTTTTTAGTAATAGAAATATTTAGGTACATAAATGTATTATACTATATGGGATTTTTTATAGTAAATGTAGGTTTTTTGAATAGAATTGAAAAAAATAAGTAAATGTAGGTCTTTTGAATAGAATAGGAATTTTTCTAAGTTATGTGAAATTAGGGCATTTTTCTATGATTCAAGAGGTAGACAGTAGTTAAAAAACTAGGGCATTTTTCTAGGGTTTATGATGATATATAGATAGATGGATGGATGGACAGATGTTAGGGCTAGAACTAGGGTATTTTTAGTAAATGTATAGGTCTTTTCAATTTTTAGGGTTAGAACAAGGTATTTTTAGTAAATGGTAGGGCTAGAAGTAGGATGTTTTAGACATAGGATTTCACTAAGTCCTAAGATGACGATAATAATGTTTTGGTTTATATTTTGTTTTTGCAGAAATCAAGGAGCCCCTGCATCATTCCTGTCGTCGTCCCCGTCACTGACCCCCTCTGTCCTCGAGGTGAGACTAGCCACCCCTTGTTGTTTATTTAATTTAGGTATTTTAGGTGTTTAATCTTAGAATAATGTAGTATGAACCCTAGTTATGATCGAATCATGTTCAAAATGTAGGTTTTTAATTAGGTGTACTTAATAGAATTTAGGTGTTTTAGGTGTATTTAACAGAATTCTAGGTTGATTCGCTTTGAAGTGGACATGTCATATTTTGAACATGTCACATTTGTTGTTATTTTTTTACTTAAAGCAATTATTCCCGCATCGACGTCGATGATGCCTATCCCGCATCCTTGTCGTGGACTCGGTGGAGGAGGCCTGTTTAATCAGAGGAGCCATGTCCGAGACTGGGTTCCGCCAGGCTAGTACTGGAATGTGCTACCTTCCGGGGGGCGCACCTTGGTGAGGAGCCAGCCCGTGGTTGACCCGAACCTTCTTTGGTGGCGGTCGCGTGGGCTAGTGGTGGTGCGGAGGCTTGAGGACCCCATGGAGGTGGTACGTCATCGTGTCAGTGAGGAGTACGAGCATGTCTGTCGCTACATGGTTGCGTTGGAGGGCAGGTTCTCCAATACCTGGCAGGTTCTTCAGGGATCTCACTGGAGCTATGATCCTGTGATGGTTCCTACTCTTTGGGTGTCCATCACCCGGGCCAATACCCGTCGTTCGCTAGGGTTTTAGCTGTATTAGTGAGGTTATGTGTATGATCCTATTCGAGATGTATTAGTGATAATATTCGGTGATGTACGGATGCAAAGATGATTTAGTTTTGCTTATTGAATGCATGCTAATTTGAATACTAATTTATTTTATGATTTAGTTTGCTTATTGAATGCTCAAATTGGAGAACAACTCCTATTTTGAATGCTCAAATTGGAGAGCACTATGCAAGGCGTATGCATTTGATTGGTTGATAGCTTATAGGGTTTCCCTAAGTCCTAAGATGAGTATAATAATGTTTTTATTTATATTTTGTTTTTGCAGCCAAATCTCCATGTCGTCGTCACCGTCGTCCCCATCATGGACTCCCTCCGACCTCGAGGTGAGACCAGCCAAATCTCCATGTCAATATGAGTCCTGTAAGATATTTTGAAATTTTTTTATTCATATTTTCAACCATTGAAATGCAATGACCATCAAGTTTGAATGCAATGACCATAAAGTTTGAATGCAAATAGGATATGTGCTTGCCCAAGTGGCCATGTTTGAAGGTAACACCTCCGAGGGGCCTATGTTTTGCTGGAGTCTCTGTTGGAAAAGGCAGTGCCTAGGAGGCGCTTAGGCATGCCTAGGCGCTAGGCAATGGCCAAACGCCTCGCCTAGGGCATAAATGGAGGTCTAGGTAGGGCAAACAAGGAATTGCCTACGCAAGCAAGAAACCATGCCACATACTGCACTAGTATGCCAAACAGGTTATATTCCAATGGTAGTAGACGGTAACTAACTTATTTATATGCCCTAAACTAATATCAACACCCATATAATAATCACAAATACACTACGAGCAAAAACTATATTACCGCCTAGGTCGCGCCTAGGGTGCTTAGGCACTGCCTAGGCACTAGGTGAAGGCCAACCGCCTCGCTTAAACCCATCGCTTTTTCCAACCTTGGCTGGAGTGTTGATTAATTTTTGTTCCGGCAAATTTCAGGCACTCGATATGTCCTTTTTTTAGCAAAGGTCATGCCGGATTTTTCCGTGAATTTTGGCATGACTTGTGCTAGAATATGTAGGAAATATCGAGTGGCCTGGATTTTCTAGAAAGATAATTAAACGACATTTCGGGTTGACTTTAAGTCTGTCGAGGCTCCATACATGACAATCAAAAAATGAGTGAGGGAGAAAGTCTGCACCATATATGATGGAGGAAGAATCCTGACTGTTGTCATCGGGGTCGTTTCTCCTTCTTCTCCTTGTGCTAGACCTTTGTTATGCACTAGGGGAAGGAGGAGTAACGACCATCACCAATGGTAAAAAAATCAGTGAGGCAGTGTATCCACCATATATGAGAGAAGAAGAATGCTAACTGTTGTCGTGGGGGTCGCTTCTCCTTCATTCCCGTGTGGTAGATATTTTGGTCTAATGCACTCGGGGACGAAGGGAGGAGCGACCATCACCAACGGTTGAATATATACAGCACGTGAGTTGAGAGTTTTCAAAAAAAGACTCGACGGATTGATAGTCAACCCGTGCTGAATAATAATGATCTAATTTAGTTTTTGTAGTACATATATTGAATTTTGGAAGTTTAATCTTTAAATTATGAACATAGGAAATGTCGTCAGAGGACGAAAGTCTCGTGAAGTGCTCCTGGTGCAGCGACAACCGGGGTTTCTACGATAGGCCTCACTTGGTAGAAGTTCGACGCTTCAGCATTAAGCTCCAAGAGACCTTCGATGTTCAAATGGTACACTACGACGCAAAGTGTTTTTTTCGTAACTAAGCTCGACTTCTTCTTCCGCAACATGCAACTTTCGTCTTTTACAATTCGAATAACTTATCCCATGCCATGCAAGACGCTATGTCTTGGAGAGGATGGATTTTGAAGATCATGAAAATTGGGAAACAAAGATAGTTCACCTAAGGACCCATCATGGTTTTGATTTTCCTGTAAATCTATACAATTCTATAAGTGTATCCCATTTTGGTTGCCCAAATTGGGAAGCACTTTGCAAGGCATATGATTTCCATGAGGGTATGCTTGTCACGATGGATCTTGGTGATCCTGACATCGAGGAAGACAATATGGACATTTGGGTCCTTGTTGATACGCTTCCAATTCTACCACTATGTGAGTTTCTCAAACATAGTTATTAAGTAATTTATATTGTTTATTCCAAAATAGTTGACAGCTTATTTCCATTGATAGCTTATTTTCATTCTTCAAAGAATGTGCGGAAGATGGTAGACAGAACCTACTACACCGATGGCGCAGAATTAACTTATCAGGACAAAAATCATCTGATCTCATTTATTAATGATCTTGAGAATTACAATATCTATAATGAAACTCCTGCACATTATGGTCAATATGTGCCACTACTGCATGTGTTGAACTACGGTAACATCCATGGAGATGGCATGGTAAGATTTTTTACTATTACAACATCTATGCATCTTTTGCATAAATTCTTCTAAAACTAAACTACATTGCTAACTACAAAATTATTACTATGTTTTTCAACAGAAAAACCGAATGATTGTGTGCCTCATCTAATGTTTCCGAAAGGTTGCCTTGATGTTATGAGCTTACGGCCAGGTCATCCTACGCATCACAGCTGTTCATACCGGATTTCTAAAACCGATAAAGACATACAATCAAAGATTGGAAACAATGTAAGGTCAGTCGTACGGAGGTACTTGGAAGCAACATTGTGCGTCGCGCAAGAATTGGAGACGGGATAATATCCATTCTCCATAATGGAGAATCAGGGCCTATCATGTTTTATGCTATTTTACCTAAGAGAGTGTAGTAGGTCCTATTAGAGAGGAGTAGGTCCGGTACAATGTGTTATTATGTGATATAATGTGTTAGAGTTGATGATGAGGAGGAGGAGGAGTTGTGATTATGACTAGTGAGCAACTTGCTATATGATGTCTCATTGACGAAAATGATGATCATGAGGTGCTATATGACAGTGATGTATTATGATGATAAGTTGTTAATGATATGATGATGACGATGATGATGATGATGATGATGGTGATGATGATGATTTATATCATTGGGTGAAAGAACCGCGAATTAGTTTCAAGTGGATGGATCCATCCACTTGAAACTAGTCCACGTTTCTTTCACCCAGAGATGTAATAACTCATTATGATGTAAAAACAATCTCTAAATTGCTATTGTATGAAACCTTGTATAAAGGTGTATGAATACAACATGAAATAAAAAAGAAATAGAATATGGAATAATAGTAGTAGCGCGGGCCGCGGGAAGCGCTACTAGTAATTACCAGTAGCGCCCTTTCTAGGAAACGCTACTACTAAGTGGATATAGCAGTAGCGCTAGTAGACCCACGCTACAGCTAACCTTTAGTTGTAGCACCATATCAGTAGCGTCCCCCGTGCTACTGGTAGGCCAAAAACTAGCGCTATTGCTAGGCTTTTCCCTAGTAGTGCCACTTTTATCAATTTTTTCATCAAGATCTAAAATCTTCGAATCATTGGGACGCCTTTTAACTAAAGTTGGCTCATCTCCAGTCCCATCTTTATCAAGATTTATATTGGAAAACAAAGATTCAATAGGAATCACATCAATTACTTTAAGATCTTCATCATTACTTTCACGAAAACTAGAAGAACATGCTTTTTTACAAACCAATCTCGTTTAGCACGCATCTTAGCGGTTCTTTCTTTGCACTCATCAATGGAGATTCTCATAGCCTTTAGAGATTCATTGATATCATGCTTGGGTGGAATAGATCTCATTTTCAAAGAATCGACATCAAGAGCAATTCTATCCATGTTCCTAGCCAAATCATCAATCTTAAGCAATTTTTCTTCAACCAAAGCATGGAAACTCTTTTGCGAAATCATAAATTCTTTAACACTATTCTCAAAATAAGAGGACATCTTATTATAATTTCCATAATAATTGTTGTAGGAATTACCATAATTATTAGAGGAATTACTAGGAAACGGCCTAGGATTAAAATTACCTCTATACGCATTATTACCAAAATTGTTCCTACCAACAAAATTCACATCCATAGATTCATTATTATTCTCAATCAAAGTGGACAAAGGCATATCATTAGGATAAATATAAGCACTCTTGCTAGCAAATAATTTCATAAGTTCATCCATCTTTCCACTCAAAACATTAATCTCTTCAATCGCATGCACTTTTTTACTAGTGGAAGATCTTTCGGTGTTCCATTGAGAATAATTAACCATAATATTATCTAGGAGTTTAGTAGTTTCTCCTAAGGTAATTTCCATAAAAGATCCTCCTGCGGCTGAATCTAAAATATTTCTAGAAGCAAAATTCAATCTGGCATAAAAATTTTGTATAATCATCCACAAATTCAAACCATGAGTAGGGCAATTTCGTATCATCAGTTTCATCCTCTCCCAAGGTTGTGCAACATGTTCATGATCAAGTTGCTTGAAATTCATAATATCTTTCATAAGGGAGATGATCTTAGCAGGAGGAAAATACTTGGAAATAAAAGCATCTTTACACGTATTCCATGGATCAATACTATTTTTAGGCAAAGATGAACACCAAGTTTTAGCATGATCTCTAAGTGAAAACGGAAATAGCTTCAATTTAACAATATCGTTATCCACATCTTTCTTATTTTGCATATCGCACAACTCAACAAAACTATTTAGATGGGATGCGGCATCTTCACTATGAAGGTCGGAAAATTGATCTTTCATAACAAGATTCAGCAAAGCGGCATTAATTTCATAAGATTCCGCACTAGTGGCGGGAGCAATCGGATTACTAATAAAATCATTATTATTAGTGTTGGAAAAGTCACACAATTTGGTATTCTCTTGAGCCATCGTGACAACGCAAGCAATCCAACACACGAGCACACAAAGGCAAACGAAGAAGACGAACGGAAGAGGGGCGAAGAAAATGGCGAATCTTTCTGAAAATCATTTTAGAAGTGGGGGACAGGAAAAAGAGAGGCAAATGGGGAATAATGTAATGCAAGAGATCAGAGTTTTATGTCGGTACTTGGTATGTCTTGACTTGGCGTAGATCTCCTCGGCAACGGCGCCAGAAATTCTTCCTGCTACTTCTTGAGCTTGCGTTGGTTTTTCCCTTCAAGAGGAAAGGGTGATGCAGCAAAGAAGAGATAAGTATTTCCCTCAGTTAGAGAAAAAAGGTATCAATCCAGTAGGAGACAACGCACAAATCACCAAGACCTGCACAAACAATCAAACAACTTGCACCCAACGCGATAAAGGGGTTGTCAATACCTTCACGGTTACTTGCAAAAGTGAGATCTGGTAGAGATAGAATAAACTAAACAAAAGATAAAGTAAATATTTTTGGTATTTTTGGTTTATAGATCGGAAAGTAAAATATTGCAAAATAGTATATCGAAAACTTATATGATGGAAAATAGAGCCGGGGGCCATAGGTTTCACTAGTGGCCTCTCTCAAGATAGCAAATATTACGGTGGGTGAACAAATTACTGTCGAGCAATTGACAGAAAAGCGCAAAGTTATGACGGTATCTAAGGCAATGATTATGAAATATAGGCATCACATCCGTGTCAAGTAGACCGACTGCCTGCATCTACCACTATTACTCCACACATCGACCGACTCGTGCCTTCATCTAGAGTATTAAGTTCATGAAGAACAGAGTAACGCAGTAAGTAAGATGACATGACGTAGAGGAATAAACTCAAGCAATATGGTGTAAACCCCATCTTTTTATCCTCGATGGCAACAATACAATATGTGCCTTGCTGCCCCTAATATCATTAGGAAAGGACACCGCAAGATCGAACACAAAGCTAAGCACTTCTCCCTTTGCAATAAAAACCAATCTAGTTGGCCAAACCAAACCGATAGTTCGAAGAGAATTACAAAGATATCAAATCATGCATATAAGAATTCAGAGAAGATTCAAATAATATTCATAGATAAGTTGATCATAAATCCTCAAATTCATCGGATCTCGATAAACACACCATAAAAGAAGATTACAACGGATAGATCTCCAAGAACATAGAGGAGAACATGGTATTGACAAACAAAGATAGAAGACGTCATCTAGCTACTAGCTATGGACCCGTAGGTCTGAGGTAAACTACTCACGCTTCATCGAAAGGGCAATAGAGTTGATGTAGAAGCCCTCCATGATCAAATCTACCTCCGGCCCATAGATGGGATCTCACGGGTACAAAAGGTTGTGGCGGTGGAAAAGTGCTTTCGTGGATGCTTCTGGTGGTTTGGGGATATATGTGAATATATAGGGCCAAGGGTTAGGTCAGAGGAGTCACGAGGAGGTGGCAAGGCAGGGGGCGCGCCCTACACCCCGGGCGCGCCCTCTAGCCTTGTCGTGGCCTTGGAGCTCTTCTGACTTCATCTCCAATTCTCCTGGGTGTCTTCTGGTCCAAGAAAAATCATCGCGAAGGTTTTATTCCATTTGGACTCCGTTTGGTATTCCTTTTCTGCGAAGCTCAAAAGCAAGGAAAACACAAAACTGTCACTGGGCTCTAAATTAATAGGTTAGTACCAAAAATAATATAAAATAGCATATTAATGCATAAAAACATCCAAAACAGATAATATAATAGCATGGAATAATCAAAAAGTATAGATATGTTGGCGACCTATCACGCCCTAGGTAGGGGGTGCGCCCGTTCGGCTTGTGGGCCCCTCGGGCATCATCTCGCGTTGATTCTTTTTCCCAAAAATCACAAATATTCCAAAGTAAATCTTCGTAAGTTTTTATCATGTTTGGACTTGTTTGGTATGGATATTCTGCGAAACTAAAAACATGCAACAAATAGGAACTAGCACTGGGCACTGGATCAATATGTTAGTCCCAAAAATAATATTAAAAAGTTGCCAAAAGTATATGAAAGTTATAGAATATTGGCATGAAATAATCAAAAATTATAGATACGACAGAGACGTATCAGCATCCCCAAGCTTAATTCCTACTCGTCCTCAAGCATGTAAATGATAAAAAAATATGTGGAATGCTACCTAGCATAACCTTGATCACGTAATATAATCGTGGCATGAATATTAAGACAGGAGTGATTCAAAGAAATAGTCTATAATTTGACATAAAGACAATAATACTTCAAGCATAGAACGCATACTAATAAAGCAATCATGTCTTCTCAAAATATCATGGCTAAAGAAAGTTATCCCTACAAAATCATATAGTATGGCTATGATCCATCCTCATCACACAAAGTATTTCATCATGCACAACCCCGATGACAAGCCAAGAAATTGTTTCATACTTTTAATGTTCTCAAGCTTTTTCAACTTTCAAGGAATACATGAGCGCGAGCCATGGATATAGCACTATAGGTGGAATAGAATATAGTGGTTGTGAGAAGAAGACAAAAAGGAGAAAGTCTCACATCAACTAGGTAAAGTAATGGGCTATGGAGATGCCCATCAATTGATATTGATGCAAGTGAGTAGGGGCTGCCATGCAACGGATGCACTAGAGCCATAAGTGTATGAAAACTCAATAGAAACTAAGTGGGTGTGCATCCAACTTTCTTGCTCACAAAGACCTAGGGAAATTTGAGGAAGTCATCATTGGAATATGCAAGCCAAGTTCTATAAGGAAAATTCCCACTAGTAAATAAAAGTTATAAAATAGGAGACTCTCTATCATGAAGATCATGCTGCTATTTTTGAAGCACAAGTGTGGAAAAGGATAGTAACATTGTCCCTTCTCTCTTTTTCTCTCCTTTTTTTGTTTTGGGCTCTTTGGCCTCTTTTTTTTTATTTGGGCTTTTTGGCCTCTCTTTTTAAAGTCCGGAGACTCATCCCAACTTGTGAGAAAATCATAGCTTCCATCACCTTTCCTCACATGGGACAATGCTCTAATAATGACGATCATCACACTTTTATTTACTTACAACTCAAGAATTATAACTCGATACTAGAACAACTATATGACTATATGAATGCCTTCGTAACTGTGCCGGGATGTGCAATGATCTAGCGTAGCAACGATATCAAAAAACGGACTAGTCATGAAAACATCATGCTAGCTATCTTATGATCATGCGAAGCAATATGACAATGATGGTGCGTGTCATAATAAACGGAACGGTGGAAGTTGCATGGCTATATATCTTGGAATGGCTATGGAAATGCCATAATAGGAAGGTATGGTGACTATTTTGAGGAAGTGAATATTGTGGGTTTAATGCACCGACGAAAGTTGTGTGGTATTAGATAGGCAAGCAATGGTGGAAGGGTGAGAGTGCGTATAATCCATGGACTCAACATTAATCATAAAGAACTCACATACCTATGCAAAAATTTATTAGCCATCAAAGCAAAGTACTAATACGCATGATGTAACGCCCGGATAATTATGCAATAGTAATACGCTCATGGTGCCATGTCATCCATTTTTACTGTGGTTAAGTTCACATTGTTTAGAAGTCGGTTTCGTTTTTATTTTAAAATGAGTAAAAAGAGAAGGCAAAAGCAACTAAGATAAAAAAAGGGAGAGGGCAACCAAAAAAAAGAAAGAAAACAGAAAAGAAGCCCCCTTCCCCCACTGGGCCATGGCCCAGCTAGACCACCTCGCCGGCCCACCTACTCCCCTACAACCGCCTGGGCGACCAGAACCCTAGCCAACTCGCCCCTCGATCTCCCCCACTCTCCCCACACCGCTCTCTCCCT
>NC_041387.1:371991315-372075912 GCF_002162155.2 Triticum dicoccoides
GAACCTGGCGACCGCGACGCCCTGACGCCCGCCGTTGCCGACCGCCGACCCCATCGCATCGCTGCTCGCCTCTCGGACTCCTCGCCCTCCTCTCCTTCGCGTGACGCCCGCCTGACGCCACGGCCTCGCCTCGTCATCGAACCGACCCGTCGGCTGTCGTCACCGCCACCCCGTCGTCGTCCCATCATGGACCGCCACCGCCCCGAGCTCCGGCGCCTCCCCGAGCTTACTTTAGCACCTCTACAGGGCCTCGTGAGCACGCTCCCCCTTCCCCTCTCTTCGTTCGCTGTATGGCATAGTCCCCAGCCGCGCAATGGCCCGCCTCGCCCCGCAGACGCGTTCGCCTGCTCGCGGACAGCCGCCGCTTCTAGGCAGGCCCCATCGCTCGTTCGTCCCGCCGGTGCCTGGCCGCTTTTGCCCGCGGCCTCGCCCTGCTCCCCACCCCATGCACTGGGCGCTTGCCGCCGGCGCTCCTCTGCGAGCGGTCGTGTGTGCCCCAGCCTCAATTTGGAGATGGTCTACCTAATCATGGATTAGCCCCTGTAATTAGATAGATGACTATGACATGTGGCCCCCACTCTAATAAACTATTTTTATAAATAGGTAATCTGTTAATTAAAACTGTTAACTAAGTTGTGTCAATGACAGCAGGCCCCACCTGTAAGTTTGACCCAGTCAATAGCCCTGTTGACTCCTGACATCATGTTGATGTCATGGTGATGTCATAGCCCTGTTTTCCATTTAATTAAATATGTTAATTCCAAAAATGTTTTAAAATCTTCAAAAATTAATGTAAAATAAACCGTAGATCGAATGAAAATGTTTTCTACATGAAAGTTGCTCTGAACGACGAGACGAATATGAACACGTGGTCCGTTCGTCCGCCGCACGTCCCTATCATAGCAAACGTCGAACCTTCCCCTCTGGTTCATCTTTTTGGCAGACGTCCGGAACCGGGAAAACTTTCCCGGATGTTTCCCCCTTCGCTAGTATCGCCTAACGCTGCGTTAGCACACCTCTAGCCCCGCTTATAATCATGTTGTGCATATGTTTGCGTGTATTTACTGTTTCTTCCCCCTCTTTTCTCCGGTAGACCCCTAAACCGCTGTTGATGCCACTGTGATCGACTACGTCAATGACAACTCTTCTTCCCTTTCAGTGGAGCTTCCAGGAAAGCCCCCCCTTTGATCATCCCGATATCGCCCATTCTATTCTCTCATGCTTGCATTAGATTTTGCTACTGTAATTGATTGCTCCTATTCTGATGCATAGCCTGCTTTTGTACCAGCTTATTGTTACCTACCGCTTATCCTAAACTTCTTAGTATAGGTTGGTTAGTGATCCATCAATGACCCCCACCTTGTCCTTGTTTCCCCTACTTCATCATCGATGACCCGATCAACGTGATCGACGACCGGAGCCTAACACCTCACATCAGATCACGCCCCTTTTTGTTGCTCGACTCTGCAGAGTTACCATCGAGTGACGGGGGTGGAACCTCATACATCACTCTTGATGAGACCTCTGTAGTGTAGCTATTCGGTCGTGGTAACCGAGGGTGGTTCCTCTTTTACCATTCCCGATACGGCTGTCGTGCAACACCTCAAGTGTGAACCTCGAGGGTGGATCCTCTTACGTTCATCTTGATGATTACATCAAGTGGAATCCACCGGGGGTGATTCCTCGGGTTTTCCCCTTGATGTTTGGACACACGGTTACAATGACTTTACTTGAGACCTTGGTGAAAGTCAGGTGGGCCTGGAGAGCACCCACAAGATAATGATGTGGCACGGCCGGGCATTCTGGGCCCTTGTCGTAAGTCCACGAGACAGGTTGACGGGGTCACTTCGATCGTGAGTCTCTGCTCATCTCCGCAAGCTAATAATACACTATGGTTTTGATATTTTTTCTGAGTTGGCCTCTGGCCTTTACACACTAACCACCACGTGAGTATAGTTATGGGCCTCGACGTCGTGGTATCAGCCGAAGCTTTGTCAGACGTCCAGTTCAGTAGTGCGGCACGGCTGGGCCGGTACCCCGGAGATGGTGCCTAGGTCCGCCCTGCGCACAACGACCCCGAGTGCAACGGGCGATGGGCCCAGACCCCAGAGTGCTTAGGAGTGGCGGGGACCTCTCTGCTGAGCCTAGATAGGGTTGTGACGTGTTGATCTTCCGAGGCCGGGCATGACCCAGGAAAGTGTGTCCGGCCAGAGTAATCAAGTGTGTTGCCCTGTAGGGAAGATTATCTATTAATAGTCGTGTCCACGGTAACAAACATTCAGTCTTATATCCTGATCTTATACAACTACAAATGGATACTTGAGATATGTGGCTCCGGGATTGCTTTCTCATAGGGAGTCGAGGAAGGATCTCTGGGCATTAATGTTACAACATGTTTGTTAATTAAAATGCTATTCTTTACTCTTCTACATGCTGCAAGATGCTTGGAGCTACTTGAAGATGCTAGTCTTCGATAGGTTAGGCCTTCCCCCTCTATTCTGGCATTCTGTAGTTCAGTCCACAGATACAAACCTTTCATTTGATACCAATGCATACTTAGTATAGATCTTATGCTTGCGAGTACTTTGGATGAGTACTCACAGTTGCTTTGCTACCCCTTTTCCCCCTTCTTTCTTCTTTCCGGTTGATGCAACCAGATGGTGGATCCCTGAAGCCAAATGCCACCCCCGTCGACTACTACTACATGTAGGCCGTTGAAGACCAGGAGTAGTTAGGAGGTCCCAGGCAGGAGGCCTTGCCTCTTCGATCGTGTTGCTTTTGTGCTAGCCTTCTTAAGGCAAAACTTGTTTAACTTATGTCCAAGGTAGTCAGAATCCCGACTCGACTGCTAGAATCCTACGACTTCACGACCCTACGGAAGCATGTCGATCCAAGTCCCACTATGAATCCGGATCAGGTAGAGTCCATGTTGAGTCGTGATCCAAATCATAGAATCCAGTACAAAACTAAGGAATCCCGACTATGCTATGGACTATTCCTGATTCTACTAAATTATCTAAGTCATTTGTTTAGTTGTAGCAGAATACTATGCCATCATTCAGACCCTTTTTCACATGCTCATGGCCCTTTATTCCCCTCCCAAGCCCAAGCACTAAGTCGCCGACATCTTTTATTGGACTATCAGAAACCCTAGATCAAACTGAGGATCAGGCTTGTCGGCTGATGAAATTAGCGTAAGAAGGAGGATGCGTCAAGATCAAAAGGAGAAGGAGAGAAACATCCGTCAAGGTTCAACACTACGGATTAGCTATACAAGTGATCGACTATTCATGAACTCTTAAAAAACATCCTAAGTAAATTTCATGCACAGAAGATTTAAAGGTTCTATATATTTCCATCTCATATGTGTTCCATACATGCAAGCTATATTGTAGGATAGCCATGAAAAGAAGTGGAATACAACTAGCATTGATGTATACGTTTTTTTCTCTATATTTAGTGTTAGAACTCTATAGAACCCATATAAATTTCTGGCGTGGATACAAAATATCTTATTTGAGAAAATCCAGTAGAATCCTCGATTCCATGACTCAATACTACGACTCGACTCTGTCTAAGGAAAATTGATCCGACTCCGAATCCCGACTCTGACTACCTTGCTTATGTCTGTACTCAGATATTGTTGCTTCCGCTGACTCTTGTGTATCGAGCTTGTATTCGAGCCCTCGAGGCCCCTGGCTTGTAATATAAATCTTGTATTCTTTTATTTGTGTTTAGAGTTGTGTTGTGATATCTTCCTGTCAGTCCCTGATCTTGACCGTACACATTTGCGTGTATGATTAGTGTATGATTGAATCGGGAGCGTCACAAGTTGGTATTAGAGCCGACTGCCTGTAGGATCCCCATTTCCAAATATTTGGCCAAAGTTGAGTCTAGACTTTGAAAAATTGTTTTACTAGCATGGCTGTGTGGCTTATGGGCCCACGTCGCCATTGGGTGGTATTAGGATCTTTTACTCCTCGACCTTTACTTCGGGACTCTAATCTCTCTTCTATTCAGGTTAAATGGTTTTGCTAACTCTACCCTAGGCTCTCGTGATCACATCCACCCAGAGATTTGTATCATGCCTTTCTTGAATTAGGAGCCAGGATCTGCTTCACTTTGTCCACGGGCCGCAGAAATCCTTCTATCGAGGGCACCCTGCATCGTCCCCTGCAGATTCCTCACTCTAGTGGTTTTCTCCGACGATGATGTAGCCTTTGCTATGTCCCGTCGTTGTATCCTTCCATTGCGTGCATGAGTGCCGCCTAGTATGTCTAGGATGATCCTCTTGACTGAACTCCTACTAACAACGTGTATTTGGCTCTATATACGTATATGTATGTCTTTAATGACTACTGCTATGTACATATTGCACCTTTGCTCATTGTTCAAGTTACATCATGAATGACTCCTTACACCTGCTCCACCCCCCTGTTAAATTGCTTCCTGATGTTTTAGCAGGATGGCTGACAATCCCCCACCTCCATCCTATGTTGCCGCAATGATGCAGCACTTTGAGCTGAATCATTAGTTTATGACTGGCAGCTTCTGAACCAGACTGCTCATCAACAGCCTGCCCCAATAACACTGCAAGAATTCATGCGCCTCAACCCATCCATTTTCTGCAACTCCACTAATCCTATGGATGCTGATGATTGGCTTCGTGACATCCTGTTTGAGATGGAGTCAGCTAATGTTGCCCCTGCCAGTTACGTCACCTTTGCGACATTCAACTTGAAAGGTCCAGCTGCACAATGGTGGGAAAGCCACAAGGGTATGCTCCCTATAGAGACTGTAATCACTTGGCAGGAATTTCAGTTAGCCTTCCGTACACGACACATCCCTCAAGGTCTGATGGACCAGAAGAAGGAGTTCCGCAAACTCTCACAGGGCACAATGACTGTGGATGAATATCAGAGGAAATTCCTTGAATTATCCCGCTATGATGTGGATGACGTTTGCACTGACGCTCGCAAGCAGGAGAAATTTCGTAAAGGACTGCATCCCGATATAAAGCTCGCACGTGTTGCTCATGATTGTGCAGACTTTGTGGTGCTTGTCAGCCAAGCTTTCCAAACTGAAACTGGTCTGACTGAGTACTGGGAGTCACTCAAGCGTACTCGCGATGTTGGCCCATCCTCGAGTCAGCCTGCTCAAAAACGTCGAGTTTGGATCCCACACAATGTTCATCACCAACCTCCTCCAACACCAAGGTTGTCTTATGTCGCACCTCGTCTGCCTCCGCCGCCGAGACTGCTAATGCCTCAGGGTGGACAGTCCAATGTTGTAGCTCCTCCCCATAATGATGGTTTATGCCACAAGTGTGGACAGCCAGGGCACCTTGCTATCAACTGCCGCCAGGGTCAACCCCAAAATGCTTCACATCCTCTTGTTGGCCATGGGAAGGGCCGTCGAAACTACCCTATCAGAAATTGTAGTGCCAGACCGCCTGCTATGAGTGGTGGTCAAGTCACCCATGTCAAAATTGAAGAAGCTCGTGAGTCCCCAAAAATCATGATGGGTACCCTTCGCATTAATTCAGTGCCAGCTTTTGTTCTCTTTGATTCAGGAGCATCACATGCTTTCGTGTCCCAACAATTTTCTCGGCTACATGGGTTAGATATGGAAACTTTCCCACTCCTTTGGCGATTCAATCTCCAGGATCCAAGTGGCAAACAACAATGTTATGCCCTCGCAACCAAATCAAGGTTGGAGGTCTATTTTTTTCGGCTTCTCTCTTTGTACTCGGGCCTTCCAACATAGATATCATTCTTGGCATGGAATGGTTGACCGCCCATAATGCTTTGATTGAATGTGCTACCAGGACAGTCCTGCTCACTCACTCAGACAGACCAATACTCAGCCCGAGCAGCTCAGAATGCCGAGAATCAGATATATGTTCTTAATGCATTAAATGCTTCACCTCATGAGGGCATAGAGAACATTCCAGTTGTGCGTGATTTCAAAGATGTCATCCCAAAACAACTTCCAGGAATACCCCCTGCTAGAGCTGTCGAATTCTTCATAGACTTGAAACCGGGCACAACTCCTATTGCCAAGCGACCCTACAAGATGCCGCCATATGAACTCCTTGAACTTAAGGAGGAAATCGACAAATATCTTCACAAGGGATCATTCGTCCAAGTTCATCTGCTTGGGGAGCACCTTCTCTCTTGTTAGGAAGAAGGATGGAACTAATCGTTTGGTCCAAGATTACTGACCTATCAACCAGGCAACCATTCAGAATAGGTATCCGCTTCCCATAATCAATGATCTATATGATCAACTTGCTGGTTCCTCAGTATTCTCTAAACTTGATTTGAGGTTGGGTTACCACCAGATCCGGGTTCGTGAAGAGGATATTCCCAAGACCGCCTTCATAACTCGCTATGGTTCATATGAGTACAACGTCATGCCCTTTGTGTTGGCACGCGAAATCGCCGCGCAACACCAGGATATTTGTCGTGCTTTCGTGACGATGAACGATTGCTTTAAGAGCAAAGCAACAAAGATTTCTCGCTTTCATGGAGAAGAACTAACCGCTTTTCAGCGTAAAACGGCAAAGATCACCAAACCCTATGGCTGCTAGGGCTCGGCAGGAAGTAAGATGAAGATAGACGTACGTGAAAATAGACTTTGTATTGATAGATCGATTGCTGGGGTTTTCCAATCAGCCATGGCCTTACATATATACGGCACGCTAGACTTGGCATATAAGATTACAACTCTGAAGCTAAAACCGATCAGGACTAGCCTTTCTTGATTCGGTTACCATGTAGCATACTTCTACAAAAAATATACTTGCCAATCTAAGTATGTAACAAATCTAGGCCATATCCACGTACATGCAGTCTTGCATATAAGTATTCTGGCCACGTCGCCATCAAACTAAATATAGTGGCTAAGCATATGTATAAATATCTTGAGCCCACTAAGAAAATATTAAATATTCCGACAACGTCGCAAATCAAACTGGATAATGGCCATCAGGACTAAGCATACTTCTTCATATACGATAGATATATATCACTTGCATGCATCACGCCCATGGTCCAGTATAGCATATGATTCTTCTTAGGACTTGTATCTTCACCTTCCATGAAATTTCCTGTGGCAATACTTCAACAATGCATTAACCGATCAGCTTGATAAATCATTGATTTAATTTGGCTCATCACATACTAAGTAGCCAAATTATACCATCAACACATGCCCCCCTGTTTTGGTACAATTGCATTGACCAAAAAAATATAGGAATTGACGTAGGATAATGTCGATCATTGATCATATCATTACTCAGGGCGATATCCAATGATACATCGGCCAAATTTTCTTAGGGCGATATTTCAAATAATATATCGGCCAAATTTGCTCAGGGTGATACTTGAAATAACATATCGGCCACAACATGTTCAGGCCTCCTGCCACATGCTAGGATAATACTTCTTCAAATATTTTTCATTAAGAGCTTTGGACAACTTCTCTCCCTGCAAAGATTGTACAAAATATGAATTTCCAGGAACAATCCCTATAATTTTATACGGGCCTTCCCAACTTGGCGACCATTTGCCGAATTTTCTATCTTTAGTTCCAATAGGTAAAATCATTTTCCACACTATATCCCCTATTTGAAATGATTTCTCTCTCACATTTTTATTATAAGCCTTGGCTACTCTTAATTTCTCCTTCTCAATTTCTCGCAAAGCTCTTAATCTCTCTTCTGAAATGTCATCTATCTTATCCATCATCAAATCATTATAATCTGCAGCCGACAAATCATTCTGTCTGGCCACTCTAAGAGCTTGTAAATTAACCTCTACAGGTAACACCACCTCCTGACCATATACCAGATCATACGGTGCCACTTGAGTCGCTCCGTGCTTAGATATCCGATGAGCCCATAAAGCTTCCGAAAGTACCTCATGCCATCTTTTCGGATGCTCCTCAATTTTATTTTTGATAAGCTTAATTAAAGTTTTATTGCTAGATTCGGCCTGTCTGTTAGCTTGAGCATAGTAAGGCGACAAATTTAACAGTTTAATTCCTAAAGATTCTGCAAATTCACGAAATTGATGAGACATAAAAGAAGCACCTTGATCAGTAGTTAAAGTTTGAGGAATACCGAATCTATGAATAATATGCTCTAAAACAAAACTAATAACCTCTTTGTGAGTCATATTTTTCAAAGAAACTGCTTCAGTCCATTTAGTAAAATAATCTGTGGCAACTAGGACGAAGCGATGTCTTTTAGAAGACGAAGGATGTATTTCACCAATGAAATATAAGCCCCATCCTCTAAATGGCCACGGCCTAATTATAGGATTCGACATAGCTGCGGGCGCTAACTGTATGTTCCCAAATTTTTGACATGCCTACAACCTTTATAGTACCAAAAACAATCCTCTAGCAAAGTCGGCCAATAAAACCCTGCTCTTTTTAATAACCATCGCATTTTGTGAGCCGACTGATGTGTCCCACATATTCCTTCGTGCACTTCACCCATAGCCACTCTAGATTGATTAGAATCCAAGCATTTTAAAGATAACCCATCGATTGTTCGGCGATACAACTCATCGTTAAATAAGGTATATTTTAAAGCTTGTCACCGAATTTTTCTATCTCTTGTTTGACTTGGATCCTTTAAATGATTAATTAGAGGAACTCTCCAATCACTCGGGTCTAAGTTATTTGCCAATTCGGTCGTTTGTGACTCATGCACCGAATCTACACTACACTGTACAGCTAATTGTTCAACTGTGCTTGGCCCAAGTGCACTTTGTGGAAAAGTATCCAATATTATAGACTCAGCATGCATCGGCTTTTCTAATATAAAAAACATTGCTTTTCTAATGTGATAACCGGATGCTTGCTGTGCTAAACAATTAGCTCTAGAATTTTCTTCTCTGGGTATATGATGGATGGTGAACGTATCTAGAGACTTAATTATGTCTAAACATCGGTCCAAATAACTATTTAATAACCCATCAAAACATTGAAATTCGCCTTTAATTTGTTGTACTACCAGAAGTGAATCCCCAAAAGCATCTAGATCCTTTACACCCATATCAACTACAGTTTGTAAACCAAATAGTAAAGCTTCGTACTCAGCTTGGTTATTAGTGCAAGGATATTCCAAACGGACTGATGTATCATAAACAACATTATTAGGTGAAATTAAAACATTACCGACGCCTTGCCCGTCCCTACAAACCGATCCATCAAAATAAAGTTTCCATGGACACACACTAACATAGTTGATATTTTCATCACCTTGAATCCTATGATCAACAATGAAATCGGCGATAACTTGACCCTTCATAGCATGCAATGATTCATATGTTAAATCATATTCTATTAGTGCGTAAGCCCACTTTCCAATCCTACCACTAAGAATCGGTTGTTGCAACATATACTTAATGACGTCAGCCTGGCAAGCTACCACACACGTACTAGAAAGAAGATAAGGCCGAAACTTGGTACATGCATAGTATAAAGATAAGCATAACTTTTCAATAAACACGTACCGACTTTCGGCGTCGAGCAAACAACGTCTTAAGTATGCAATGATGTATTCTTTGCCGCTGACCTCTTGCGCCAACACCGCACCGATCACCCTATCTTCTGCAGCAATGTACAGCCTGAACGGCGCACCAGACATGGGCGCCCGCAATATTGGAGGATTTGACAAGTATTGCTTTATATTATTGAAAGCATATCGTTGCTCTGCCCCCAAGTAAATTCGGCTTCATTCTTTAGCCGGAGTAGAGGAACAAACGATTCAATTTTTCCTGCAAGGTTAGATATGAATCATCTCAAATAATTAATTTTTCCTAACAACTTTTGCACATCCCTTTTACACGTGGGTTTCTCCCAATTTCTAATTGCCTCCACTTTCTTAGGGTCAATCTCTATGCCATTTTCATGAATTATGAATCCTAAAAACTTACCAGCTGACACGCCAAAGGCACATTTGAGTGGGTTCATTTTTAATCCATACCGGCGCATCCTTTCAAAAGCTAATCTTAAATCGGCTAAATGATGATCAAACCCATCCGATTTAACAACTATGTCATCAATATATATTTCTAGTACAATGCCTAGAAGATCATGAAAAATTAAATTCATAGCGTGTTGGTATGTAGCACCGGCATTTTTAACCCAAATGTCATAACAACCCACTCAAATAAACCAACAAAACCTGGGCAACGAAAAGCAGTCTTAGACATATCTTGTTCGGCCATAAATATTTGATTGTAACCTGCATTACCATCTAAAAAGCTAATCACTTTATGTCCCAACGCATCATTAATAAGCATGTCGGCTATAGGCATAGGATATTCATCTTTCGGAGTAGCTTTATTCAAATCTCTAAAATCAACAAAGATTCTAATATTATCAGTATTTTTCTTTTCCACGGGCACAATATTAGAAACCCAATCTGCATATCTACACGGCCGAATAAACTTAGCTTTTAACAACCGATCAACCTCTTCTTTGATGCGGTCATACAAATTAGGATTGAAACTTCTACGAGGTTGTTTATGCGGCCTAAAACCGGATTTAATAGGTAATCTATATTCTACTAAATCTCTACTCAAACTGGGCATCTCCGTATAATTCCAAGCAAAGCAATCAACGAATTCTTTAAGTAATAAACATACCTTACTTTTATGATCGGCTTTCAAGATAGCTTTGATAAATGTGGGCCTCGGGATACTTCCATCACCAATATCAATTTCTTCAAGTGGATCAGCCGATGAGAATCCTTGTCCAAGATTTTCCATGTCATCAAAATCTTCAATTGTTTCATGCATATCGCTCTTTCCGGAACGATACTCCTCTGTGCGTCTTTGTAGCCACTTAATACTATCGTCTTTATTCATCATTTATATAGATAAATCATTAAGTCGAGCTATGTCAGCCAGCTGTGCATTTATAGGTACAAAACCATCTCTACCGATACTGATATAATCATAATCCGATAAATCCCTACCGGTCAAACATCACATGTCACCATGTTGCCAATCAACCGGCGCCTCCGTCAAAGCAACGCAAGAAGAATTGTCCGCCTCAATCACCTCGACATCATCATTAACCCACTGAATTAAGCATTGATGAAGAGTAGAAGGGATGCAACAATTTGCATGAATCTAGTCGCGTCCCAAAAGAATATTATACTGGCCTTTGACATCGACAACAAAAAATGCAGTCGGCAATGTTTTGCTTCCGACTGTGAGCTCCATAGAAATAACACCCTTAGCCTCGGACAATTCTCCTGAGAACTCACTAAGTCCCATGTTGGTCTTCATTAACTCGCTTTCTTTTCAGTTCAGTTTAGAAAATACCGAAAAGGGCATAATATTAACACCTGCACCGCCATCAACAAGCATGCGACCAATAGGCTTACCATCAATGTGACCTCTGGTAAATAATGGCTTTAGGTGCTGCCCATGCTTCTCTAGTTTCTCAAATGTAGCATTCTTTGGGCCAAGAACAAGTTTAGCAATTTCTGCCTTGGGCGCGCGAAATTCAGCAGGCAATGAGAACACCATATTAACATCCATATCAGTTGGTACATCTTTATTATTCTCTGAATTTTCTAAAATAATGATGTCATCCGTATTTTTATTTTCCTCTACTGCGATGCGCTTCTCCTTCCAAGTCTTTGTAGGCATCATTGGTTTATCCTGATTGAACCATCTATCGCGCTTCTTCTCAGCTATCTCTTCCTTTATTTCCAATGTCCGCAGTCGCTGTACACGTCATTTCTGAGTGTGGGTAAGTCCATTCGGGCACCACCGCGGTGTTGGTTTAGTCCCTGGCGTGACAGACTTAATTTGGCTGCCCCCCGGGTCCTTCGGCCTATACTGACGTACTTCTATTTTTCTAGCAAACATTTCATCTCTGGCCAAAAAAAACTTCTCTGCTGATCATATACGGTACTGGAATTAAATCCCTGGCCGCGTACATTGCCTGAGTCCCAATGTGTAGATGTACTAGTATTAGACTTGAAACTCCTCGGAGGCAAACTCTTGGACGTGAGGATATAATCAGCTTGTGTGCTAGCCGATTTAGGCTTCTGAATAGTACGTGAGGATATAGCATCCGGCCGTGCATGCGGGTTATGCCCAGAATTAGTTTGCTTTTCAAATTGATTAGACTGGCCAGCTTGCCGCAACTTTACGCCATTACTTTTCTCCTCTGTACCGAGAGCTTCTTTTGAGACATTGCTTGTTTATGTACAATTGACAACACCTTCATCTGACTAGTGTTTCGCTATTTTCAGACCATGATCAGCATCCAAATCATCTGAATTTTTTGCTGCTTTAGTTTCAGCACGCTTCACCGGCATCCATACGTGCTTGTAGTTGCCCTTATAGTTGTTGCGCTCTGCACTGTGTACCGGTGATCGACCTCCTCGAATCTCGATGGCGTTATGTGATCTAGCCTCCTCATTGAAACGAGTCCTTTTCTCATGTACGTTTGGTCTGAACATAGGCCTCGGCGGGATCCATACCGGCTGAAAATAACCTGCTGGCCCTGTAGGATATGGCGCCCAAGGATTAAACCCCCATGGAGGAAACTGCGGATACATAGGAGGTGCACAACCCCAATATGTCGGCTCCATTGCAAAATATGGTTGTTGGTCATATGCACTTCCTTGCCATTGCTCATGACTGTGAGGTCCAGAAGGAGATCTAGGACGCTTATTACCTCCGAGCCGATTAAACACATTGTTGGTCTTACGTGAGGTATATTTTTCCAACAACATGCTAACTGTCGGCTTTGCCTTGGAGCTTGTCTCCCTCCTCCGTTGACTTTCCACACTCCTATTTCTGGATTTTTTGGTTTGATCATCCTTGGAGGAGCACTGTTATCAACAACATTTTTCTCTCTTGCGGATTCGGTCTGATCCGACCGAATAAGCATTTTTTTACTCTCAAGCTCGACCATATTGATAGGAAAAGGGTCGCTGTCGAGCTTCATCTTAGGACCTTCTGTAAACGTCAATCGTCCTTCATTGATGGCCGATTGCACCTCTCGACGAAACACGTTACAATCATTAGTAGCATGAGAAAAAAAATTGTGCCACTTACAATAAGCTCTTCTACCCAATTCTTCTGGAGGTGGAATTACATGACCCTCTCTTACTCTAATTAATTTATTCTGCAATAACATATCAAAAATTATATCACACTTGCTAATATCAAAAGTGTATTTAATTTCATCTCTTCTAGCAGGTGTAGGTTTCAAAGCAGAACATGCAAAAGGTTTTGACTTTGGCGCTTGAACCCATTCGGCTACACATATGTTAACATCATCTTCACTAGCCGAATCACTATCATAATTTAAGGCGTTAACCACATGGTTATCCTTCTCTTTATTTCTATTTTCTTTAAACCGACTGTATTGTTTAATTTCCTTAGCCCGGTTTTCCTGTGCCAAAGCCTTCTGCAAAACTTGATTAACATCTAAAAATTCTTACCCTTCTAGTTTATCCTTAATATGAGCAAGTAGACCCGAAAAGGCCAGATCGGCTAAATCCTTTTCGGCTATGGTCAACTGAAACATCGGTTTTTGACATCTCTAAACCTTCTAATATAATCATGAACATGCTCATTATATTTCTGCCTAACCATAGTTAGATCTGAAAGTCGAAGTTCTGTTTCACCGCTATAAAAATACTCATGAAATTTTTGCTCCAATTGTGCCCATGTTGAAATCGAATTAGGAGCAAGCGATGCAAACCAAGTAAATACAGTACCGGATAAAGATAATGTAAACAATTTTAATCTATAAACATCCGATGTGCCGACCTTGCTGCATTGTGCTAAAAATTGTTCCACATGCTCAAAAGTAGATCTACCATCTTCCCCCGTAAATTTAACAAAATCTGGAATTCTAAAACCACGAGGATATGGTGTCGAGTCAAAATAATCAGCTTATGGTTTTTGATATGCACGTGCTCTACCCTTGGGTTCTAAACCAAATTCTCTAAGTATATTAGCAAGCTGATCCTTAAAATTATTATTGGGCTGTATAGAACTGGCTTGTGGAGCAGATGAAACACAAGCACGCGGCGGAAACTCCGGCAACGAAATTTGAGCATGTGAAGTTTGCAACGGAGACCCACTAAAATATGAATCGGGTACCAGCCCGTACGGAACCCCGGTACCAACAGGCGGCAGTGGTGGCGTACTATATGCTACTGTCTGATAACTAGGCTGCTGCAAATTAGAATTAAAACCAAAACTTCGGTTATTGTTATTGTGATTTTGTGGAACCGAAGTCGAAACAATAGGAGCGGTAGTACTAGGAACTAAATTATTAGCCGAACTACCAACATAGTTTCGGCCATCCGGATTATTGTTTAAAGGAACATGAGGCTGCAGAGCATTAGCCGATGCACTAGGCGTACGTACATTACTTGGAAATAAATCTGCTACTGTCTGGTGGCATCCGTCTTTTTTGAGAATACTCATCATTGACTTGCATCACTAATGAGCGTACATGACCAGGTAGACATTTTTCAAGATCTTTATTAAACTGCTCCTTAAATTCTTCAAGTCTATTAGCTACTGCTTGAGTAATTGTACGTGTCGTATTTTTCATTCAGAACCATATTTACTAGCTATGGACACATCAATTAGATGAGCAATTTCTTCGGTTGAGTTTTTTACCTGAGCATTGGAAGGGCTCAGAACTACCTTTTTGACGACGTTGTTCCTTGTCTTCACGTATCCAGCCAACTTGAGCTTCAACCTCTCAACCTTTTCTTTCTCAAGCTCCTCTTCAAGCTCGCGCCGAACATCTTCTGACAGATCATCGAGTGTGACGGCGATGACGTTCTCCGGGTCGATGTCGCTCCCGTTCTTGGACTCGGTACTCATCGTGTAGCTCTTCTTCTTCTCGTCCCCGGCGGAGTCGCCAATTGTGTTGGCACGCGAAATCGCCGCGCAACACCAGGATATTTGTCGTGCTTTCATGACGATGAACGATTGCTTTACGAGCAAAGCAACAAAGATTTATTGCTTTCGTGGAGAAGAACCGGCCGCTTTTCAACGCAAAATGGCAAAGATCACCAAACCCTATGGCTGCTAGGGCTCGGCAGGAAGTAACAATGAAGATAGACGTACGTGAAAATAGACTTTGTATTGATAGATCGATTGCTGGGGTTTTCCAATCGGCCATGGCCTTACATATATACGGCACGCTAGACTTTGGCGTATAAGATTACAACTCTGAAGCTAAAATCGATCAGGACTAGCCTTTCTTGATTCGGTTACCATGTAGCATACTTCTACAAAAAATATACTTGCCAGTCTAAGTACGTAACAAATCTAGGCCATATCCACGTACATGTAGTCTTGCATATATGAATAAAGTATTTCGGCCATGTTGCCATCACACTAAATATAGTGCCTAAGCATATGTATAAATACCTTGAGCCCACCAAGAAAATATTAAATATTCTGGCAACATCGCAAATCAAACTGGATAATGGCCATCAGGACTAAGCATACTTATTCATATACGTAGATATATATCACTTGCATGTGTCACGCCCATGGTCCAGTATAGCATATGATTCTTCTTAGGACTTGTATCTTCACCTTCCATGAAATTTCCTGTGGCAATACTTCAACAATGCATTAACCGATCAGCTTGATAAATCATTGATTTAATATGGCTCATCACATACTAAGTAGCCAAATTATACCATCAACACTTTGGTTTGACAAATGCTCCAGCGACATTCTCTCGTCTGATGAACTATATATTCATGGAATACCTCGACAAGTTCGTCGTGGTTTATCTGGATGATATCCTTGTATATTCCAAGAATAAAGAAGAACATGCTGAACACCTTCGACTTGTTCTGGAAAAGCTTCGAGAACATCAACTATATGCTAAGTATTCTAAATGTGAATTCTGACTTCCTGAAGTGACGTACCTTGGGTATGTCATCTCTAAGGATGGTATTGCCGTCAACCCCGAGCGAGTTCAGGCTATTCTTGATTGGACTCCTCCGGAGAATGTCAAGCAAGTCAGAAGTTTTCTTGGACTCGCCAGCTATTGCCGTCGATTTGTCGAGAACTTCTCCAAGATTGCCAAGCCCCTGACTGGTCTGCTTCACAAAGGCGTCAAGTTTGATTGGACAGAAAAGTGTCAGGAAAGTTTCCAGGCACTCAAAGACAAGCTGACTTCTTCCCCAGTGCTTGCTCCACCTGATACTAAGAAGGACTTTGTCATTTACTACGACGCTTCACGTCAAGGATTAGGTGGTGTCCTAATGCAAGAGCGCAGAGTGATTGTGTATGCCTCTCGTCAACTGCGCCCTCACGAAGAGAACTACCCAGTTCATGACCTCGAGCTTGCTGCTATCATACATGCACTAAAACAGTGGCGACATTACCTTCTTGGCAATCATTGCGAGATATTCATCGACCACCAAAGTCTGAAGTACCTATTTACTTAGCCAGATTTGAACCTCCGTCAGCAGAGATGGATGGAGACCGTATCATACTTTGATTTCGGTATTTCCTATACCCCTGGCAAGGCTAATGTAATGGCTGATGCTTTGAGCCGCAAGTCATACTGCAACCATCTCTAGGTTCGCAAAGTTCATCCCTCGCTTGTTGAGGAATTCAGAAAGCTGAACCTCCATATTGTTCCTCCTGGTGCACTCGCTCCCCCTCCTCCAGAGGGCCGTAAAATGAACCTCCACGTTGTTCCCCAGGGTTCTCTCAATACCCTGGTTGCTAAACCAGATCTCATGGACAGCATCAAGGAGCTGCAGAAATATGACTCTCAAGCCCACAAGATTAAGCGCTATCTCACAGAAGGAAAGCCCACATTCTTCACTATTGCTGATGATGGCACTTTGTACTTCAAAGGACACCTAGTGGTGCCGTGTATGGAGAAAAACCTGGATATGACTAAGGAGGTTATGGAAGAAGCTCATGACACTCCGTTGTCTATTCATCCCGGTAGCACCAAGATGTACCAAGACATTCGTCAAAGATTCTGGTTGTCAAACATGAAGCAAGACATTGCTCGCTATGTTGCTGAATGTGACGTTTGCCCTCGTATCAAAGCAGAACATCAAAGGCCTGCTAGAACTCTGCAACCTATCTCTATTCCTGAATGGAAATGGGACCATGTTGAAATGGACTCTGTCACTGGTTTTCCCAAATCGCAGAAACGTAATGATGCTATTCTTGTCGTCATTGACCGACTTTCTAAAGTTGCACACTTTCTGGCCGTCAAAGAAACGATCACTGCTAGTCAGCTGGCAACGCTCTATATGTCCAGAATTGTTTCACTTCATGGTATTCCGCTGGTAATCAGCTCAGACCGTGGCAGCTTATTCACTTCAAGATTCTAGGCAAGTTTCCAAGAAGCTATGGGAACTCACCTGTCATTCAGCACCGCTTTTCACCCTCAGTTTCAGGGACAAGTTCAACGCGTCAACCAAGTTCTCGAAGACATGCTTCGAGCTTGTGTCATTTCCTTCGGCAAGAAATGGGAGGAATCTCTCCCGTATGCCGAGTTCTCCTACAACAATAGCTATCAAGCTAGTCAGAAGATGGCCCCCTTCAAATTGTTATATGGACGAAAGTGTCGAACCCCTCTGAACTAGTCAGAAACTGGGGAATGTCCACTCTTCAGTCTGGATATTATCCAACACGCCGAAGAACAAGTCCGTGTCATTCGCAAGAATCTCAAGACTGCTCAGTCACGTCAAAAGAGTCAGTATGACCGTCATCATAAGGACATGGTCTATCAACCTGGTGAAAAGGCTTATCTTCGAGTCACACCAATGAAGGGTGCTCACTTCTTCGGGATCAAGGGCAAGCTAGCTCCTCGCTATGTTGGTCCATTCACTATTCTTGAAAGGCGTGGAAAAGTGGCATACCAGTTGGAGCTTCCGTCGAACCTTTCTCAGGTTCATGATGTGTTCCATGTGTCATAACTTCGCCGCTGCTTCAAGGACCCAATCCGAGCAGTGGATCGTGAAGTGCTCGAGTTGCAACAAGACCTCTCCTATAAAGAGCATCCGGTCTGCATTCTCGACCAAGCTGAATGCCGCACACGTTAGAAGGCGATCAAGTTCCTCAAGGTCCAGTGGTCGCATCACACTGAAGACGAAGCCACTTGGGAACGCGAGGATCGCCTGCGTGAAGAATACCCCACTTTGTTTCCTTCTACCTCCTAAATCTTGGGACGAGATTTCTTTTAGTGGGGGAGAATTGTAACGCCCGGATAATTATGCAATAGTAATCACGCTAATGGTGACATGTCATCAATTTTTACTGTTGTTAAGTTCACGTTGTTTCGAAGTCGGTTTCGTTTTCATTTTAAAATGAGTAAAAAGAAAAGGCAAAAGTAACTAAAATAAAAAAAGGGAGAAGGCAACCAAAAAAACAGAAAGAAAACATAAAAGAAGCCCCCTTCCCCCACTGGGCCGTGGCCCGGCTGGACCACCAGACCACCTGGCCGACCCACCTACTCCCCTACAATCGAGATCGGGGGCGTGAACCTGGCGACCGCGCCGCCCAAACGCCCACTGTTGCCGACCGCCGACCCCATCGCATCGCTGCTCGCCTCCGGGACTCCTCCTCGCCCTCCTCTCCTTCGCGCGACGCCACGACCTTACCTCATCGTCGAATCGACGCCATCGGCCGTCGCCCCATCGTCGACCGCTGCCGCCCCTAGCTCCGGCGCCTCCCCGAGCTCACTTTAGCACCTCTATAGGGCCTCGTGAGCATGGTCCCCCTTCCCCTCTCTTTGTTTGCCGTACGACGCAGTCCCCAGGCGCGCTCCGGCCCGCCTCGCCCCGCAGCCGTGTTTGCCTGCTCGCGGACAACCGCCGTTTCGAGGCAGGCCCCGTCGCTCATCCATCCCACCGGCGCCTGGCCGATTCTGTCCGGGGCCTCGCCCTGCTCCCCACCCCATGCACTGGGCGCTTGCCGCCGGTGCTCCTCTATGAGCGGCCGTGCGTGCCGCAGCCTCGATTTGGAGTTGGTCTGCCTAATCGTGGATTAGCCCCTGTAATTAGATAGATGACTATGACATGTGGCCCCCCCTCTAATAAAATGTTTTTATAAATAGTTAATCTGTTAATTAAAACGGTTAACTAAGTTCTGTCAATGACAGCAGGCTCCACCTGTAAGTTTGACCCAGTCAATAGCCCTGTTGACTGCTGACATCATGTTGATGTCATGGTGATGTCATAGCCCTGTTTTCCATTTAATTAAATCTGTTAATTTCAAAAATGTTTTAAAATCTTTGAAAATTAATATAAAATAAACCGTAGATTGGATGAAAATGTTTTCTACATGAAAGTTGCTCAGAACGACGAGACGAATATGAACACGCGGTCCGTTCGTCCGCCGCACGTTCCTATCATAGCAAATGTCGAACCTTCCCCTCCGGTTCATCTGTCTGACAGACGTCTGAAACCGGGAAAACTAATGTTCCCCCCTTCGCTAGTATCGCCTAACGTTGCGTTAGCACACCTCTAGCCCCGCTTATAATCATGTTGTGCATATGTTTGCGTGTATTTACTGTTCTTCCCCCTCTTCTCTCTGGTAGACCCCGAGACCGCTGCTGATGCCACTGTGATCGACTACGTCGACGACAACCCTTCTTCCCTTTCAGTGGAGCTTCCAGGCAAGCCCCCCCCCCTTTGATCATCCCGATATCGCCCATTCTATTCTCTCATGCTTGCATTAGATTTTGCTACTATAATTGATTGCTCCTATTCTGATGCATAGCCTGCTTTTGTACCTGCTTATTGTTACCTACCTGCTTATCCTAAACTGCTTAGTATAGGTTGGTTAGTGATCCATCAGTGACCCCCACCTTGTCCTTGTTGCCCCTGCTTCATCATCGACGACCCGATCAACGTGATCGATGACCAGAGCCCAACACCTCACATCACATCACGCCCCTTTTTGTTGATCGACTCTACAAAGTTACCATCGAGTGACGAGGGTGGAACCTCATACATCACTCTTGATGAGATCTCTATAGTGTAGCTATTCGTTCATGGTCAACGAGGGTGGTTCCTCTTTCACCATTCCCGATACGGTTGTCGTGCAACACCTCAAGTGTGAACCTCGAGGGTGGATCCTCTTACTTTCACCTTGATGATTACATCGAGTGGAATCCACCGGGGGTGATTCCTCGGGTTTTCCCCTTGATGTTTGGACACACGATTACAATGACTTTACTTGAGACCTTGGTGAAAGTCGGGCAGGCTCGAAGAGCACCCGCAAGATAATGATGTGGCACAGCCGGGCATTCTGGGCCCTTGTCGTAAGTCCACGAGACGGGGCGATGGGGTCACTTCGATCGTGAGTCTCTGCCCGTCTCCGCAAGCTAATAATACACTATGGTTTGGGTATTTGTTTTGACTTGGCCTCTGGCCTTTACGCACTAACCACCACATGAGAATAGTTATGGGCATCGACGTTGCGGTATCAGCCGAAGCTTTGTCAGACATCCAGTTCAGCAGTGTAGCACGGCTGGACCGGTACCCCAGAGGTGGTGCCTAGGTCAACCCTGTGCGCAATGACCCAGAGTGCAACGGGCGATGGGCCCAGACCCCGGAGTGCTTAGGAGGTAGACCGGCGGGGACCTCTCTACTGAGCCTAGGTAGGGCTACGACGTGTTGATCTTCTGAGACCGGGGATGACCCAGGAAAGTGTGTCCGGACAGAGTAATCAAGCGTGTTGGAAAATGTGATGCACCCCTGTAGGGAAGATTATCTATTAATAGCCGTGTCCACGGTAACGGACGTTCAGACTTATATCCTGATCTTATACAACTACAAATGGATACTTTCTCACAGGGAGTCGAGGAAGGATCTCTAGGAATTAATGTTACAACATGTTTGTTAATTAAAATGCTATTCTTTACTCTTCTACATGCGGCAAGATGCTTGGAGCTGCTTGAAGACGCTAGTCTTTGATAGGTTAGGCCTTCCCCCTCTATTCTGGCATTCTGCAGTTCAGTCCATATATACAAACCTTTCATTTGATACCAATGCATACTTAGTATAGATCTTATGCTTGCGAGTACTTTGGATGAGTACTCACGGTTGCTTTGCTACCCCTTTTCCCCCTTATTTCTTCTTTCCGGTTGATGCAACCAGATGGTGGATCCCTGGAGCCATATGCCACCCCCGTCGACTACTACTACATGGAGGCCACTGAAGACCATGAGTAGTTAGGAGTTACCAGGTAGGAGGCCTTGCCTCTTCGATCGTGTTGCTTTTGTGCTAGCCTTCTTAAGGCAAAACTTGTTTAACTTATGTTTGTACTCAGATATTGTTGCTTCCGCTGACTCTTGTGTATTGAGCTTGTATTCGAACCCTCGAGGCCCCTGGCTTGTAATATAAAGCTTGTATTCTTTTATTTGTGTTTAGAGTTGTGTTGTGATATCTTCCCGTGAGTCCCTGATCTTGATCGTACACATTTGCATGTATGATTAGTGTACGATTGAATCGGGGGCGTCACACGCCCCTAGGGGGATAGATTGGTAGGAGAAGACCATCGCTCACCCCCGACGCCATCCATAAGGAAGACAATCAAAAAACAAATCATGCTCTGACTTCATCACATAACCGTTCACCATACGTGCAAGCTTTGAGAATCACAGGCCTTAACACAAGTATTTCTATCAATCCACAATTACTCACTAGCATGACTCTAATGTCACCATCTTTATATCGCAAAACTACTCCAAAGAATCAAACATATCATATTCAGTGCTCTACAAGTTTTTATGTAGGATTTTATGACTAACCATGTGAATGACCAATTCCTGTTAACTCTCTAAATAGATATAAGTGAAGCATGAGAGTTTAGTTCTTTCTACAAAAGATATGCCCATGCTCTAAAAAATATAAGTGAAGCAAAAGAGCATTCTACAAATGGTCGTTTTCTATGTGTGGAGAAATACGCAATCCAAACTTCAAATGATATAAGTGAAGCACATGAAGCATTCTATAAAGCCATACTCAATATGTTGCATGTGTTCATTAGGTTCCTCCTCACATAATACACACTTGTTCTCCTCTATGTAGAAACTCTTCCTTGTCAACAAATCTCTGGTATTTAGTCTATCCAGTAGTAGTAACCACAAGAAGAACTTTTACTTTGGCAGGCAACTGGATTTCGAAATCCACTGGAATGGTTTTGGGGCATCAGGTGGGTCACCAATGAGGTGTAGATATATCATTTTGTTGGAGTAGTGCTTACATTGCCACTTGAAATGCCAAATATCTCTGTTGTTGTTTATTCCCTCAGCTAGCATGTTATGTAGCTCATGGCTCTGTTGAACATCAATTGATGGCATTGGTAGATGGAACATATTGAAGAAATCACTGTCAATATTATGAAGTGTTGAGGCAATGGTGATGTTGTCATTTTTGGCATAAGAGTGTAGTTGTGGAAATAAGTTTTGTAGTGTGTCTACTTGCCATACATCTTTCCATAATAGGACAGTATCACCAGATGCAGGTCCGCAGATTGTCATTCCTTTGAAATCTTGTAGTATGGCACAACAGTCCCTCCACCAAAAAGACCCTACTCTAGTTGGGTAGGTAGGTACAGATCCATCTCCATAGTATGTATCCCATATCATTTCAACCCAAGGTATATCATGTTTATTGAAAAAATTATACAGGAATTTGACCAACAATGCTTTTTTTTGCTTTCTGAGATCTAGGACTCCTAGGCCACCTGATTTCTTTGGAAGGCATACAGTCTCTCATTTAACCATATATTTGCCTTGATTATTTATATCATTTCCATACCAAAGGAAACTCCTTCCGGATTTTTCAAAGTGGTCTAAGATGGTGAATGGGACTCTGATGGAACACATAGCAAATATAGGTAGTGTTGCAACAATTGTTTTAGATGTACCAATCTCCCAGAATATGTCATCATGCCAGCTATGCCAGACAATCTTTTGTTAAGTCTTGATACCATAGGCATCAGATCGTCTACTTTTGGTCTGGTGGATCCCATAGGTAAACCAAGGTAGGTAAATGGCATATTATCTTTTTTGCATCCAATGATATTGGCCAGATCATTTGCATGTGCATCACTGATATTAATGGGGACAATTCATGATTTACTATTGTTTACCTTTAAACCAGTGAATTTTGAAAAAATGTTTAGGATATCTCTCAGTTTCACCAATTGTATGGGGTCAACTGGCATTATTATAAGTGTGGCATCAACATATTGGATGATGGGGTACCTTTTGGCTCCTAGACATTCCACAGGTAGTTTAAACCCTCCCTGTTGCCATGATGTGTTAATTAGAATCTGTGGGAGTTCAGCCACAATGACATATAGTAGTGGAGAATAAGGATCACCTTGTCTAACTCCTCTTCTACACTTAATCATTTTACCTAGTACCCCGTTCAGAATCACAGATGTTGAGGCAGTAGATAGTATCATTTTGGTCCATCTAATCCATTTTTCACAAAAACCAATGTGCTTCATCATGTAGTATATGGCATTGTGGTCCACTGTAGAAAGTTTTGAAGTTGCACTTGTTTTACCTTCCTATGCTAGTTGATTCTTGCTCCCAAAAATTATTTTCTCACAAAATCCCTATGCATAGGAAGTGAGTTAGGCTTAAATGTGCTATTCACATGCTTCATGATGCTCTCTTTATAATTCAATTCTTATCTTTATGTGAGCATCATTGAAATCATCATGCCTAGCTATAAAGGCATTAAAGAAAAGCGCTTGTTGGGAGACAACCCAACATTTAT
The DNA here is from genome assembly GCF_002162155.2 of Triticum dicoccoides. Taxonomy (NCBI): domain Eukaryota; kingdom Viridiplantae; phylum Streptophyta; class Magnoliopsida; order Poales; family Poaceae; genus Triticum; species Triticum dicoccoides. The sequence goes on from NC_041387.1 coordinate 372,015,119, forward strand.
CCCTACTGTTTTTGTGTGTCCACATGATTAAGATATTGTATTAATCATGCTTTATAGATTTTATTTCAATAAAGTACCAAGTAAAGCCTTTGGGATAGTGTGGATGCTTGTTGATTTGATTCCGTGAGAACACAGAAACTTTCACGCCCAGTAATAGAATTGATCTGATCTTCTAGAGCGGCGAAAAATTCTGAATTTTCCACTTTATTTCTATACAAATTTACTACATTTTCCTAATCTTTCATAATATTTGGAGTAACAAAAGTATGGTTGTTGTTCAGATCATTACAGACACTTTTGTTTTTGACAGATTCTGTTTTCAATGCATAGTTTCTTTGTTTTAGTGTTTCCATAGCTTATATTAAGTGATATAAATTGTAGAAATGATAAGGTACAATAGGCATTGTGTGAGAACAATTATGAATCTTATCTTGATAGTACCAAAGTGAATGATTTGTCTTTATCATACTAACCCGTCTCACAAAGTTCCGTTAAGCTTGTGTTGTGAAGTTTTCAAGTTTTGGGTAAAATCTTGATGGACAACGGAATAAGGAGCGGCAAGAGCCTAAGATTGGGAATTCCCAAGTGTCATGGTAGAACACAGCCACCTATGGGGCCATCATCCCCTTTGTGGTTCGGCAGGGGGGTCGCATTGCACAAAGCAGAGGTCGTGAGATAGCACAGCAGTGATGACGTTGATGGAGGGACCGTGAAGAACGAGGGGCGCTCAAGCCCGGCAAGGTCGCCTCGGGAGAGCAGCTATGTGCGTATGAGTACACAAGGGTCTGAATCCTTTCTAAGTTTGCCATGGTCCTCCTTTTATTGGCTAAGGGGTTACCACAATGGCAAAACGGTCATTATCCAATGATTAGATAGCTAACAGTGCTATCGCACCTAACTCTGTCACTTAGGACAAAGCGCATTAAATGCATTGCTAGGTGTCACGTTGTGGATGCGGGCCGGCAGGCCTTCCGCGCCGCTTAGTCACCTTCCACCTGTCTGCTTGACACGCCTCTGGATGGGTGTCATGTAGAGGTGATCTTCCTCCTAAATGGATGCCACGTGCAAATGACAGCCATTTAGCTATCTGGGGGCTCAACACCGCACCGATCGATGACTTGCGTTGTGATGCCCTGGAGCGGCGGAGTCTTGGCGGGGATGTAGGCCAGCGGCCCCGGAAATCCAAGAGAACAAGATATCACTGAGGAAAAACCTCCCTTACCTGGCAGGCGAGCCTGGCCAGGTCGTGGCCACCACGAAGACTCGTCTTCGGGGTGGCCATGACCTGGCCAGGCTCGCCTGCCAGGTAGTCTTCGTGGTGGCCACGACCTGGCCAGGCTCGCCTGCCAGGTAAGGGAGGTTTTTCCTCAGTGATATCTTGTTCTCTTGGCTTGCCTTGGTCTTCTTGATCCGCCCTTTGATTCCTCAAAATGCTTGGTGGAGTTTGCATCTCTGCCACTTGAGCTTGTGTACAGTCCAGGAAACATACATGAAGGTTTGTTGCACCGACAGGAGCCCCCGGACCTGGTCCAAACGTGCTGTCGAGCATCGTTGGGGTAGGCCCTGTCGATGCACATTTACGATGATATTCTCTTCTTTCTTGATACTCCCTCATTTCCAGTTTATAGATCTCATCAACCAAGGTAGATGTAGAGTGGAGGAATGTATCTCGTAGTTTACAAAATTAATCAAACTTTAATCTGCATTAAGTATGGTGTATGCATGGATGACCACTAAATGAGTAGGAATGGTTACATGTATTGGTCGATTTTTTTCAATCCTTGCGTGCACCAATTTAATGTGCATCGAAATGTGAACATGTGGTGAAAAGAAGTGAAAACAAGACCTATAAAATGGAAAAATTTAGAAAATGAGATGAGCCTAATAAACTGAAAAGGAGGGACTATCTTATTTTGCTTCTTCATGAACCTGCGCTTGAGCCAGCCTCTGGTTTTCCCATGCGTCACGTGATGCCAAACGTAGTGGGGGCCATCTTGTAATGGCCCATGACTGCCTTTATCCCACGGGGAGGTAACTGCCATTTCACTCATCCCACTACACTTGTCTCTTCCGCCACGTACGTCGCATGCACCACACGAGGTAGGTGATGGATGCGTATGGAGCAGGAAACAGTGCTATGACAGAAACCCAAATATCCCGGGTTGGCGCAAGAGGGCGGTCGATGGGCTTGTCCATCATCAGTGGCTTAGGTCAGGTTCGAAGGAGCTCTTGAGACTGGGTGGAGAATCAGTCCCCCCAGTATGCCTATAAAAAGGGAGCACGAAGGGGAGAGGAGGCACTCATCTACGCACCTCACTCTTCTTCCTTGCTTACTTCCTTATGATGCCAAGGGGGAGAGACTGGGGCCAGGCCCCGGCCCTCAACCCGGGCGTGGCGATCCCGAAAGCTAGTGTTGGCACTCGGTGAGTGAGTTGCGATACGTCTTCAACGTATCTATAATTTTTTGTTGTTCCATACTATTATATAACCCGTTTTGGATGTTTATGGGCTTTACTTTACACTTTTATATCATTTTTGGGACTAACCTACTAACCGGAGGCCCAGCCCGAATTGCTGTTTTTTTGCCTATTTCAGTGTTTCGAAGAAAAGGAATATCAAACGAAGACCAAACGGAATGAAACCTTCGGGAGCGATCTTTTTGAAACAAACATGATCCAGGGGACTTGGAGTGGACGTCAAGCAATAGAGGCGACCACGAGGGTGCCCGGCGCGCCCCCGACAGGTGGGCGCGCCCCCACCCTCGTGGGACCCTCGAGCGTCCACCGACCTACTTCTTCCTCCTATATATACCCATGTACCCTGAAACCATCGAGGGGAATCACTAAAATACTATTTCCACCGTCATAACCTTCTGTATCCGCGAGATCCCATCTTGGAGCCTTCGCCGGCGCTCCGCCGGAGGGGGAATCGACCATGGAGGGCCTCTACATCATCTCTAAGGCCTCTCCGATGAGTTGTGAGTAGTTTACCACAGACCTTCGGGTCCATAGTTATTAGCTAGATGGCTTCTTCTCTCTCTTTGAATCTCACTACAAAGTTCTCCTCAATCTTCTTGGAGATCTATTCGATGTAACTCTTTTTGCGGTGTGTTTGTCGAGATCCGATGAATTGTGGGTTTATGATCAAGTTTATCTATGAGAAATATTTGAATCTCCTATGAATTCTTTTATGTGTGATTAAGTTATCTTTGCAAGTCTCTTCGAATCATCAGTTTGGTTTGCCCTACTAGATTGATCTTTCTTGCAATGGGAGAAGTGCTTAGCTTTCGGTTCAATCTTGCGGTGTCCTTTCCCAGTGACAGCAGTGGTAGCAAGGCACGTATTGTATTGTTTCCATCGAGGATAAAAAGATGGGGTTTACATCATATTGCATGAGTTTATCCCTCTACATCATGTCGTCTTTCTTAATGCGTTACTCTGTTCTTTATGAACTTAATACTCTAGATGCATGCTGGATAGCGGTCGATGTGTGGAGTAATAGTAGTAGATGCAGGCAGGAGTCGGTCTACTTGTCACGGACGTGATGCCTATATACATGATCATGCCTAGATAATCTCATAATTATTCGCTTTTCTATCAATTGCTCGACAATAACTTGTTCACCCACCGTAATACTTATGCTATCTTGAGAGAAGCCACTAGTGAAACCTATGGCCCCTAGGTCTATCTTTTATCATATAAGTTTACCATCTACTTTTATTTGCATCTTTACTTTCCAATCTATATCATAAAAATACCAAAAATATTTATCTTATCATATTATCTCTATCAGATCTCACTTTCGCAAGTGGTCGTGAAGGGATTGACAACCCCTTTATTGCGTTGGTTGCGAGGTTCTTGTTTGTTTGTGTAGGTGTGTGGGACTTCTGAGGAGCCTCCTACTGGATTGATACCTTGGTTCTTAAAAAGTAAGGGAAATACTTACGCTACTATTGCTGCATCACCATTTCTTCTTCAAGAAAAACCAACGCAAGCTCAAGACGTAGCAAGAAGGATTTCTGGCGTCGTTGTCGAGGAGGCTTCCACCAAGTCAAGTCAATATTCGACCTCCCGCCAATGTGCGATTTTTGGCGCTGTTGCCGTGGAGGTCTTCGCTCAAGTCCAGACATACCAAGTACCCATCACAAACTCATCTCCCTCGCATTACATTATTTACCATTTGCCTCTCGTTTTCCTCTCCCCCACTTCACCCTTGCCGTATTCTTCGCCCCTCTTCCATTCGATCTTGTGTCTCCATGTTCCTTCTTTTTGCTTGCATCTTTGCCTGCTAAAAGTTTATGGATCCTCATCCACTTGCTAATCTTTTCAAGAGATCCAATTATGATGAACCAATTGCTAGTGAGTTGAGTGCACTAGATTATCTTTATGAGGTTTTGCTTGAAATTCGTGAATCTGAAAATTGTGATGAAGAAATTTATGAAGAGATTCACGATAGATCCTTGAATAAAAAGCATGATTGCAATTATTTTACTACAAATTCTATTGATGTCAATTGCGCTAATAATATGCAAAACCGTAAGCTTGGGGATGCTATGTCTACTACTTGTTGCAATGATCATGATTGGGGTGATGATGTTTCTTATGATCTTGAAAATTTATATAAGACCCATGATGAATATGAGATTGATAATAGTGTTTGCAATATTACTGAAAGTAGGTTTGGAAGAGTGTCAACTTTAGATCCCACATATTTGGAGAATATTTTGATAAAAGTGGGTTTGGAGAGGTCATGACTTTAGTTAATGATAATCCCACTATTTTGGAAGAGTGTCAACTTTGCATGCATGTGGATCGTGTTGAAAATATTTTATGTGATAGCTATTTTATTGAATTTGCTTATGATCCCACATGTAATTATTATGAGAAAGGAAAATATGATTGTAGAAATTTTCATGTTACAAAATTTCCTCTCGTTATGTTGAAATTGGTATTGTTCCTTTCTTCTTCCTTGCATATGTTAGTTTTGGTTTGCCTTGATAATTTGTTTGCTTATAATATGCCTATGCATAGGAAGTACGTTAGACTTAGATGTGTTCGTCATGTGTTTCATGATGCTTTCTTTGCGCTTCAATTCTTGTCTTTCATGTAAGCATCATTAAAATTATCAATGCCTGGCTAAAAGGCTTTAAAGAAAAGCGCTTGTTGGGAGACAATCCAATATTTTTCCTTGCTTTTTGCTTCTGTTTAGTAATAAATATTTCATCTAGCTTCTGTTTAGATGTGTTTTCATGTTTTAATTAGTGTTTGTGCCAATTAGAACCTATAGGATAATCTATGGTGATAGTTCATTTGATTCTGCTGAAAAATAGAAACTTTGCGCGCACGAAAATAATTTTAGTAATTCACAGAAACGTGCTTTTGCGTTGATTCTTTTTCTTTAGATCAATAAACAAATTTCCCATGACTTCCTATTTTGGTAGGATTTTTAGAGTTCTAGAAGTATTCGAGAGTTACAGATTGCTACATTGTTCTGTTTTTGACAGGTTCTCGTTTTCGTGTGTTGTTTGCTTATTTTGATGCATCTATGGCTAGTATTAAGTGGTACGAACCATAGAGAAGTTGGAGTATAGTAGGTTTAACACCAATATAAATAAAGAATGAGTTCATTACAGTACCTTATGTGGTGGTTTTCTTTCTTGCACTAACGGAGCTTATGAGATTTCCTGTTGAGTTTTGTGTTGTGAAGTTTTCAAGTTTTGGGTAAAGATTTGATGGATTATGGAATAAGGAGTGGCAAGAGCCTAAGCTTGGGGATGACCATGGCACCCTAAGATATTCAAGGATAACCAAAAGCCTAAGCTTGGGGATGCCCCGGAAGGCATCCCCTCTTTCGTCTTCGTCTATCGGTAACTTTACTTGGAGCTATATTTTTATTCGCCACATGATATGTGTTTTGCTTGGAGCATCTTGTATGATATTAGTCTTTACTTTTTAGTCTACCACAATCATCCTTGATGTACACACCTTTTGGGAAAAATCCACTTGATTGGAATTTATTAGAATACTCTATGTGCTTCACTTATATCTTTTGAGCTAGATAGTTTTGCTCTAGTGCTTCACTTATACTTTTTAGAGCATGGCAGTGGCTTGATTTTGTAGAAATTATTGATCTCTCATGCTTCACTTATATTATTTTGAGAGTCTTTTAGAACAGCATGGTATTTGCTATGGTTATAAAATTGGTCCTAAAATGATGGGCATCCAAGTTAGGTATAATAAAACTATCATAGGAAGTGAATTGGATGCTATGATCAATTTGATACTTGATAATTGTTTTGAGATATGGAGGTAGTGATATTAGAGTCATGCTAGTTGGGTGATTATGAATTTAAAGAATGCTTGTGTTGAAGTTGGCAAGTCCCGTAGCATGCATGTATGGTAAAAATTGTGTAACAAATTTGAAACATGAGGTGTTCTAATTGTGCATCCTTATGAGTGGCGGTCGGGGACGAGCGATGGTATTTTCCTACCAATCTATCACTCTAGGAGCATGTGCGTAGTGCTTGGTTTTTGATGACTTGTAGTTTTTGCAATAAGTATATGAGTTCTTTATGACTAATGTTGAGTCCATGGATTATACGTACTCTCACCCTTCCATCATTGCTAGCCTCTTCGGTACCGTGCATTGCTCTTTCTCACCTTGAGAGTTGGTGCAAACTTCATCGGTGCACCCAAACCCCGTGATACGATACGCTCTATCACACATAAACCTCCTTATATCTTCCTCAAAATAGCCACCATACCTACCTATTATGGCATTTCCATAGCCATTCTGAGATAATATTACCATACAACTTTCCATCGCTCCGTTCAACATCATGACACGCATCATCATTGTCATATTGCCTTGCATGATCATGTAGTTGACATCGTATTTATGGCAAAGCTACCATGCATAAATTTTCATACATGTCACTCTTGATTCATTGCCCATCCCGGTACACTGCCGGAGGCATTCATATAGAGTCATATCTTGTTCTAGTTTTGAGTTGTAATTCACGAGTTGTAAATAAATAGAAGTGTGATATCATTATTAAAGCATTGTCCCCAAATAAAAAAAGGAAAAAAAGAAATGCCAAAAAAGGCCCAAAAATAGAAAAAAAAAGGGGGGGACAATGTTACTATCCTTCTTCACACTTGTGCTTCAAAGTAGCATCATGTTCTTCATGTAGAGAGTCTCATTTGTTGTCACTTTCATATACTAGTGAGAATTTTTCTTTATAGAACATGGCTTGTATATTCCTACGATGGGCTTCCTCAAATGCCCTAGGTCTTCGTGAGCAAGCAAGTTGGATGCACACCCACTTAGTTTCTTTTGTTGAGCTTTCATACATTTATAGCTCTAGTGCATCCGTTGCATGGCAATCCATACTCATGTTGACATCAATTGATGGGCATTTCCATAGCCCGTTGATTATCCTCGTTAACATGATACTTTCTCCTTTTTTGTCTTCTCCGCAAAACCTCCATCATCATATTATATTCCAGCCATAGTGTTATATCCATGGCTCACGCTCATGTATTGCGTGGAAGTTGAAAAAAGTTTAAGATTATTAAAATATGAAACAATTTCTTGGCTTGTCATCGGGGTTGTGCAAGATGAGAGCATTTTTGTGTGATGCAAATGAAGCATAGCCTAACTATATGATTTTGTAGGGATGAACTTTCTTTAGCCATGTTGTTTTGAGAAGAGACATAATTACTTTGATTAGTATGCTTGAAGTATTACTATTTCTTATGTCAATATGAACTTTTATTTTGAATCATTTGAATCTGAACATTCATGCCACAATAAATAAAATTACATTAAGAATTATGGTAGGTAGCATTCCGCATCAAAAAATCTGTTTTTATCAATTACCTACTCGAGAACGAGCAGGAATTAAGCTTGGGGATGCTTGATACGTCTTCAATGTATCTATAATTTTTTTATTGTTCCATGCTATTATATTACCCGTTTTGGATGTTTATGGGCTTTACTTTACATTTTTTATATTATTTTTGGGACTAACCCCCGAATTGCTGTTTTTTTGCCTATTTCAGTGTTTCGCAGAAAAGGAATATCAAAATAAGTCCAAACGCAATGAAACCTTCGGGAGCGATCTTTTTGGAACAAACGTGATCCAGGAAACTTGGAGTGGACGTCAAGCAGCAGAGGAGGCAGCCACGAGGGTGCCCGGCGCCCCCCCTACAGGTGGGCGCGCCCCCACCCTCGTGGGCCCCTCGAGCGTCCACCAACCTACTTCTTCCTCCTATATATACCCATGTACCCTGAAACCATCGAGGAGCACCATGAAAACTATTTCCATCGTCGTAACCTTCTGTATCCGCGAGATCCCATCTTGGAGCCTTCGCCGGCTCTCCGCCAGAGGGGGAATCGACCACGGAGGGCCTCTACATCATCTCCAAGGCCTCTCCAATGAGTTGTGAGTAGTTTACCACAGACCTTCAGGTCCATAGTTATTAGCTAGATGGCTTCTCTCTCTTTGAATCTCAATACAAAGTTCTCCTCGATCTTCTTGGAGATCTATTTGATGAACTCTTTTTGCGGTGTGTTTGTCGAGATCCGATGAATTGTGGGTTTATGATCAAGTTTATCTATGAGAAATATTTGAATCTCCTCTGAATTCTTTTATGTGTAATTAAGTTATCTTCGCAAGTCTCTTCGAATTATCAGTTTGGTTTGCCCTACTAGATTGATCTTTCTTGCAATGGGAGAAGTGCTTAGCTTTGGGTTCAATCTTGCGGTGTCCTTTTCCAGTGACAGCAAGGGCAGCAAGGCACGTATTGTATTGTTGCCATCGAGGATAAAAAGATGGGGTTTATATCATATTGCATGAGTTTATCCCTCTACATCATGTCATCTTTCTTAATGTGTTACTCTGTTCTTTATGAACTTAATACTCTAGATGCATGCTGGATAGCGGTCGATGTGTGGAGTAATAGTAGTAGATGCAGGCAGGAGTCGGTCTACTTGTCACGGGCGTGATGCCTATATACATGATCATGCCTAGATAATCTCATAATTATTCGCTTTTCTATCAATTGCTCGATAGTAATTTGTTCACCCACCGTAATACTTATGTTATCTTTAGAGAAGCCACTAGTGAAACCTATGGCCCCCGGGCCTATCTTTTATCATATAAGTTTACCATCTACTTTTATTTGCATCTTTACTTTTCCAATCTATATCATAAAAATACCAAAAAATATTTATCTTATCATATTATCTCTATCAGATCTCACTTTTGCAAATGGCCTGAAGGGATTGACAACCCCTTTATTGCGTTGGTTGCGAGGTTCTTGTTTGTTTGTGTAGGTGCGTGGGACTTCTGAGGAGCCTCCTACTGGATTGATACCTTGGTTCCCAAAAACTAAGGGAAATACTTGCGCTACTATTGCTGCATCACCCTTTCCTCTTCAAGGAAAACCAACGCAAGCTCAAGATGTAGCAGTTTGGTATGGGGCCGCGGGAGACGCGGTGAGCGTAGTAGGGGCGATTAAATTTTGCGGTGGCGTATCCATGGACGCCTTATCGACCCCGGTATGGAAGGCGTTGCGCTCCTCCGTTACGGAGGAGCGCTCGCTTCTCCATGCGAGCTAGCCACCCGGAGAAGAGGAGTCACCCCTGCCACAAGCCACTGGGGCTCATTAACCCGTCGACGGAGTCCTCAGGGCTTCCAGTGCCCGCCCGCCGCTCTGCTCGGGATCCTTAGTAATCCCACCACTGCTCTCTCCGGCGGGGTCGGGGGTGACGCTGAAGATGGCAGTGTCCTCCTGCCCGCCAAGGTGGGGAGTGGTGCTCCCCGTGTGCCTCGGGCGTCGCCGCCACCGCCAGCCGCTTCTTCGGGGGAGGGGACGGGCCAAGGACCCGGCGTCCACCCGGAGCGACAGTGACGAGGAAGAAACAAGTGAAGACAGAGAAGGCCGGTGGCAGGCCGTAAGGTCGGAGTACGATGGCACTGACGCCTTCGTCTCGTACTGCCGGTCTGCTGCTTCGTCTTTCTGCTCTTCCCCTCCCTCCCCGGCACCAACATCACCAGCTTCTCTCGTGCGGTTGTCGGGGAGGGACGCTCTCTTGGTGCCTTCTGTCGGATGCCCCTTTGGTCCCGGTGATGGCGTCACGGGCACCTCCTAGCAGCCCCCTGCCCCCACCTTCGCATCCTCGCCAGTCCCGATCTTGTCAGGTCGCGCCTTGCGGGCCCTGGCACGGTCAGGCTGGGCTTCTGCCCAGGCGCTCCTTTTTCCCTCTTCACCTCCCACTGTAGTTCCTAGGAGGAGAGGGACAAGAAAAGGATTACGGGGCACTTATCTTTTTTCAGTCTAAAATATGTAGGCGCTTGCCAAACTTTAGTTTCAAATATGTAATCTCTTCTATCCATGTTTGTACTTTGTAAGCTTTGTACTCGTTCATCCGCATATTAATGAAAAAAGACGGTCTTGCCGGGGTACTTGTGCATGTACTAAATCCATGCAGAGGAGGAGTGCCTCTATACTTTTAAGTAAATAATTTTCTTCGGCAAGCTATCCTACCGGTGCCATCCATTTGTTGTCACGGGGCTTGGCCTACCGGGCTCAAAACTATGGAAGGGGACCAGCCCCTCGTCGAACCTTCTCCGCCAAAAGCCACTACAACCATCTTGGCCGAAGCAACGTTCGGGTCAGAGGATGGGAGGACAAATGCTTCGAAGGTGACTAGGTTTTTCTATGCACAAGTTTTCTTCTTATAGAGACATGTATGGATAAAAAGGAACTTATCTGCTTGGCTTGTCGGGGATCGATATGTAGGCTTGTTTCCGTTTCTTCTTTTCGGACCGAGTCCGTGGCAAGAGCCATGTAGTTTAGTGCGGAGGAAAACATAGCAACATATGATCTTATCTACATGATCATGGCAAGTTCATGTTATGCTAGGCATGCATGCAAGTTTTTCGGCCCCCCGGCGCTTCGTTTATTTATTTGCTGCTCAGGGTTTGCGCCTGGCTTTGTACCAAGGGTACGTGCAACATCGACAAGGCTTTGTGCAAAGGGTGGCTGCCGGGCAGGGCCTAACAGTCGCACCTTACGGGTAGAACTTACAAAGATGTTCAATGTTCCTATTGGGGAACGTAGTAATTTCAAAAAAAATCCTACGCACACGCAAGATCATGGTGATGCATAGCAACGAGAGGGAAGAGTGTTGTCCACGTACCCTCGTTGACCGAAAGCGGAAGCGTTAGCACAATGTGGTTGATGTAGTCGTACGTCTTCATGATCCGACCGATCCAAGTACCGAACGTACGGCACCTCCGAGTTCAGCACACGTTCAGCTCGATGACGTCCCACGAACTCCGATCCAGCAGAGCTTCACGGGAGAGTTCCGTCAGCACGACAGCGTGATGACGGTGATGATGTTGCTACCGACGCAGGGCTTCGCCTAAGCACCGCTACGATATGACCGAGGTGGAATATGGTGGAGGGGGGCACCGCACACGGCTGGGAGAGATCAACAGATCAACTTGTGTGTCTTCGGGTGCCCCTTTGCCCCCGTATATAAAGGAGCAAGGGGGGAGGTCGGCCAGCCTTGGGGCGCACCAAGGAGGGGGAGGAGTCCTCCTAGTAGGAGTAGGACTCCCCCGTTTCCTAGTCCAACTAGGAGGAGGAAGGGGGAAGGAAGGAGAGGGAAAGGAAAAGAAAAGGGGGGGCGCGCCCCCCCTCCCTAGTCCAATTCGGACCCCCTATAGGGAGGAGGCGCAGCTGCCCCTTGTGGGCTGCCGCCCCTCTTCCCTATGGCTCATGTAAGCCCAATAGTCCCCCCGGGGTTTCCGATAACCCCCCGGCACTCCGATAATTATCCGGTGACCCCCGGAACTCATCCGGTGTCCGAATATAGTCATCCAATATATCAATCTTTATGTCTCGACCATTTAGAGACTCCTCGTCATGTCCGTGATCTCATCCGGGACTCCGAACTACCTTCGGTACATCAAAACACATAACTCATAATATAAATCGTCACCGAACTTTAAGCGTGCGGACCCTACGGATTCGAGAACTATGTAGACATGACCGAGACACGTCTCCAGTCAATAACCAATAGCGGAATCTGGATGCTCATATTGGTTTCCACATATTCTACGAAGATCTTTATCGGTCAAACCGCATAACTACATACGTTGTTCCCTTTGTCATCGGTATGTTACTTGCCCGAGATTCGATCGTCGGTATCTCAATACCTAGTTCAATCTCGTTACCGGCAAGTCTCTTTACTCGTTATGTAATGCATCATCCCACAACTAACTCATTAGTCACATTGCTTGCAACGCTTATTGTGATGTGCATTACCGAGAGGGCCCAGAGATACCTCTCCGACAATCGGAGTGACAAATCCTAATCTCGAAATATGCTAACTCAACAAGTACCTTCGGAGACACCTGCAGAGCACCTTTATAATCATCCAGTTACATTGTGACGTTTGGTAGCACACAAAGTGTTCCTCCGGTAAACGGGAGTTGCATAATCTCATAGTCATAGGAACATGTATAAGTCATGAAGAAAGCAATAGCAACATACTAAACGATCAAGTGCTATGCTAACGGAATGGGTCAAGTCAATCACATCATTCTCCAATGATGTGATTTCGTTAATCAAATGACAACTCATGTCTATGGCTAGGAAACTTAACCATCTTTGATTCAACGAGCTAGTCAAGTAGAGGCATACTAGTGACATTATGTTTGTCTATGTATTCACACATGTACTAAGTTTCCGGTTAATACAATTCTAGCATGAATAATAAACATTTATCATGAAATAAGGAAATAAATAATAACTTTATTATTGCCTCTAGGGCATATTTCCTTCGGTTCCATGAGTTTTGCAATTGAATGCCATCGTCGATCTTCAAAAGGACTGCGCCAGGTCTGGTGACTCGTACTACCCGGTAAGGGACTTCCCACTTCGGCGTCAACTTGTTTGCACCCTTGGCGGACTGAACGCACCTAAGGAGAAGGTCGCCTTCCTCAAGGCTCCGGGCATGAACCTTGCGGCTGTGATAGCGATGCAGGGCTTGCTGATAGCGTGCAGCATGCATAGCAGCCCGGAGACGGTTCTCCTCAAGGAGCACGGCATCGTCATGTCGGTGCTGCTCTTGCTCTACTTCATCATAGGCAAATACTCAAGGTGACCCGTATATAAGTTCCGTGGGGATCACTGCTTCTTCCCCATAGACTAGGGAGAAGGGAGTCTAGCCGGTAGCTCGATTTGGTGTCGTACCAAGGGACCAAAGAACCATTGCCAGCTCGTTAATCCAGCGTGTGTCGCACTTCTGTAGCTTGTCAAAAGTTCTTGTCTCGAGTCCCTGCAGCACTTCAACGTTCATCCCCTCAGCCTGTCCATTGCTCCCTGGGATGAGCAATAGAGGTGAATGAAACCTTGCTTCCGAGGGTTTGAACGTATTGCATGATGGCGCGGCTGATGAATTGGGTGCCGTTGTCAGTGATGACTCTGGCGGGTACTCCGAAGCGGCACACAAATCCCTTCAAGAACTTGGTAGCTGATTGTGCGGTCACCTTTCTCACAGGCTCCACTTCCGACCACTTTGTAAACTTGTCGATTGCCATGTACAAGAATTCAAAGCCCCGGTAGCACGGGGGAAGGGGCCCAAGATGTAGAGGCCCCAGACCGAAAATGGCCATGACAAAGGGATCATCTGGAGAGCTTGAGCAGGTTGATGGATGTTCTTGGAGTGGAACTGGCAGGCTTCACATCTGGTGACTAGCTCAATTGCATCCTGGAGGGCCATGGGCTAATAGAAACCTTGTCGGAAAGCTTTTCCAACCAAGGCTCTTGATCCAATATGGGAGCCGCACATGCCTTTGTGTATTTCTGCCAACAGTTCCTTCCCCTCTTCCTGGCAAATGCACTTCAATTTCACACTGTTGGGCCTCCTTCTGTAAAGTGTGTTGTCGACAAACTGATACGTACTAGCCCTTCGGGCTACTCTTTCAGCTTCTTCTTGCTCTTCGAGAAGTTCTCCTGTTTGAAGGTAATGGACTATGTGTCGTGCCCAAGTTGGAGCCTGGGGCTCAACAACAAGGATCAACGGCACCTCCTCGTTCGTGGGAGCACATATCTCAACCGCATGAACTGGTAGTTCGGCGGGAGGGTGCTGCACACCAAGCGAAGTGGAGTTACTCCCATCAACCTCTCTGCTCGGGGCTTCAGGAAGCTCCGTCGGGAGAGGCTTGTCGGAATCCAGTTCCCTCCTCTTTCTGGCCATTATTGTCGGGGATACTGAGGGTTGGGTCGGGTGGAGAACAAAAGTCCCTGGTTCCACAGGAAGATTTTGTGCAGCGCATTTTGACAGATGATCGACAACAGTGTTTTCCGCACGCGGCACGTGCTCTGTTTGCAATCCATCAAAACGCTCCTCCAGCTTTCTCACTTCCTCCACATATGCCTCCATCAATACTCTGGTAATCCTTGTTCACTTGTCTCACCACAAACTATGAATCTCCACAAATGATCAACTTCTTAATTCCCAACTCTGTTGCGATCCTGAGCCCGGCAAGGAGTCCTTCATATTCTGTAGTATCATTGGTAGCTTTCTCTCGAGGAAAATGCATTTGGACCACATGCTTGAGGTGCTCTCCAGTGGGTGCGATAAGGAGCACGCCGGCTCCTACACCTTGCAGTGAGAAGGCACCATCAAAGTACATGATCCACTCTTCGGGGGCCTCCTTGCCGCGGATAACTGTTTCCGGTGTCTCCTCATCTGGGGTTGGTGCCCATTCCACGATGAACTCCGCCAATGCTTTACTCTAAATGGTTGACGTGCTCTCATACTTCAGACCAAAACTTGACAATTCCAAAGCCCATTCCACTATCCTGCCAGTGGCCTCCGGGTTCCTCAGTATGCGTTGCAAAGGGAAACGGCTGACAGCTGTGATCTCATGGGCTTGGAAGTAGTGGTGCAGTTTTCTCGAGGCCATGATGAGGCCAAAGATCAACTTTTGCATGCCAGAGTACCTTGATCTGGCCCCCTGCAACAGGGAGGTGGCAAAGTACACCGGCCGCTGCACCACCTTCTTCTTTGCCGCGGTCTTGAAATTGTCTCTGTTATCTTGCTCTTCTTTCTCCTGATCTGCATCGGACCTTGCCGGGGTGGGTTCACTTCCTTTCCTGGGAAGGACAGTAGCTGCGGCTGCTCCTTCGTCTACTTCCCGCTGCGCCACCAACACTGCACTAACCACTTGATTGGTTGCCGCTAAGTACAACAGCAACGGCTCTTGCGGTTTAGGAGCGACCAAGGTGGGAGCAGAGGAAAGATAGGCTTTCAAGTCTCGCAGCGCTGCTTCTACTTCCGGGGTCCACTTCATTGGCCCTTCCTTCTTCAAAATTTTGAAGAACGGCAAGGCACGCTTGACAGACTTGGAAATGAACCTACTCAGCGCGGCAACACATCCAGTTAGGCGCCTCACGTCTTTGCTATAGTGGGTGCATGAATTTGCTCGATCGCCTTGATCTTGTCGGGGTTGGCGTCTATCCCCGATGGAACACAAAGAAACCAAGTAACTTTCTCGAAGGAACGCCAAACACACACTTCTCAGTGTTCAACTTCAAATTGATCTTGCGCAGGTTTGCAAAGGTCTCTTCCAAGTTCTGAATGAGAGTTGGTTTGTCTTTGGTCTTGACCACTATGTCATCCATGTAAGCTTCAATATTTCGGTGCACTTGAGACTCAAACCCAATTTGCACTGCCCTTGCAAAGGTGGATCCAGCGCTCTTCAAACCGAAGGGAACCGCACGAAGCACTATGTGCCACATGAGGTAATGAACGCGGTCTTCTCCTCGTCCTCCTTGGACATGAATATCTGATGGCACCCAGAGTATGCATTCAAGAAGGAAAGCAGGTCACACCCAGAAGTGGAATCTACGATCTGGTCGATGCGCGGCAAGGGAAATGGGTCCTTTAGGCATGCTTTATTCGGATCCGTGAAGTCTATGCAAAGCCTCCATTTCCCGTTCGCCTTGCGCACCACCACCGGTTAGCCAACCATGTTGAGTGCAACACTTCACAGGAAGGCAACGAGCATGCTTTCCTATTTGTCATCAAGGGTGGAGCTGATGGTGAACATATCACCGGCGCCATCAAGCCTGTCAGGACCTTCTTCACTGCAGGTGAGGTAACCTTGGGTTTCTTGCTAGTGGAGCTCTCCGGCAAATCATCGACGGGTGCAGCACACTCCGAAGAGGTGCGCTTCCCGGATTCCTTGCCGGTGTCTTTGCTAGCTTTCTTCCCTTTCTTGCTTTCCTTGGCTGGAGTTGCAGCTTCCGCAGTCTCAGCGGCGATTGTGTCTCAGTACATCTTATCTATGCATATGATTGCATCCTTCTTGTCTGGCGGAATGGAAATGACGCACATCAGCCCTGGCATCTTCAGTGTATTGTAGGCATAGTGGGATGCCGCCATGAATTTTCCCAGGGCTAGACGACCAAGGATCCCATTGTACGGCAGGGGGAGATCAACCACATCAAACACAACCTTATCGGTCCGGTAATTCAATTCTCCTCCAAACGTCACCGGCAGCGTGATCTTTCCCTTAGGACGACACATGCCGAGGTTGATCCCTTGGAAAGTGCCAGTAATCTTGAGCTCTTCATCTGATATTCGAAGCTTGCTGAGCACCTTGGGGGAAATCAGATTCAACCCAGCCCCACCGTCAACCACCATCTTTGTGACCTTGAGGTTGCGGATTGTTGGTGAAACCAACAACGGCGAGCACCCTACCGCGGTGGTACGGTCAGTGTGATCCTCTTCGTCGAAGATGATGGGCGTGCGGGACCATTTGAGCGGTTTCTGGGAGTCTGCCGCTGGCTCTACGATGTTGACCTCACGCGCCCATTGTTTAAGCTGGCGGTGAGAGGAGTGCAAAGATGTGCCTCCATCAACGCATAGGACTTCAGTGGCCTTCTGGAACTCTTGCTCGGTGGTTTCCTCTTCATCCCCTTCATGACTTTCGTCATCGCCTTCTCCTTTCTCACGGCCTCTCACAGGTTTCTCCTAATGCTGGGAAGCCTTGCCGTGGCGGCCTCCTCTGCTGTCGTGACCCTTCTCGCCAACACTTTCTTGGTCTCTTTCCTTGTCACGCTTCTCGTACTCAGCTCTCTGCTTTTTGACAAGCTGCTCAACTTGGTGACACTCTTGGAGATCATGGCCCTTGGTCCGGTGGATCCTGCAGTATGGCCCATCAGCCTTCCCAACATTTTCAGCCGCCGCGGCCTCATGGCAATCAGTGCACGCGGCAACTTCCTTGTCGAGGGCTTCGGTCTTGGCCTTCTTGCCGGTACTAGGACTACCAGAGCCCTCGATAGCCAACACTGCTTATTCCTTGCGCTTATTATTGCGTTTCTTGTTCTTCCTCTTCGGGTCGGCGGCAACGTCGTCATCCTCTGAGTCGACTTCGACGTCGTCCTCTTCTCAGGGAGCCGCCTTCCTTCCTCCGTTCTAGCACACTTATCCGCCAAGGTGTGTAGCTCATTCACAGTCTTGGGCAGTCGTACGTTCATCTTGGAACGTATCCTCCAGTTGCGCACGTTGGACTGGAACGCGGCAATCACAACTGTCGGGTGGATGTCTGGAATGTTTCTGTGCACCCGGCTAAACCTCTAGATGTACTTCCGCAAGCTCTCCCCTTCCTTTTGCGGAAGGAGTTGCAGATCGTTGGGCCATCCTGGTTCTTGATGGCCGCCCGTGAAGACGCCAACAAACTCATTGCACAAGTCAGCCCATGATGAGATGAAATTCTCCGAAAGGTGCATCAGCCATGACCTCACATTTGGTTGAGTGCTAAAGGGAAGTAATTGGCGAACACCTTCTCATCTCTTCCCCCGACGGCTTAAACAGCGATAGTGTAGATGCTCAAGAACTCTGTCGGGTTCGACCTTCCATCATACTTCTCTGGTATTTGTGGCTTGAAAACGCGGGCAAATGGCCAAAGGACTTGCCGCAGCTCGCGAGTGAAGGCAGGGCACCCAACCTCGAAAGGCAAGTATCTGCTTTCACGGCGCGGGTTCGCCGACGTCTGGGCCATTGCGCCTGTCCGATTGACAGCGGGTTTCACGGTGTCGTTCTATGGTGACGCGCGCGTCGTTCCTCCGCCGATCTTCCAGGATCTATCGCTGATCTTGATGGGCCCGAGGATTAGATGAAGCCATCGATGCCTCGTCGGGCTCCTGGTTGCGTGGTTCTGGTTGCAGCCTCTGCGTTGGTTGTCGTGGAGGGGATTGTACCGTTGGAGTGGCCCCCTCGACTTGGCCAATGGCTTGAACTGTGGTTATTGCTTGTGGGCGTCGCGGCGGATCCGCCCACTGGTCGCTCGGCTCCTGCCAGTACCAGTGGTGGCAACGTCGCGCTCTTGTCGCCGCGAGCCAGCCGCCACGATGGTATGGTGGCGAAAAGGGTGCGCCTGGGGGTTAACGACCTCGTTCGGCGCTTCGTCTTGGTTACCCTGCCCCGGGGGAGGCGCATGCCCCGCTGTTGCGCCCGTTGCAGGGACAGCCAAGGGGCCGCGGTTCACACCAGGGCGAGCGTTGTCAATGTGGCTACGTCCTTCAGCATGATGGGGAGGTAGAGACTGAGTGTTCTCCCCACCCGTGCGTTGTGGAGCACGGTCGTCGAAATGTTGTTGATGCCGCCCTCCTCCGGCGTTTCCTGCTCCTGCTTCGGTCACGGGGGGAACGATGACAGCGCCGCCTGCGCCGGTCACGTTACCCACGGCGTCTGCGTCCCCCGACGCCGCTGCAGCCACCCTTCGAGGTGGAAGGATGAGCAGTTGCGCCGGACTTCTTCTTGAGCGACATGGATGATGAAGCCAACGATGAAGAAGATGGCGACGAAGATTGACGTGTTGTTCACGACCTCAGGTTCGCACAAGCGCTCCTCCTACCTAGCGCGCCAAGTTGTCGTGGTAGAACACGGCCACCTATGGGGCCATCAGCCCCTTTGTGGTTCAACAGAGGGGATCGCATTGCACAAAGAGCAGAGGCCGTGGGACAGCACGGTAGTGATGATGATGCTGGTTTCACCCAGGTTCGGGCCGCTAAGAAGTGTAAAACCCTACTCCTACTTCGGTGGATTGATGGAGGGACCGTGAAGAACGCGCGGGCAAGGTCGCCTCGGGGAGAGCAGCTACGCGCGTATGAGTATACGAGGGTCCGCATCCTTTCTAAGGTTGCCACGGTCCTCCTTTTATAGGCTAAGGGGTTACCACAATGGCGAAACGGTCATTATCCAGTGCTTAGATAGCTAACAATGATATCATACCTAACTCTGGCAATTAGAACAAAGCACATTAAATGCACTACTAGGTGTCACGCGTTTTATCCATCACCAATTTCTTTTTTTATCATTTTACATTGGAAGTAAAGTGAACTTCAATTATTACCCAATTGTGCCCATGCTATCTTGTCTCATGTGAAATTTAACATGCATAATGTTTATATACAACTAACAAAATATTTCAAAAGCCCGTGATTGTGCCCATGCTATCTTGTCTCTACATGTAACATTTAACATGCATAAAGTTTATGTACAACTAGCAAAATATTTCAAAAGCCCGTGGCAACTCACAGGCATTCTACATTGTTGTTTGAGACAGGATGAAACATGCTAAATCCCATGTGAAATTATCAAAAAAGAAATATAATCAGGCCAACATCCACCCAATCAAACCCCGTATGAATGTTCAGCTTCACCAGTTGACAAAACACAACAAAACTAATGAATAATGATGTTCAGCTTCACCATTTGCCCAAGTGATCAAACTGAATACACATTGCATAATAAACATACAAAGACGGGTAGAAAGACCTAAGAAGCACGACCTATTTCCAATAAACAGGCTGAAAATGTTTACTTCACCAATGCAAAATATGTCGGCAACGGCCTGTCTCTAACTCTATTGTGTATGCTCCTGCACCTTCCTGGTTAACAAGGATAAAGAAAATACTCCAAACACAAACTCAAATCTAGAGTGCACACACCTCTGGACAAAATGCAGCACAATTTATCCAACATGGTGATACCAAATCACGATCTCGTAACTTGCCAATACTCGATTGGTGCAACACATGCATGTCAAATGGCATTCTGATCATGTGCGCAACTATGGCATGTTAAGGCGTTTATAAGAATCTCAAGCAAAAGCTGGTACTTTCAGACCACCATGCCAAAAGTTGTTCCATAGGTCAATTATCAACCAGTTTGGTTTGGGACAGGCAATGTATTGGGTGTTGTAATCAAGATACACTGCATTAGCTGATGGTCTCTGTGATTACACAATCTGTTTGGTTCAAGCAAGGTTTGTTTTCCCATTACAACACAGCTCTGACGCAGGATAGCTTGGGACGCCTGAAAACAGAAGGAAAAAAAGGACCGCGGCTCGCCCAGATCCAGCACCAGAACAAAACTAAACAAACCGAGATCGATCCAGAACCAGCCCAAACAAGGCCAGATCAACGAACACAGACGCATACAGAGAAGATCTCTCCTGGTCCAGAGGCTGTTGGTACATCGATTGCCAAATGAATCCAAGATTTAGCGCACTGGATTCTATAGATTCGTCGGTGGGCGAAAGGAGACGGATGAGAGCAGGGAGGTTGCCAGCGCAGGTGCTTGCTGCTGCTCAGGGTCTCTGGGCCTCAGGCCTCTTGGTGAGGAGAAGGTTGGGATGAGAGGGCTCTTGGTGAGGAGAAGGTTGGGACAAGTGAGACGGCATGCGGTGTTAATCCCAATCCAGCTGGGATGGTGTTATCCCAATCCATCTGGGATGGGCCCTTTTGGGAATTGTGTTATCCCAATCGAGCTGGGATGGGCCCTTTTTGGAATTGTGAAGCACCGCATCTGATTACAGGGTGACTGAAACCCGAAACAACTGAATCAAACATGTGTATGGTATTCACAAGCCGATGTAATCGGAAGACAGCAAAAATTCTCCTATATCTTGCACACATTTTGAGCTCGTTGATTTAGGATTTCAAGTTGTAAGTCGTAGTGGTATCTCATGGTTACTGTTTGCAGACAGGACCAAGCCTTGGTAAAATATTCTGAACTACTACTGCTAAGAATGATAGTATGTATCAATGAAGGAATGCATATTTGCAAGCAAGGGCAAGTAGCATCTCCTAAGTTTTGGATGGCGAATAGGGGACCAAGTCTCTCGCACAAACTACTAAGCAGGTTTTAGGACAACAAATACAGATTCTTATATGTGACCTTCCAATACACAGGTTCAGAACATTTACGGCAGGGCATCACACACAGGCCCGGAGGAAAAGATAGAGTAAATGTATTCTACTAGGGAAATCAGAGGGTTTATGGCATCCAGACAGGTCCTCTTAAGCAAAGCTTCCAGGTTGGGCCATACTCTCAGTCATCTGGTTTGGGTAGGGGCTCCAATAAGCAGGCTCCAAACTTCATTGGTCTTGGCTGTTTTCAGTAAAGGATTGGGCAGGGGTGCAAATGTGAAACGGACAGGTTCATCGGAAGAGAGCTGAGCTGGGTTCAATGTGTTTCAAAGGCAGATGTGGTTAGAAGCAAGTATTGAACATGTAGTCACTATATACATGTCAACACGCAGAGGAACCATACCTGTTGATTCGACAACCTGCATTTTAATAGCCATAGCGTTTTCCAGATGAAAGATAGGTAGAGCCAGATAACCTGATAAAAAATTTGCAAACAGTACCAAGTGAAAAATTACATATGGAATAAAGATAAGCATACAAAGATAAAAATGGAATATTAAGTAAACTTGGCCTTGGCCAAAGTTTGCACAAAATGATACTCCCTCCATCTCATAATATAAGATATTATTACAACCAACATATCAGTACATTGGTTCTAATAACATCTTGTATTATGGGACGGAGGGAGTAATAGACAGCAATATATCGAGTGTAAAGAAACATTAATATTTTGGTTAAAAAAAACCATGCCTATACATGTGCCGCTTAATTGTGATTAGGTGCTAGGCGACAGCAGAACGGCAAGCGATTATTGTAATAGCCGTTTGCTTAATCGTGCCTAGGCATGCCGTATAGGCAAAGTAGGCGCTAGAGGCAGAACTAGCAATTTACACTTAGGCTTTTTTTAACGTTTTTTCCCTACACAGAACTATGGTCAACAACGAGAATATGTATACAGGGTGACTCAAAAAAAAGTCATCCTTACCCGCTGCTGCCAGAACCACCACTGTAAGCACCATAGCCGCCTCCGTAGACCTAGAGATGGTTTCAGTTCGTATTGTGGGATAAGAAACCTGACAAAATGTTGGCAGGATTCGCAATGAATAAAATGGATGCTATACCTGGGAGCTGCCATAATTTGCATAACGGTCAACAGGAAGCACATCGTCTGATGCACGATATCCAATGGAATATGGATAATCGTGCCCAGCAGACTTACTGTCTCTGCTTAGATACTTTGGCTCATCGGGCACACTAGCAGGCAAAGGGTGATATGGGATCACAGGTGGAAAACCTGATAAAGCACCTTCTCTTTCAAAGAAGTTGGCTTTCAGCCTTGTAGTTATTTGCACAAGAGCATGCCTTGCAACATCAAGATCTCCGCCGATCTGTTGTACATGACAATTACAACAGTAAATATTTTTTATGGCAATAAGGAGTCGTGAAACAAAGAACATCAGAAGTTAAAATTGTTACCTGGACCATCTCTTCATCGTCCGATGCTACTTTTGGAACATCCTCCTTCGAAATGATCCGTATGTTTGCTCTCGATGTTCTTCGTATCTCCGTAATGATTGAACCACCTTTGCCGATCAGGCACCCTATCCGTGATGTCGACACCAACAAACGTGTAGTATATGATGGCTCCCCCGATTCTGCATCAATTTTCTCACTGCATCTTGGCTGTAAACGGACTGTAGCATCAATTGTTGGAGAGACAGGATCTTCAAAGAACTGCATGGCACGGAAAATTAGAATTAACCAGGACCTGCTACTAAAATAAACATGGAAATGTATCATGCAAAAACTGAAGAAGAGAGAAATTACCTCCTTTGCCGAAACTGTAATTATACAGTCATCTTCAGCACTCGAACTATCCACTTTGATAAAAGCTCCAGATTCTTGCCTAATCTGTTTGATAATTCCACCTCCTTTTCCAATTACACCTCCGACATTCGCCGCAGCACAAAGCAGACGCAGGGTAAACTCTTTTGCAGAGCTCACCTCCCTCCGTGGTTGGTATATAGAAGGCCAATCTCCCACTATATCACCTTTGTATCGTCCATAAGGACTAACCATAGGAGTAATCCCTACAACTGGTGCAGTAGAGGAACTACCAAGGCGGGAGCCCGCTGGAAAAGGTTGGGTTAAGCTGGACGCAAGGAGATGCTGTGACCTGGATGGGTTGCCATGGAGGCGAGATGACACTTGGAGAAGAGCTTTTCTAACTACAATCGGATCCCCAATTATCTAGTTTTAAAATGATAAAAAAAATGTTATATATTTATGATTTCACAGTGACACTACAAAACAATACAATAATATACAGGACTAATTTTCTGTACTCCTGGGAGTATGTACTCCCATCTTCAATATACCTCGTATACGCATTGATTATACCTCTTTATCATTCTCAATATACTTTATTAAATATTCTAAGATACCACAATATGAGTTTTGTTGAAAAAATATCATTTGTGACGTACTTTTTGTAATATACTCCCTTCATTTCTTTATTTAAGGTGTATAATTTTTGGCACGGTGACCAAGGCACATAATTTTACACAACTTAGGACGAAACTAACCTTGGCTAAATCATTTATTAGCGGCAAGTAAATCATTTGGAAGAGATACACGCAACCGGGGGAGAGATATTTTCCTTTCCTTCTCTATAATGAGAGATACATGCAATCACGGGAGAGATTCTTTTCTTGTCTTGGAGGGCTAAAGACGGAATTACGAGGAATTAAAAGAAATGCACCTTACATTGTGGAATTTTATCAAAAAACAAATACACCTTATATAAAGGAACGGAGGGAGTACCTTTTTCACATACAAACAAATCAATATATACATAAACCTTCGAAAATATGAGACACACATGATATTTTTCATGAAACTCATTTTGGGGTATCTAATACTCCCTCCGTCCGGAAATACTTGTCATCAAAATGAATAAAAGAGGATGTATCTAGATGTATTTTAGTTCTAGATACATCATTTTTTGTCCATTTTGATGGCAAGTATTTTCGGACGGAGGGAGTAATTAATAATGAAGTATATTAAAAATAATAGAGGTATAAAACATTCATCTATGTGGTATATGAGGGGTGGGAGTACGTACTCCTAGGAGTACACAACCATTTTCCTAGGCTGCAGAATATGAACTATTTGTATGTCATATATATATATAGAAAGTCTATTCATCACCCAGGGTGCAGAATAAGTTATTCTTCACCCGAGTTAACCTTACGGTCATTTCATAAATAAATTACATTTGAAATACAAATAGTTACATTCATATTAATTCACTGCGTAAAATTTGGCATAAGAAAAAAGGTATAGGTCATAAGAAAAAAAAACTGCATTTTATGTATATTTTACACTATGTTTTTACATCTGTAATTTTACGTAACATAAAATATTTTTTACGGCGATTATATATTTTATTGCGTTCTCTTTGTACATTTGAAATAAGACAAAATTTACGGAACGTAAAATTACGGTGCATTGATATTAAAATAGAGGGGGGGGGGAAGAATAGTCATATATATATATATTAAACTAAATAAACTGAAGAACATATATCCATTTATTAACATGCCCGTTATTCAATTAATGAGTACAAATTTACAACCAGAGCATATGAAATACCTACTGCACATAAACAAGTAAACATTTGTTGTAGTAGATACTCCCTTCGTTCCTAAATGTAAGTCTTTTTAGAGATTCTAATATAGACTACATACGGAGCAAAATGAGTGAATTTACACTCTAAAAAATACGTCTATATACATCCGTATGTAGTTCATATTGAAATCTCTAAAAAGACTTATATTTAGGAACAGAGGGAGTATTTAGTAAGGCTACGGATACCACATGTCCACATGTACTATATAGAAGAGAGGATATACTTGCTATACGAGTATAGTAGTACACCTGTACATTTATTGCAGGAAAAAGGAGGGGAAAATGACTAACCAGGAGAAGTTCATCACCACTAGTAGCACATGCAGGAAGGTGTTCATTACTAAGAACACGTATTTGTGAACCAGTGTCGCTGCGGATTCCCTGGATGATATGCCCACCTTTTCCAATAATGCATCCAATCTGATCAGATGGCACAAGCAACCGAACAGTAACTTGACCTAA
Organism: Triticum dicoccoides; assembly: GCF_002162155.2. Taxonomy (NCBI): domain Eukaryota; kingdom Viridiplantae; phylum Streptophyta; class Magnoliopsida; order Poales; family Poaceae; genus Triticum; species Triticum dicoccoides. The sequence goes on from NC_041387.1 coordinate 372,040,516, forward strand.
ACCCATTTCATTTTCTTCGTTCACAGGACCATCATCTGTGGCAAGCTTCTCATGAACCCTAAAGAGAGCATCTTGAGCAGCGCAAACCTTATCTTCAGTATCTTCAATAATATTAGTCTCCCTGCTTGAGCTAAATATTGTTATGACTCGGTCATCGCAGTTAGGGACACTCTCACCAATCCTAATCTTAGCTTGAGTATCGCTCCTCAGCTGCTTGGCAATTTCTCCACCCCTCCCAATTATACTCCCTATTTTCCTAGAAGTGCAAAGGTAGCGATAGACAGTGTCATCTGGACCAGGAGCATATGTATCACCACCAGGATTTCTTCTCTTGCCACCTCCATTTTCAGCATAATCAGACTGCCGCTTTCCATGACTGTTCCTGTGCCCAGGACCGACCATGATCTAAAAGCAGAGACAGAATAGCCAGCGACATAGAATACCGTGAGAACTAAATACAAACTTAAATAGAAAAAATCTTCAATGCCAGTAATAACACAGCATGTCATGTGGTACATTAGGATTCTTCATAAAGAGGGTAATATTTATTTTCCATCAAGCTTTTCCCCTCCAAACCAAGGTAGCATCAGGCAGCAGCTAAGACCCTCGATACCATATGATAGTAAAAGATGATAGCTTCCAAATAAAAGCATGCATCACTCACCTGGACCTACTTATGTTGTGTGCCCATGTTAGGACCACCAAAAATGAAGCAAATATTAAAATCCACCAGGTGGAATTGAGGGCTATAGCAGATTGCAGGCCAACGCTTAATCAATGCACATGGCAAAATCAACTGCGGTTATAAATCCTTGCCAAATCAAACACGGAAACCAAATGCATGCTTCTGACTAGAGAACATCTCCAAGAAAGACATCCAACTCAACGAGAAAATAATGAATTTTGGTCGCTTTAATACATAATCATCCCACAGGAAAAGATGTAATTTTTTTCAAATAAGAGCATGCATTACCTGTACCAATATCTGCTGTCCATGTTAGGACCACTAAAAATGTGGCAACCCTTAAAATTGACCGGGTGAATTTTAGGATTATGCCGCTTAGTGAACGCACATAGCAAAATCAATTGAAGTTATAAATCCTTAACAAATCAAATATATAGAAACCAAATACATGCCTCTCACTAGACGAAATCTACTTAGACAAGACCTCTGCAGACAAAAGAGTCTGTTTGACAAGAAAATAACGGTTTCGGACTTTCGGTCTCTTCAACACATACATGAGCCTCTTTCTGGGCAGGTGAATTAACAGGAGAACAAATCTTTGGAAAAACCTAAACAGAGCCCATACGAAAATGAAACACGCAGGCATCTACCGAAAATCAAAACCAAAAGGGCCCGCTCTATCCATCCTCTCATTACGGAGCGCCAACCTCCCAGATAAGTACCCCAAACTTCACTTCGGGAGGTACATCTAAAGGAACTTGCGCGTCAAGACAGACGCACATGAACCCCAATTCACCTGCCTTTAGTACAAACAAACGTTTATACTATCATTTACTCAACCGCGCAGCAAACAAATCATCAAGAAAGTGGATGGATCATATAACTGACGAGGATGTTCACGGGCGATCCTCGGCTGTAGCTCACGGCGCGGGCAGCCATGTGGGAGGGGGCAGACCAGCAAAACAGTGGAAACGAAGGGAGGTAGAAGGGGTGGGGGGGGGGAGGAGAGCTCACCACGCCGGCCGCCGGAGAAGGGTACCAGATCTGGCGTACGGAGACGAGGAGAGAACGACAAGTCGATGAGTCTCACGGAACAGAAGGGGGCTAAATAGCGATTTGCACCCTGGGTGAAGGCTCTACCAACTTCCAACACAAAAGAAAAAGGTGAAGATTCAGATCGAGCAATCATCCTCGCAAGGACTTACTTTAATAATTTCTTTAAAAAAAATTGAGTGGATCCTCGCAAGGAGCTTTTCCTTATATGTCGCTTATTGCAACGTGAAAGGAGGGCTCGCCTCTGGTGCCCGCACGTATGGGCTGGCCCATTTAGCGCGTTTTGCTATCGATCGATGCGTTCGCTGCGTTTTCTTCGGGCATGTCAATGTTTTTCTCGGGTTTTTTATTTACTTTTCCTCTTACGTTTGTATTTTCTGATTCCTTGTTTTTCTTCAACTAGTTAGTCTGCACGTGCACGTCTTAATTGATCAATGTAGACCGCAATACAACATGTAAATAATACTCCCTCTGTCTCAAAATAAGTGTCTTGAGCTTAGTACAATTTTGTACTAGAGCTAGTATAAAGTTGAGACACTTATTTTGAGATGGAAGGAGTAAGTGTTTTCCCCTTTCATGTCATCATTCATAATTCTATGACCTCTCTCTTATCCCAACTACATCTATCTATTTTCAGATTGGCAACGGGCAGTAGCCCAATGGTTAGAATCATGGTGGCATGCCTAGTAACCATAATTCGACTCCATCAGAAGCGAATTTCACTTTACAAAAATATTTCACCAACGGGCAAGGGCTAGCCATGCAGGCCTAACCGCCCAACCATATTACCACTGGCCAGGCTTTTCTTCTACTCACCCACATCTGTTGTTATTCTTCGGCGACGGCAGCCTTACACCGTAGCTGAACCAGTGAAGCCTCGTAGTCCCCTCCACGTGGGCATCCACCTACTTCGTCTTCCCTGGCCCCGCGTCATTCTTTTTCTAGGCCTCGCTGTCGTCAACCGCCTTGATGCTCTCATCGGAGGAGGACTTTAGTCGGTGAGGCTGGCAGCTGGACCCACCAGCTACATCTTTGAACACAAGGAAGTGCCTCCTTATTACTCGTAAAATAAAAATGATTCCTCTCCTGACAGCTGGGACTCAGCAGCTATATCTTCGCATGTAAGGAAGTGCGTCATTGTCCTCCCTGACAGTTGGGACCCATTAGTTATATCTTCGCACAGAAGGAAGGGCGTCCTTATCCTCCCTGACGGCTAGGACCCACCCGGTCGAAGCATACATAGCGTTGTATGTCTGGTCGCGAACGTGTATGTACATACTGGTCAATCGGTCTCTCTGCAACGATGTACCTTGGTCAAGCAAGCAGCGGCATGTGTAGTAGTAGAGCCCCTGACGTAGCAGTTCAGGCAATCCCTTCTAAACTGTGTACACGTACGTACAGCCACATGCCAAAAAATACGGCCACGTACATACACACGGGCGGGGTCTCGAACGCCTACTAGCGTATACGTACAACCAGGGCTCGTGTACATTGAAAGGCAACTGATGGCAGCAACGGTGTCTTGTTCATCGAAAGACAGCCGACTGGGTCGGAATGGAAAAACAGCGGTGTGTTCATCGGGAGGCAATAGAATGCGTCATGTTCATTGGGAGCCAACCGGCTTGGATGGAACAGCCGAAACAAAGCCTGACGTATGCTACCTCTTGAGCTTGCATTGGTTTTTTCCCTTGAAGAGGAAAGGGTGATGCAGCAAAGTAGCGTAAGTATTTTCCTCAGTTTGAGAACTAATGTATCAATCCAGTAGGAGATAACGCACAAGTCACCGAATACCTGCACAAACAATCAACAACTTGCACCCAACGCGATAAAGGGGTTGTCAATCCCTTCACGGTTACTTGCAAAAGTGAGATCTGATAGAGATAGATAAACGGTAAAGTAATATTTTTGGTATTTTTGGTTTATAGCAGAAAATAAAAGATTGCAAAATAGTAGATCAGAAACTAGTAAGATGTAAAAGAGATTCAATATAATGGAAAAGAGACCCGGGGGACATAGGTTTCACTAGTGGCTTCTCTCAAGATAGAAAATATTATGGTGGGTGAACAAATTACTGCCGAGCAATTGATAGAAAAGTGCATAGTTATAATAATATCTAAGGCAATGATCATGAACATAGGTATCACGTCCGTGTCAAGTAGACCAAAACGATTCTGCATCTACTACTATTACTCCACACATCGACCGCTATCCAGCATGCACCTAGAGTATTAAGTTCATAAAGAACGGAGTAACGCATTAAGTAAGATGACATGATGTAGAGGAATTAACTCAAACAATATGATGAAAACCCCATCTTTTTATCCTCGATGGCAACAATACAATACGTGCCTTGCTGCCCCTACTGTCACTGGGAAAGGACACCGCAAGATTGAACCCAAAACTAAGCACTTCTCCCATTGCAAGAAAGATCAATCTAGTAGGCCATACTAAACCGATAATTCGAGAAGACTTGCAAAGATATCAAATCATGCATATAGGAATTCAGAGAAGAACCAAATAATATTCATAGATAATCCGATCATAAATCCACAATTCATTGGATCTCGGTAAACACACCGCAAAAGAATATTACATCGAATAGATCTCCAAGAACATCGAGGAGAACACGATATTGAGAATCAAAGAGAGAGAAGAAGCCATCTAGCTATTAGCTATGGACCCATAGGTCTGTGGTAAACTACTCACACTTCATTGGAGAGGCAATGGTGTTGGTGAAGAAGCCCTCCGTGATCGAATCCCCTCCGGTAGGACGCCGAAAAAGGCCCATAGATGGGATCTCATGGGTACAGAAGGTTGCGGTGGTGGAAAAGTGGTTTCGTGGCTCTCTAGGATGTTTTTAGGGTATAAGAGTATATATATAAGCAAAGGAGCTAGGTCAGGGGAGCTACAAGGGGCCCACAAGGTAGGGGGCGTGCCCTACCCTCCTAGGCGCGCCCTACTGCCTCGTGGCCGCCTCGTCGCGTCTCCGACTTCATCTCCAAGTCTTCTGGTTTCCTTTCGGTGCAAGAAAGATCATCGTGATTCGTGAAAGTTTCATTCCGTTTGGACTCCGTTTGGTATTCCTTTTCTGCCAAACTCTAAAATAGGCAAAAAAAACAAAAACTGGAACTGGGCCCTCAGTTAATAGGTTAGTCCCAAAAATAATATAAAATAGCATATAAATGTCTATTAGACATCCAAAACAGATAATATAATAGCATGAAACAATCAAAAAAAATACGTTGGAGACGTATCAAGCATCCCCAAGCTTAATTCCTGCTCGTCCTCGAGTAGGTAAATGATAAAAACAGAATTTTTGATGTGAAATGCTACCTAACATATTTATCCATGTAATTTTCTTTACTATGGCATGAATGTTCAGATCTGAAAGAGTCAAAACAAAAGTTTAATATTGACATAAAAATAATAATACTTCAAGCATACTAACAAAGCAATCATGTCTTCTCAAAATAATATGGCCAAAGAAAGCTACCTTACAAAATCATATAGTCTGGCTATGCTCCATCTTCATCACACAAAATATTTAAATCATGCACAACCCCGATGATAAGCCAAGCAATTGTTTTCATACTTTTGATGTTCTCAAACTTTTTCAATCTTCACGCAATACATGAGCGTGAGCCATGGATATAGCACTAAGGTGGAATAGAATATGGTGGTTGTGGAAAGACAAAAAGGGAGAAGATAGTCTCACATCAACTAGGCGTATCAACGGGTTATGGAGATGCTCATCAATATATATCAATGTGAGTGAGTAGGGATTGCCATGCAACGGATGCACTAGAGCTATAAGTGTTGCTACCTCTTGAGCACTGCGTTGGTTTTCCCTTGAAGAGGAAAGGGTGATGCAGCAAAGTAGCATAAGTATTTCCCTTGGTTTTTGAGAACCAAGGTATCAATCCAGTAGGAGGCTACACGCAAATCCCTCGTACCTACACAAATAAATAAGAACCTTGCAACCAACGCGATAAAGGGGTTATCAATCCCTTCACGTCCACTTACAAAAGTGAGATCTGATAGAGATAATAATAAGATAAATATTTTTGGTATTTTTATGATATAGATTGGAAAGTAAAGATTGCAAAATAAAATAGATCAGAAACTTATATGATGGAAAATAGACCCGGGGGGCATAGGTTTCACTAGTGGCTTCTCTCAAGATAGCATAAGTATTACGGTGGGTGAACAAATTATTGTCGAGCAATTGATAGAAAAGTACATAGTTATGAGAATATCTAGGCATGATCATGTATATAGGCATCATGTCCGCGACAAGTAGATCGCAACGATTCTACATCTACTACTATTACTCCAAACACCGACCGCTATCCAACATGCATCTAGAGTATTAAGTTCATAAGAACAGAGTAACGCATTAGGCAAGATGACATGATGTAGAGGGATAAACTCAAGCAATATGATATAAACCCCATCTTTTTATCCTCGATGGCAACAATACAATACGTGCCTTGTTGCCCCTGCTATCACTGGGAAAAGTACACCGCAAGACTGAACCCAAAGCTAAGCACTTCTCCCATTGCAAGAAAGATCAATCTAGTAGGACAAACCAAACTATAATTCAAAGAGACTTGCAAAGATAACAAATCATACATAAAAGAATTCAGAGAAGATTCAGATATTGTTCATAGATAAACTTGACCATAAATCTATCGGAAATATGCCCTAGAGGCAATAATAAAATGGTTATTATTATATTTCCTTGTTCACGATAATTGTCTATTGTTCATGCTATAATTGTATTGACCGGAAACCGTAACACATGTGTGAATACATAGACCACAACAAGTCCCTAGTGAGCCTCTAGTTGACTAGCTCGTTGATCAACAGATGGTCATGGTTTCCTGACTATGGACATTGGATGTCATTGATAACAGGATCACATCATTGGGAGAATGATGTGATGGACTAGACCCAATCCTAAGCATAGCACAAGATCGTGTAGTTCGTTTGCTAGAGCTTTTCTAATGTCAAGTATCATTTCCTTAGACCATGAGATTGTGCGACTTCCGGATACCGTAGGAGTGCTTTGGGTGTACCAAACATCACAACGTAACTGGGTGGCTATAAAGGTGCACTACAGGTATCTTCGAAAGTGTCCGTTGGGTTGGCACGAATCGAGACTGGGATTTGTCACTCTGTATGACGGAGAGGTATCTCTGGGCCCACTCGGTAATGCATCATCATAATGAGCTCAATGTGACTAAGTAGTTGGTCATGGGATCATGCATTACGGAACGAGTAAAGTGACTTGCCGGTAACGAGATTGAAAGAGGTATTGGGATACCGACGATCGAATCTCGGGCAAGTAACGTACCGATTGACAAAGGGAATTGTACACGGGATTGCTTGAATCCTCGACATCGTGGTTCATTCGATGATATCATCATGGAACATGTGGGAGCCAACATGGGTATCCAGATCCCATTGTTGGTTATTGGCCGGAGAGCTGTCTCGGCCATGTCTGCATGATTCCCGAACCCGTAGGGTCTACACACTTAAGGTTCGATGACGCTAGGGTTATAAGGAAGATTTGTATGTGATCACCGAATGTTGTTCGGAGTCTCGGATGAGATCCCAGACATCACGAGGAGTTCCGGAATGGTCCGGAGGTGAAGATTTATATATGGGAAGTCATCATACGGTCACCGGAAATATTCGGGGGTATACCGGTATTGTACCGGGACCACCGGAGGGGTTCCGGGGGTCCACCGGGTGGGTCCACCTGCCCCGGAGGGCCTTATGGGCTGTAGGTGGAAGGGAACCAGCCCCAAGTGGGTTGGGCGCCACCCCCCTAGGGCCCATGCGCCTAGGGTTGGGGGGAACCCTAGAGGGGGCGCCCCCTCCCCCTTGGCCGCCCCCCCCTCTAGATCTCATCTAGAGGGGCCGGCCCCTTCCCCCTTCTCCCTATAAATAGAGGGGTGGAGGGAGGGGTGCAGCACGACATCCAAGGCGCAGCCCCTCCCCTCACCAACACCTCTCCTCCTTCGCAAGAGCTTGGCGAAGCCCTGCTGGAGAGCTGCCGCTCCATCACCACCACGCCGTCGTGCTGCTGCTGGAGCCCTCTTCCCCAACCTCTCCCTCCTCCTTGCTGGATCAAGGCACAGGAGACGTCACCGGGCTGCATGTGTGTTGAACGCGGAGGCACCGTTGTTCGGTGCTTAGATCGGATTCGGTCGCGATCTGAATCGCTACATGTACGACTCCTCCAACCGCGTTCTTGCAATGCTTTCCACTCGCGATATTCAAGGGTATGAAGATGCACTCCCCTCTCTCTCGTTGCTAGTTACTCCATAGATTGATCTTGGTGATGCGTAGAAATTTTTTAATTTCTGCAACGATCCCCAACAGTGGCATCATGAGCTAGGTCTATGCGTAGTTTCTATGCACGAGTAGAACACAAGTTTGTTGTGGGCGTCGATTTTGTTAATTTACTTGCCACTACTAGTCTTATCTTGTTTTGGCAGCATCGCGGGATGAAGCGTCCCAGACCGACCTTACACACGTATGCTTACGTGAGACAGGTTCCATCGACTGACATGCACTAGTTGCATAAGGTGGCTAGCGGGTGTCTGTCTCTCCCACTTTAGTCGGATCGGATTTGATGAAAAGAGTCCTTATGAAGGGTAAATAGAAATTGGCATATCACGTTGTGATTTTGGCGTAGGTAAGAAATGTTCTTGCTAGAAACCTATAGTAGCCACGTAAAAACTTGCAACAACAATTAGAGGACGTCTAACTTGTTTTTGCAGCATATGCCGTGTGATGTGATATTGCCAAAAGGATGTGATGAATGATATATGTGTGATGTATGAGATTGATCATGTTCTTGTAATAGGAATCACGACTTGCATGTCGATGAGTATGACAACCGGCAGGAGCCATAGGAGTTGTCTTAATCTATTGTATGACCTGCGTGTCATTGAATAATGCCATGTAATTACTTTACTTTATTGCTAAACCGTTAGCCATAGTAGTAGAAGTAATAGTTGGCGAGACTACTTCATGAAGACACGATGATGGAGATCATGGTGTCATGCCGGTGACGATGATGATCATGGCGCCCCGAAGATGGAGATCAAAAGGAGCAAAATGATATTGGCCATATCATGTCACTATTTGATTGCATGTGATGTTTATCATGTTTTACATCTTATTTGCTTAGAACGACGATAGCATAAGTAAGATGATCCCTCATGAAATTTCAAGAAAGTGTCCCCCCTAACTGTGCACCATTGCGAAGGTTTGTTGTTTCGAAGCACCACGTGATGATTGCGTGTGATAGATTCTAACGTTCGAATACAACGGGTGTAAGCCAGATTTACACAAGCAAAACACTTAGGTTGACTTGACGAGCCTAGCATGTACAGATATGGCCTCGGAATACAAGAGATCGAAAGGACGAACATGAGTCGTATAGAAGATACGATCAACATGAAGATGTTCACCGATGATGACTAGTCCGTCTCACGTGATGATCGGACACGGCCTAGTTGACTCGGATCATGTATCACTTAGATGACTAGAGGGATGTCTATCTGAGTGGGAGATCATTAAATAATTTGATTAGATGAACTTAATTATCATGAACTTAGTCTAAAATCTTTAAAATATGTCTTGTAGATCAAATGGCCCATGATAATGTTATCCTCAACTTCAACGCGTTCCTAGAGAAAACCAAGCTGAAAGACGATGGTAGCAACTATACGGACTGGGTCCGGAACTTGAGGATCATCCTCATAGCTGCCAAGAAAGCATATGTCCTTGAAGCACCGCTAGGTGAAGCGCCAGTCCCAGCAAACCAAGACGCTATGAACGCTTGGTAGTCACGTGTTGATGATTACTCCCTAGTTCAGTGCGGCATGCTTTACAGCTTAGAACCAGGGCTCCAAAAGCGTTTCGAGCAGCACAGAGCATATGAAATGTTCCAAGAGCTGAAAATGGTTTTCCAATCTCATGCCCGGGTCGAGAGATATGAAGTCTCCGACAAGTTCTATAGTTGTAAGATGGAGGAGAATAGTTCCGTCAGCGATCACATACTCAAAATGTCCGGGTTGCACAACTGCTTGTCTCAGCTGGGAGTTAATCTCCCGGATGACGCGGTCGTTGACAGAATCCTTTAGTCGCTTCCACCAAGCTACAAGAGCTTTGTGATGAACTTCAATTTGCAGGGGATGGAGAAAACCATTCCTGAGGTATATTCGATACTGAAATCAATGGAGGTGGAAATCAAAAAGGAACATCAAGTGTTGATGGTGAATAAAACCACTAAGTTTAAGAAAGGCAAGGATAAAAGGGGCTTCAAGAAAGACGGCAAGGGAGTTGCCGCGCCCGGTAAGCAAGCTGCCGGGAAGAAGCCAAAGAATGGACCCAAGCCTGAGACTGAGTGTTTTTATTGCAAGGGAAGTGGTCACTAGAAGCGGAACTGCCCCAAGTACTTAGCGGGCAAGAAGGCCGGCAATACCAAAGGTATATGTGATATACATGTTATTGATGTGTACCTTACCAGTACTCGTAGTAGCTCCTGGGTATTTGATACCGGTGCGGTTGCTCACATTTGTAACTCAAAACAGGAGCTACGGAATAAGCGGAGACTGGCGAAGGACGAGGTGATGATGCGCGTCGGGAATGGTTCCAAGGTCGATGTGATCGCCATCGGCACGCTACCTCTACATTTACCTACGGGGTTAGTTTTAAACCTCAATAATTGTTATTTAGTGCCAGCTTTGAGCATGAACATTGTATCTGGATCTCGTTTAATACGAGATGGCTACTCATTTTAATCCGAGAATAATGGTTGTTCTATTTATATGAGAGATATGTTTTATGGTCATTCCCCGCTGGTCAATGGTTTATTCTTAATGAATCTCGAACGAGATGTTACACATATTCATAGTGTGAATACCAAAAGATGTAAGGTTGATAATGATAGTCCCACATACTTGTGGCACTGTCGCCTTGGTCACATGGTGTCAATTGAAGAAGCTCCATGCAGATGGACTTTTGGAGTTTCTTGATTACAAACCATTTGACATGTGCGAACCATGCCTCATGGGCAAAATGACCAAGACTCCGTTCTCCGGAACAATGGAGTGAGCAACCAACTTATTGGAAATCATGCATACTGATGTGTGTGGTCCAATGAGCGTTGAGGCTCGCGGTAGCTATCGTTATGTTCTCACCCTAACTGATTACTTAAGTAGATATAGGTATGTCTACTTAATGAAACACAAGTCTGAGACCTTTGAAAAGTTCAAGGAATTTCAGAGTGAGGTTGAAAATCAACGTGACAGAAAAATAAAGTTCTTATGATCAGATTGTGGAGGAGAATATTTAAGTCACGAATTTGGCACACACTTAAGGAAATGTGGAATCGTTTCACAACTCATGCCGCCTAGAACACCTCAGCGTAATGGTGTGTCCGAACATCGTAATCGCACTCTATTGGATATGGTGCGATCTATGATGTCTCTTACCGATCTACCGCTCTCATTTTGGGGTTATGCTTTAGAGACTGCCGCATTCACTTTAAATAGGGCTCCGTCGAAATCCGTTGAGATGACACTGTATGAATTATGGTTTGGGAAGAAACCTAAGCTGTCGTTTCTAAAAGTTTGGGGATGCAATGCTTATGTCAAGAAACTTCAACCTGAAAAGCTCGAACCCAAGTCGGAAAAATGCGTCTTCATAGGATACCCTAAGGAACCATTGGGTATACCTTCTACCTCAGATCCGAAGGCAAGATCTTTGTTGCCAAGAACGGGTCCTTTCTGGAGAAAGAGTTTCTCTCGAAAGAAGTAAGTGGGAGGAAAGTAGAACTTGATGAAGTACTGCCTCTTGAAGCGCAAAGTAGCGCAGCTCAGGAAGATGTTCCTGTGGTGCCTACACCGACTAGAGAGGAAGTTAATGATGATGATCAAGGTACTTCGGATCAAGTTGCTATAGAACTTCGTAGGTCCATGAGGACATGTTCCACACCAGAATGGTATGGCAACCTGATACGTCTCCGTCGTCTCTATAATTTTTGATTGTTCCATGCCAATATTCTTCAACTTTCATATACTTTTGGCAACTTTTTATACTATTCTTTGGGACTAACATATTGATCCAGTGTCCAGTGCCAGTTCCTGCCTGTTGCATGTTTTTTGTTTCGCAGAAACCCAATATCAAATGGAGTCCAAACGGGATAAAAACGGACGGAGATTTTTTTTGAAATATTTATGATTTTTGGGAAGTAAATGTTGGGCACGTAGTAATTTCAAAAAATTTCCTATGCACATGCAAGATCATGTGATGCATAGCAACGAGGGGAGAGTATTGTCTACGTACCCAACGCAGACCGATTGCGGAAGCGATGACACGACGTAGAGGAAGTAGTCGTACGTCTTCTCGATCCAACCGATCAAGCACCGAAACTACGGCACCTCCGAGTTCGAGCACACGTTCAGCTCGATGACGATCCCCGGACTCCGATCCAGCAAAGTGTCGGAGAAGAGTTTCGTTAGCACGACGGCGTGGTGACGATCTTGATGAACTACAGCAGCAGGGCTTCGCCTAAACTCCGCTATAGTATTACCGAGGAATATGGTGGCAGGGGGCACCGCACACGGCTAAGGAATCGATCACGTGGATCAACCTGTGTCAACTTGTGTGTTTAGAGGTGCCCCTGCCTCCGTATATAAAGGAGGAGAGGAGGGGAGGCTGGCCGGCCAAGGGGGGAGGCGCAGGAGAGTCCTACTCCCTCTGGGAGTAGGATTCCCCCTCCAATCCTAGTCCAACTAGGATTCCTCGGAGGGGAAAAGAGGAGGAGGGGGCCGGCCACCTCTCCTAGTCCTAATAGGACTAGGGGAAGGGGGGGCGCAGCCCAACTAGGGCAGCCCCTTCTCTTTTCCACTAAGGCCCACTATGGCCCAAATAGCTCCCGGGGGGTTCCGGTAACCCTCCCGGTATTCCGGTAAAATCCCGATTTCACCCGGAACACTTCCGATATCCAAATATAGGCTTCTAATATATCAATCTTTACGTCTCGACCATTTCGAGACTCCTCGTCATGTCCGTGATCACATCCGGGACTCCGAACAACCTTCGGTACATCAAAATGCACAAACTCATAATATAACTGTCATCGTAACCTTAAGCGTGCGGACCCTACGGGTTCGAGAACAATGTAGACATGACCGAGACACGTCTTCGGTCAATAACCAATAGCGGGACCTGGATGCCCATATTGGCTCCTACATATTCTACGAAGATCTTTATCGGTCAGACCGCATAACAACATACGTTGTTCCCTTTGTCATCGGTATGTTACTTGCCCGAGATTCGATCGTCGGTATCCAATACCTAGTTCAATCTCGTTACTGGCAAGTCTCTTTACTCGTTTTGTAATACATCATCTCACAACTAACATATTAGTTGTAATGCTTGCAAGGCTTATGTGATGTGTATTACCGAGAGGGCCCAGAGATACCTCTCCGACAATCGGAGTGACAAATCCTAATCTCGAAATACGCCAACCCAACATCGACCATTGGAGACACCTGTAGTACTCCTTTATAATCACCCAGTTACGTTGTGACGTTTGGTAGTACCCAAAGTGTTCCTCCGGTAAACGGGAGTTGCATAATCTCATAGTCATAGGAACATGTATAAGTCATGAAGAAAGCAATAGCAACATACTAAACGATCGGGTGCTAAGCTAATGGAATGGGTCATGTCAATCAGATCATTGTACTAATGATGTGACCTCATTAATCAAATAACAACTCATTGTTTCATGGTTAGGAAACATAACCATCTTTGATTAACGAGCTAGTCAAGTAGAGGCATACTAGTGACACTTTGTTTGTCTATGTATTCACACATGTATTATGTTTCCGGTAAATACAATTCTAGCATGAATAATAAACATTTATCATGATTATAAGGAAATAAATAATAACTTTATTATTGCCTCTAGGGCATATTTCCTTCAGTCTCCCACTTGCACTAGAGTCAATAATCTAGATTACACTGTAATGATTCTAACACCCATGGAGCTTTGGTGCTGATCATGTTTTGCTCGTGGAAGAGGCTTAGTCAACGGGTCTGCAACATTCAGATCCGTATGTATCTTGCAAATCTCTATGTCTCCCACCTGGACTAGATCCCGGATGGAGTTGAAGCGTCTCTTGATGTGTTTGGTCTTTTTGTGAAATCTGGATTCCTTTGCCAAGGCAATTGCACCAGTATTGTCACAAAAGATTTTCATTGGACCCGATGCACTAGGTATGACACCTAGATCGGATATGAACTCCTTCATCCAGACTCCTTCATTTGCTGCTTCCGAAGCAGCTATGTATTCCGCTTCACATGTAGATCCCGCTACGACGCTTTGTTTAGAACTGCACCAACTGACAGCTCCACCGTTTAATGTAAACACGTATCCGGTTTGCGATTTAGAATCGTCCGGATCAGTGTCAAAGCTTGCATCAACGTAACCTTTTACGATGAGCTCTTTGTCACTTCCATATATGAGAAACATATCCTTAGTCCTTTTCAGGTATTTCAGGATGTTCTTGACCGCTGTCCAGTGATCCATTCCTGGATTACTTTGGTACCTCCCTGCAAAACTTATAGCAAGGCACACATCAGGTCTGGTACACAGCATTGCATACATGATAGAGCCTATGGCTGATGCATAGGGAACATCTTTCATATTCTCTCTATCTTCTGCAGTGGTCGGGCATTGAGTCTTACTCAATTTCACACCTTGTAACACAGGCAAGAACCCTTTCTTCGCTTGATCCATTTTGAACTTCTTCAAAATTTTGTCAAGGTATGTGCTTTGTGAAAGTCCAATTAAGCGTCTTGATCTATTTCTATAGATCTTAATGCCTAATATGTAAGCAGCTTCACCGAGGTCTTTCATTGAAAAACTTTTATTCAAGTATCCCTTTATGCTATCCAGAAATTCTATATCATTTCCAATCAGTAATATGTCATCCACATATAATATCAGAAATGCTACAGAGCTCCCACTCACTTTCTTGTAAATACAGGCTTCTCCGAAAGTCTGTATAAAACCAAATGCTTTGATCACACTATCAAAACGTTTATTCCAACTCCGAGAGGCTTGCACCAGTCCATAAATGGATCGCTGGAGCTTGCACACTTTGTTAGCTCCCTTTGGATCGACAAAACCTTCTGGTTGCATCATATACAACTCTTCTTCCAGAAATCCATTCAGGAATGCAGTTTTGACGTCCATTTGCCAAATTTCATAATCATAAAATGCGGCAATTGCTAACATGATTCGGACGGACTTAAGCATCGCTACGGGTGAGAAGGTCTCATTGTAGTCAATTCCTTGAACTTGCCGAAAACCTTTTGCGACAAGTCGAGCTTTGTAGACAGTAACATTACCATCAGCGTCAGTCTTCTTCTTAAAGATCCATTTATTCTCAATTGCTTGCCGATCATCGGGCAAGTCAACCAAAGTCCATACTTTGTTCTCATACATGGATCCCATCTCAGATTTCATGGCTTCAAGCCACTTTGCGGAATCTGGGCTCACCATCGCTTCTTCATAGTTCGTAGGTTCATCATGATCTAGTAGCATGACCTCCAGAACAGGATTACCGTACCACTCTGGTGCGGATCTTACTCTGGTTGATCTACGAGGTTCAGCAGTATCTTGATCTGAAGTTTCATGATCATTATCATTGGCTTCCTCACTAACTGGTGTAGGTGTCACTGAAACAGTTTTCTGTGATGAACTACTTTCCAGTAAGGGAGCAGGTACAGTTACCTCGTCAAGTTCTACTTTCCTCCCACTCACTTCTTTCGAGAGAAACTCCTTCTCTAGAAATGATCCATTCTTAGCAACGAATGTCTTGCCTTCGGATCTGTGATAGAAGGTGTACCCAACAGTTTCCTTTGGGTATCCTATGAAGATACATTTCTCCGATTTGGGTTCGAGCTTATCAGGTTGAAGCTTTTTCACATAAGCATCGCAGCCCCAAACTTTAAGAAACGACAACTTTGGTTTCTTGCCAAACCAAAGTTCATAATGCGTCGTCTCAACGGATTTTGATGGTGCCCTATTTAACGTGAATGCGGCTGTCTCTAAAGCATATCCCCAAAAAGATAGCGGTAAATCAGTAAGAGACATCATAGATCGCACCATATCTAGTAAAGTACGATTACGACGTTCAGACACACCATTACGCTGTGGTGTTCCGGGTGGCGTGAGTTGCGAAACTATTCCACAGTTTTTCAAATGTATACCAAACTCGTAACTCAAATATTCTCCTCCACGATCAGATCGTAGAAACTTTATTTTCTTGTTACGATGATTTTCAACTTCACTCTGAAATTCTTTGGACTTTTCAAATGTTTCAGACTTATGTTTCATTAAGTAGATATACCCATATCTGCTTAAATCATCTGTGAAGGTGAGAAAATAACGATATCCGCCACGAGCCTCAATATTCATCGGGCCACATACATCGGTATGTATGATTTCCAACAAATCTGTTGCTCTCTCCATAGTACCGGAGAACGGTGTTTTAGTCATCTTGCCCATAAGGCACGGTTCGCAAGTACCAAGTGATTCATAATCAAGTGGTTCCAAAAGTCCATCAGCATGGAGTTTCTTCATGCGCTTTATACCGATATGACCTAAACAACAGTGCCACAAATAAGTTGCACTTTCGTTATCAACTCTGCATCTTTTGGCTTCAACATTATGAATATGTGTATTACTACTATCGAGATTCAATAAGAATAGACCACTCTTCAAGGGTGCATGACCATAAAAGATATTACTCGTATAAATAGAACAAGCATTATTCTCTGATTTAAATGAATAACCGTCTCGCATTAAACAAGATCCAGATATAATGTTCATGCTCAACGCTGGCACCAAATAACAATTATTTAGGTCTAATATTAATCCCGAAGGTAGATGTAGAGGTAGCGTGCCGACTGCGATCACATCGACTTTGGAACCGTTTCCCACGCGCATCGTCACCTCGTCCTTTGCCAGTGCCCGCTTATTCTGTAGTCCCTGTTTCGAGTTGCAAATATTAGCAACAGAACCAGTATCAAATACCCAGGTGCTACTGCGAGCTCTAGTAAGGTACACATCAATAACATGTATATCACATATACCTTTGTTCACCTTGCCATCCTTCTTATCCGCCAAATACTTGGGGCAGTTCCGCTTCCAGTGACCAGTCTGCTTGCAGTAGAAGCACTCAGTTTCAGGCTTAGGTCCAGACTTGGGTTTCTTCTCTTGAGCAGCAACTTTGCTTGCCGTTCTTCTTGAAGTTCCCCTTTTTCTTCCCTTTGCCCTTTTTCTTGAAACTAGTGGTCTTGTTAACCATCAACACTTGATGCTCCTTCTTGATTTCTACCTCCGCAGCTTTCAGCATTGCGAAGAGCTCGGGAATAGTCTTGTTCATCCCTTGCATATTATAGTTCATCACGAAGCTCTTGTAGCTTGGTGGCAGTGATTGGAGAATTCTGTCAATGACGCAATCATCCGGAAGATTAACTCCCAATTGAATCAAGTGATTATTATACCCAGACATTTTGAGTATATGCTCACTGACAGAACTGTTCTCCTCCATCTTGCAGCTATAGAACTTATTGGAGACTTCATATCTCTCAATTCGGGCATTTGCTTGAAATATTAACTTCAACTCCTGGAACATCTCATATGCTCCATGACGTTCAAAACGTCGTTGAAGTCCCGATTCTAAGCCGTAAAGCATGGCACACTGAACTATCGAGTAGTCATCAGCTTTGCTCTGCCAGACGTTCATAACATCTGGTGTTGCTTCAGCAGCAGGCCTGGCACCCAGCGGTGCTTCCAGGACGTAATTTTTCTGTGCAGCAATGAGGATAATCCTCAAGTTACGGACCCAGTCCGTGTAATTGCTACCATCATCTTTCAACTTTGCTTTCTCAAGGAACGCATTAAAATTCAACGGAACAACAGCACGAGCCATCTATCTACAATCAACATAAACAAGCAAGATACTATCAGGTACTAAGTTTCATGATAAATTTAAGTTCAATTAATCATATTATTTAAGAACTCCCACTTAGATAGACATCCCTCTAATCCTCTAAGTGATTACGTGATCCAAATCAACTAAACCATGACCGATCATCACGTGAGATGGAGTAGTTTTCAATGGTGAACATCGTTATGTTGATCATATCTACTATATGATTCACGCTCGACCTTTCGGTCTCCGTGTTCCGAGGCCATATCTGCATATGCTAGGCTCGTCAAGTTTAACCTGAGTATTCTGCGTGTGCAAAAACTGGCTTGCACCCGTTGTAGATGGACGTAGAGCTTATCACACCCGATCATCACGTGGTGTCTGGGCACGACGAACTTTGGCAACGGTGCATACTCAGGGAGAACACTTCTTGATAATTTAGTGAGAGATCATCTTATAATGCTACCGTCAATCAAAGCAAGATAAGATGCATAAAAGGATAAACATCACATGCAATCAATATAAGTGATATGATATGGCCATCATCATCTTGTGCTTGTGATCTCCATCTCCGAAGCACCGTCATGATCACCATCGTCACCGGCGCGACACCTTGATCTCCATCGTAGCATCGTTGTCGTCTCGCCAATCTTATGCTTCCACGACTATCACTACCGTTTAGTAATAAAGTAAAGCATTACATCGCGTTTGCATTGCATACAATAAAGCGACAACCATATGGCTCCTGCCAGTTGCCGATAACTTGGTTACAAAACATGATCATCTCATACAATAAAATTCAGCATCATGCTTTGACCATATCACATCACAACATGCCCTGCAAAAACAAGTTAGACGTCCTCTACTTTGTTGTTGCTTGTTTTACGTGGCTGCTACGGGCTTAAGTAAGAACCAATCTCACCTACGCATCAAAACCACAACGATAGTTTGTCAAATAGACTCCGTTTTAACCTTCGCAAGGACCGGGCGTAGCCATACTTGGTTCAACTAAAGTTGGAGAGACAGTCGCCCGCAAGCCATCTCTGTGCAAAGCACGTCGAGGGAACCGGTCTCGCGTAAGCGTACGCGTAAGGTTGGTCTGGGTCGTATCGTCCAACAATACCGCCGAACCAAAATATGACATGCTGGTAGGCAGTATGACTTGTATCGTCCACAACTCACTTGTGTTCTACTCGTGCAAATAACATCAACATCAATAACCTAGGCTCGGATGCCACTGTTGGGCACGTAGTAATTTCAAAAATTTTCCTACGCACACGCAAGATCATGTGATGCATAGCAACGAGGGGAGAGTATTGTCTACGTACCCAACGCAGACCGACTGCGGAAGCGATGACACGACGTAGAGGAAGTAGTCGTACGTCTTCTCGATCCAACCGATCAAGCACCGAAACTACGGCACCTCCGAGTTCGAGCACACGTTCAGCTCGATGACGATCCCCGGACTCCGATCCAGCAAAGTGTCGGAGAAGAGTTTCGTCAGCACGACGGCGTGGTGACGATCTTGATGAACTACAGCAGCAGGGCTTCGCCTAAACTCCGCTACAGTATTATCGAGGAATATGGTGGCAGGGGGCACCGCACACGGCTAAGGAATCGATCACGTGGATCAACTTGTGTCAACTTGTGTGTTTAGAGGTGCCCCTGCCTCCGTATATAAAGGAGCCAAGGGGGGAGGGTGCGCCGGCCAAGAGGGAGAGGCGCAGGAGGAGTCCTACTCCTACCGGGAGTAGGACTCCCCCCCCCCCAATCCTATTCCAACTAGGATTCCCAAGGGGGAAAGAGGGAGAAGGGTGGCCGGCCACCTCTCCTAGTCCTAATAGGACTAGGGGAAGGGGGGAGGCGCGCAGCCCTGGTGGGCAGCCCTTTCACCTTTCCACTAAGGCCCATGAAGGCCCATATGGTTCCCGGGGGGTTCCGGTAACCTCCCGGTAACCCGGTAAAATCCCGATTTCACCCGGAACACTTCCGATGTCCAAACATAGGCTTCCAATATATCAATCTTTACGTCTCGACCATTTCGAGACTCCTCGTCATGTCCGTGATCATATCCGGGACTCCGAACAACCTTCGGTACATCAAAAATGCATAAACTCATAATATAACTGTCATCGTAACCTTAAGCGTGCGGACCCTACGGGTTCGAGAACAATGTAGACATGACCGAGACATGTCTCTGGTCAATAACCAATAGCGGGACCTGGATGCCCATATTGGTTCCTACATATTCTACGAAGATCTTTATCGGTCAGACCGCATAACAACATACGTTGTTCCCTTTGTCATCGGTATGTTACTTGCCCGAGATTCGATCGTCGGTATCCAATACCTAGTTCAATCTCGTTACCGGCAAGTCTCTTTACTCGTTCCGTAATACATCATCTCACAACTAACATATTAGTTGAAATGCTTGCAAGGCTTATGTGATGTGTATTACCGAGAGGGCCCAGAGATACCTCTCCGACAATCGGAGTGACAAATCCTAATCTCGAAATACGCCAACCCAACATCTACCTTTGGAGACACCTGTAATGCTCCTTTATAATCACCCAGTTACGTTGTGACGTTTGGTAGCACCCAAAGTGTTCCTCCGGCAAACGGGAGTTGCATAATCTCATAGTCATAGGAACATGTATAAGTCATGAAGAAAGCAATAGCAACATACTAAACGATCAGGTGCTAAGCTAATGGAATGGGTCTTGTCAATCAGATCATTTAACTAATGATGTGACCTCGTTAATCAAATAACAACTCATTGTTCATGGTCAGGAAACATAACCATCTTTGATTAACGAGCTAGTCAAGTAGAGGCATACTAGTGACACTCTGTTTGTCTATGTATTCACACATGTATTATGTTTCCTGCAATATGGAATACGATGAGATTTTCTTACTGGTGTATTATTCACTCTGGTACCACTGTTGGGTTTCGTAGTAATTTCAAAAAAATTCCTACGCGCACACAGGATCATGTGATGCATAGCAACGAGAGGAGAGTGTTGTCTACGTACCCAACGCAGACCGACTGCGGAAGCAATGACACGACGTAGAGGAAGTAGTCGTACGTCTTCACGATCCAACCGATCAAGCACCGAAACTACGGCACCTCCGAGTTCGAGCACACGTTCAGCTCGATGACGATCCCCGGACTCCGATCCAGCAAAGTGTCGGGGAAGAGTTTCGTCAGCACGACGGCGTGGTGACGATCTTGATGAACTACAGCAGCAGGGCTTCGCCTAAACTCCGCTACAGTATTATCGAGGAATATGGTGGCAGGGGGCACCGCACACGGCTAAGGAATCGATCACGTGGATCAACTTGTGTCAACTTGTGTGTTTAGAGGTGCCCCTGCCTCTGTATATAAAGGAGGAGAGGAGGGGAGGCTGGCCGGCCAAGGGGGGGAGGCGCAGGAGAGTCCTACTCCCTCTGGGAGTAGGATTCCCCCTCCAATCCTAGTCCAACTAGGATTCCTCGGAGGGGAAAAGAGGAGGAGGGGGCCGGCCACCTCTCCTAGTCCTAATAGGACTAGGGGAAGGGGGGGCGCGCAGCCCAACTAGGGCAGCCCCTTCTCTTTTCCACTAAGGCCCACTATGGCCCAAATAGCTCTCGGGGGGGGGGGGTTCCGGTAACCCTCCCGGTATTCCGGTAAAATCCCGATTTCACCCGGAACACTTCCGATATCCAAATATAGGCTTCCAATATATCAATCTTTACGTCTCGACCATTTCGAGACTCCTCGTCATGTCCGTGATCACATCCGGGACTCCGAACAACCTTCGGTACATCAAAATGCACAAACTCATAATATAACTGTCATCGTAACCTTAAGCGTGCGGACCCTACGGGTTCGAGAACAATGTAGACATGACCGAGACACGTCTCCGGTCAATAACCAATAGCGGGACCTGGATGCCCATATTGGCTCCTACATATTCTACGAAGATCTTTATCGGTCAGACCGCATAACAACATACGTTGTTCCCTTTGTCATCGGTATGTTACTTGCCCGAGATTCGATCGTCGGTATCCAATACCTAGTTCAATCTCGTTACTGGCAAGTCTCTTTACTCGTTCCGTAATACATCATCTCACAACTAACATATTAGTTGTAATGCTTGCAAGGCTTATGTGATGTGTATTACCGAGAGGGCCCAGAGATACCTCTCCGACAATTGGAGTGACAAATCCTAATCTCGAAATACGCCAACCCAACATCGACCATTGGAGACACCTGTAGTACTCCTTTATAATCACCCAGTTACGTTGTGACGTTTGGTAGTACCCAAAGTGTTCCTCCGGTAAACGGGAGTTGCATAATCTCATAGTCATAGGAACATGTATAAGTCATGAAGAAAGCAATAGCAACATACTAAACGATCGGGTGCTAAGCTAATGGAATGGGTCATGTCAATCAGATCATTCTACTAATGATGTGACCTCGTTAATCAAATAACAACTCATTGTTTCATGGTTAGGAAACATAACCATCTTTGATTAACGAGCTAGTCAAGTAGAGGCATACTAGTGACACTTTGTTTGTCTATGTATTCACACATGTATTATGTTTCCGGTAAATACAATTCTAGCATGAATAATAAACATTTATCATTATTATAAGGAAATAAATAATAACTTTATTATTGCCTCTAGGGCATATTTCCTTCAGTAAAATCAACACGAAACAGTGTCTGAGGTGGCCACGAGACAGGGGGGCGCGCCCTCCCCCCTGGGCGCGCCCTGGACTCTCTTGGGCCACCCATAAGGCGGTTGATGCTCTTTTCTGGCGCAAGAAAGCTAATTTTATGAGAAAGATCTGGGCGAAAGATTCACCCCAATCAGAGTTACGGATCTCCGGATATTTAAGAAACGGTGAAGGGGTAGAATCTGGGAACGCAGAAACAGAGAGATAGATCCAATCTCGGAGGGGCTCTCGCCCCTCCCAAGCCATGGGAGCCAATGACCAGAGGGGAAACCCTTCTCCCATCTAGGGAGAAGGTCAAGGAAGAAGAAGAAGAAGGGGGGCTCTCTCCCCCTTGCTTCCGGTGGCGCCGGAACGCTGCCGGGGGCCATCATCATCACTGCGATCTTCACCAACACCGCCGTCATCTTCACCAACATCTCCATCACCTTCCCCCATCTATATCCAGCGGTCCACTCTCCCGCATCCCGCTGTACCCTCTACTTGAACATGGTGCTTTATGCTTCATATTGTTATCCAATGATGTGTTGCCATCTTATGATGTCTGAGTAGATTTCCATTGTCCTATCGGTGATTGATGAATTGCTATGATTGGTTTAAGTTGCATATTTTATAATTGGTGCTATCCTATTGTTCCCTTCGTGTCGCGCAAGCGTGAGGGATTACTGCTGTATGGTTTGCAATATGTTTATGATTTGCTTATGGTGGGTTGCGTGAGTGACTGAAACACAAACCCGAGCAAGTAGGTTGTTTGCGTATGGGAAAAAAGGGGACTTGATACTTTAATGCTATGGTTGGGTTTTACCTTAATGAATCTTTAGTAGTTGCGGATGCTTGCTAGAGTTCCAATCATAAGTGCATAGAATTCCAAGTAAGGGATGATATGTTAGTTTATGCCTCTCCCTCAAATAGAATTGCAATAGTGATTACCGGTCTAGTAACGTAGTCAGTTGCTTAGGGACAATTCCACAACTCCTACCACCACTTTTCCACACTCGCTATATTTACTTTATTGCATCTTTATTTAAACATCCCCTAGTTTATATTTACGTGTTCTTTATTATCTTGCAAACCTATCCTATCACACCTACAAAGTATCTCTAGTTTCATACTAGTTCTAGGTAAAGCGAACACTAAGCGTGCGTAGAGTCATATTAGTGGCAGATAGGGCTTGAGAGGATATTTGTTCTACCTTTACCTCCTCATTGGGTCTGACACTCTTACTTATCGAAAGAGGCTACAACTATCCCGTATACTTGCGGGTCATCAAGACCTTTTTCTGGCGCCGTTGCCGGGGAGTCATAGCGTGGGGTGAATATTCTCGTGTGTGCTTGTTTGCTTTATCACTAAGTAATTTTTATTTGCTGTTCTTAGTTGTTCTCTATCTTTAGCTATGGATATGGAACACAAAATACTAAAAAAAAATAGAGGTACTTCCTACTCATGTAGATGGGGTATCTCCTAAAACCCCCGATTCTCATTATGTGAGAGATATTATGTACTACTTTGATAATCCTGAGAAAACCCCATTCAACTTTATAATGGGAGACACGTTGGATCAACGTGAATACTTTAGGGATTATCGCTCGACACAAAAAGAGAAACTATTATGGGATCAATTTATTATGTTGCGTTGGTATGCCTGGAATTTATGCTTGAGATATGATATTACTTGTTGCTCTAGGATGGAGGCTCCACACCTTCCCTTTTCATGCAAATTTAATGATAATGAAACCTTAGATTCTTATGCTAATGGTATATATGATTACTATGATGTGGAACAAATAGAAGAATTTGTTGCTTTTAAGGCTGCTTATGAAATTGAAGTTTTGTTTGAAAAGTATGAAGCTTTTGATGATGATGGTTATAGGCCTGAAAATCTTGCTATACTTAGATATTGCTATGAAAATTATGAATACAATTATTATATTAATGCTTTTATGAAGAAAGTCTCCGCTGTCCAAGAAGAGACTAATATTTTGCAGGAAGCTATGGAAGAAGAAATTGATGAAACAATGAGCTCATTGGATGAAAAAGATGATGAGGAGAGCGAAGAACAAAAGGAGGAAGAGCGGATTAGCTACCCGTGCCCACCTTCTAATGAGAGTAACCCTCCAACTCATACATTATTTAATTCCCCTTCGTGCTTACTGAAGGATGATTGCTATGATGATTGCTATGATCCCTTGAATTTGTTTGAAATATCCCTTTTTGATGATGCTTGCTATGCTTGTGGCCAAGATGCCAATATGAATTATGCTTATGGAGATGAACTTGCTATAGTTCCTTATGTTAAACATGAAATTGTTGCTATTGCTCCCACGCATGATAGTCCTATTATCTTTTTGAATTCTCCCGACCACACCATATCGGGGAAGTTTGTGCTTATTAAGGATTATATTGGTGGGTTGCCTTTCATCATTGCACATGATAATTTTGATGAATGTAATATGCATGTGCTTGCTGCTCCTACTTGCAATTATTATGAGAGAGGAACTATGTCTCCACCTCTCTATGTTTCCAACACGATAGAATTGCAAGGAACTGCTTATACTATGCATTGGCCTTTACTTGGTGTGCATGATTGTTCTTTTATGACATGCCGATGCATAGGAAGAGAGTTAGACTTCGTTGTTGCATGATTTATGTTACTTTGTTCTCACTACTAAATTACAGATCATTGTTAATTAAAATTGGCTTTGATATACCTTGGGATCCGGGTGGATCCATTACTTGAGCACTAAATGCCTAGCTTAATGGCTTTAAAGAAAGCGCTGCCAGGGAGACAGCCCAGAAGTTTTAGAGAGTCATTTATTTCTGTTGAGTGCTTTCTTATAGTTTAAAAACAAAAATAAATAAAGAGGGGAACCTAAAACTTTTCAAAAAGGAAAGTGAAAGTGAGAAAGACAAGCATTGTTGAAGTGGGAGCTAGCCTTGAACTTTGTTCATGCTCACGGAAACTTTGTGAATCTTGATTACAGAAACTTTTCAACAAAAATAATTATCCCCTTGTATAATTACATTGTATTATAAAAATAATGTGCCAAGGTTTGCCTTTAGGATGTTTACAATGCTTGTTGGTTTGTACGGTGCAGGACAGAAACTTTGGCTGTAGTGCGCGATTTTACATTTTTAACTGGAATGTCAAATGGTTCTGATTCCTTTTGTACTGTCTTGATATACAACTTGTTTATTTTTCCTAATTTTGGTAGAATTGTTGGGGTACCAGAAGTATTTTTATTGTTCAGATTGCTAAAGACTGTTCTGTTTTTGACAGATTCTGTTTTTGATGCATAGTTTGCTTGTTTTGATGAATCTATCAATTTATATTAGTGGATTAAGCCATGGAAAAGTTATATTACAGTAGACACAATGCAAAAACAAAATATGAATTGGTTTGAAACAGTACTTAGAGTGGTGATTTGCTTTATTATACTAACGGATCTTACCGAGTTTTCTGTTGAAGTTTTATGTGGATGTAGTGTCTAATCGAGGATGTCTCGATATTAGGAAAAGGAAGAGAGGCAAGAGTTCAAGCTTGGGGATGACCGAGGCACCCCAATTAAATATTCAAGAAGACTCAAGCATCTAAGCTTGGGGATGCCCCGGAAGGCATCCCCTCTTTCTTCAACAAGTATCGGTATGTTTTCGTATTCGTTTTGTTTATGCATTATGTGCAAGTCTTGGAGCGTATTTTGCATTTAGTTTTCACTCTTCTTTTATGCACCATGCTGGTATGAGATAGTCCTTGGTTGATTTATAGAATGCTCATTGCACTTCACTTAAATATTTTGAGTATGGCTTTATAGAATGCTTCATGTGCTTCACTTATATCATTTGAAGTTTGGATTGCCTGTTTCTCTTCACATAGAAAACTGCCATTTGTAGAATGCTCTTTTTCTTCACTTATATTTGTTAGAGCGTGGGCATATCTTTTGTAGAAAAATTAAACTCTCTTGCTTCACTTATATCTTTTTAGAGAGATAACAGGAATTGGTCATTCACATGGTTAGTCATAAAATCCTACATAAACTTGTAGATCGCTGAATATGATATGTTTGATTCCTTGCAATAATTTTGCGATATAAAGGTGGTGATATTAGAGTCATTCTAGTGGGTTGTTGTGGATTGTAGAGACACTTGTGTTGAGGTTCGCAAGTCCCGTAGCATGCACGTATGGTAACCGTTGTGTGACAAATTTGAAGCATGAGGTGTTTCTTTGATTGTCTTCCTTATGAGTGGCGGTCGGGGACGAGCGATGGTCTTTTCCTACCAATCTATCCCCCTAGGGGCATGCGTAGTAGTACTTTGCTTCGAGGGCTAATAAACTTTTGCAATAAGTATATGAGTTCTTTATGACTAATGTGAGTCCATGGATTATACACACTTTTACCTTTCCATCATTACTAGCCTCTTCGGTACCGTGCATTGCCCTTTCTCACCTCGAGAGTCGGTGCAAACTTCACCGGTGCATCCAAACCCCGTGACACGATACACTCTATCACACATAAGCCTCATTATATCTTCCTCAAAACAGCCACCATACCTATCTATCATGGCATTTCCGTAGCCATTCCGAGATATATTGCCATGCAACTTTCATCATCATCATATTCATGACTTGAGCATTTATTGTCATACTGCTTTGCATGATCGTAAGATAGCTAGCATGATGTTTTCATGGCTTGTCCGTTTTTTGATGTCATTGCTACGCTAGATCATTGCACATCCCGGTACATCGCCGGAAGCATTCATATAGAGTCATATCTTTGTTCCAGTATCGAGTTTTAATATCGAGTTGTAAGTAAATAAAAGTGTGATGATCATCATTACTAGAGCATTGTCCCCAAAAAGAAAAAAAGAAAGGCCAAAAAGAAAAGAAAAAGAAAGGCCAAAGAAAAAAGAAAGAAAAAGAAAAAAAAGAAAAAAAAGAAAAAGAAAAAAGGAAATAAATAAAAAGGGGCAATGTTACTATCTCTTTTTCCAAACTTGTGCTTCAAAGTAGCACCATGTTCTTCATATAGTGAGTCTCATATCTTGTGCTTCAAAGTAGCATCATGTTCTTCATATAGATTGTCTCCTATGTTGTCACTTTCATATACTAGTGGGAATTTTGATTATAGAACTTGGCTTGTATATTCCAACGATGGGCTTCCTCAAATGCCCTAGGTCTTCATGAGCAAGCAAGTTGGATGCACACCCACTTAGTTTCTTTTGTTGAGCTTTCATACACTTTTAGCTCTTAGTGCATCCGTTGCATGGCAATCCCTACTCCTCGCATTGACATCAATTGATGGGCATCTCCATAGCCCGTTGATTAGCCACGTTGATGTGAGACTTTCTCCTTTTTTGTCTTCTCCACATAACCTCCATGATTATATTCTATTCCACCTATAGTGCTATATCCATGGCTTGCGCTCATGTATTGCGTGAGGGTTGAAAAAGCTGAAGCGCGTTAAAAAGTATGAACCAATTGCTCGGTTTGTCATCGGGGTTGTGCATGATGGGGGCATTTTGTGTGACGAAAATGAAGGGTGGCCAAACTATATGATTTTGTAGGGATAAGCTTGCTTTTGCCTTGTTGTTTTGAAAAGACATGATTGCTTGATTGGTACACTCGAAGTATTATTGTTTTTATGTCAAATGATAGACTATTGCTTTGAATCACTCGTGTCTTAATATTCATGCCATGATTAGACATATGATCAAGATTATGCTAGGTAGCATTCCACATCAAAAATTATCTTTTTTATCATTTACCTACTCGAGGACGAGCAGGAATTAAGCTTGGGGATGCTAATACGTCTCCGTCGTATCTATAATTTTTGATTGTTCCATGCCAATATTCTTCAACTTTCATATACTTTTGGCAACTTTTTATACTATTTTTTGGGACTAACATATTGATCCAGTGCCCAGTGTCAGTTCCTGTCTGTTGCACGTTTTTTGTTTCACAGAAACCCAATATCAAACGGATTCCAAACGGGATAAAAATGGACGGAGATTTTTTTTGGAATATTTATGATTTTTGGGAAGTAAAATGCACGCAAAACAGTGTCCGGGGTGGCCACGAGACAGGGGGCGCGCCCTCCCCCCTAGGCGCGCCCTAGACTCTCGTGGGCCACCCCTAAGGCGCATGACGCTCTTCTTCTGGTGCAAGCAAGCTAATTTTATGAGAAAGATCTGGGCGAAAGATTCACCCCAATCGGAGTTACGGATCTCCAGATATTTAAGAAATGGTGAAGGGGTAG
This sequence comes from Triticum dicoccoides, assembly GCF_002162155.2. Classification (NCBI taxonomy): domain Eukaryota; kingdom Viridiplantae; phylum Streptophyta; class Magnoliopsida; order Poales; family Poaceae; genus Triticum; species Triticum dicoccoides. The sequence goes on from NC_041387.1 coordinate 372,069,259, forward strand.
AATCTGGGAACGCAGAAACAGAGAGATAGATCCAATCTCGGAGGGGCTCTCGCCCCTCCCAAGCCATGGGAGCCAAGGACCAGAGGGGAAACCCTTCTCCCATCTAGGGAGAAGGTCAAGGAAGAAGAAGAAGAAGGGGGGCCCTCTCCCCCTTGCTTCCGGTGGCGCCGGAACGCTGTCGGGGGCCATCATCATCACCGCGATCTTCACCAACACCACCATCATCTTTACCAACATCTCCATCACCTTCCCCCATCTATATCCAGCGGTCCACTCTCCCGCATCCCGCTGTATCCTCTACTTGAACATGGTGCTTTATGCTTCATATTATTATCCAATGATGTGTTGCCATCTTATGATGTCTGAGTAGATTTCCATTGTCCTATCGGTGATTGATGAATTGCTATGATTGGTTTGAGTTGCATATTTTATTATTGGTGCTGTCCTACTGTGCCCTCCGTGTCGCGCAAGCGTGAGGGATTCCCGCAGTAGGGTTTGCAATATGTTTATGATTTGCTTATTGTGGGTTGCGTGAGTGACTGAAACACAAACCCGAGTAAGTAGGTTGTTTGCGTATGGGATAAAAGGGGACTTGATACTTTAATGCTATGGTTGGGTTTTACCTTAATGAATCTTTAGTAGTTGCGGATGCTTGCTAGAGTTCCAATCATAAGTGCATAGAATTCCAAGTAAGGGATGATATGTTAGTTTATGCCTCTCCCTCAAATAGAATTGCAATAGTGATTACCGGTCTAGTAACGTAGTCAGTTGCTTAGGGACAATTCCACAACTCCTACCACCACTTTTCCACACTCGTTATATTTAATTTATTGCATCTTTATTTAAACAGCCCCTAGTTTATATTTATGTGTTTTTTGTTATCTTGCAAACCTATCCTATCACACCTACAAAGTACCTCTAGTTTCATACTAGTTCTAGGTAAAGCGAACACTAAGCATGCGTAGAGTCATATAAGTGGCAGATAGGGCTTGAGAGGATATTTGTTCTACCTTTAGCTCCTCGTTGGGTTCGACACTCTTACTTATCGAAAGGGGCTACAACTATCCCGTATACTTGCGGGTCATCACAACCCTGTCCTGGAAATCATGTTGTTAGACAACGGTGAACCTTCAAACTATGAAGAAGCGATGACGGGCCCAGATTCCAACAAATGGCTTGAAGCCATGCAATCCGAGATAGGATCCATGTATGAAAACAAAGTATGGACTTTGACAGACTTGCCTGATGATCAGCGAGCGATAGAAAATAAATGTATCTTTAAGAAGAAGAGGGACGCGAATGGTAATGTTACCATCTATAAAGCTTGACTTGTCGCTAAGAGTTATCGACAAGTTCAAGGGGTTGACTACGATGAGACCTTCTCACCCGTAGCAAAGATGAAGTCCGTCCGAATCATGTTAGCAATTGCCGCATTCTATGATTATGAGATATGGCAAAGTGGATGTCAAAACGGCATTCCTTAAGGAAGAACTGTATATGATGCAGCCGGAAGGTTTTGTCGATCCTAAGAATGCCAACAAGGTATGCAAGCTCCAGCGCTCCATCTATGGGCTGGTGCAAGCATCTCGGAGTTGGAACATTCGGTTTGATGAAATGATCAAAGCGTTTGGGTTTATGCAAACTTATGGAGAAGCCTGCGTTTACAAGAAAGTAAGTGGGAGCTCTGTAGCATTTCTCATATTATATGTGAATGACATACTGTTGATGGGAAATGATATAGAACTCTTGGAAAGCATAAAGGCCTACTTGAATAAGTGTTTTTCAATGAAGGACCTTGGAGAAGCTGCTTACATATTAGGCATCAAGATCTATAGAGATAGATCGAGACGCCTCATAGGTCTTTCACAAAGCACATACCTTGATAAGATATTGAAGAAGTTCAATATGGATCAGTCCAAGAAAGGGTTCTTGCCTGTATTGCAAGGTGTGAAATTGAGCGCGGCTCAAAGTCCGACCACGACAGAAGATAGAGAAAAGATGAGTGTCATCCCCTATGCCTCAGCCATAGGGTCTATTATGTATGCCATGTTGTGTACCAGACCTGATGTAAACCTTGTCGTAAGTTTGGTAGGAAGGTACCAAAGTAATCCCGGCATGGAACACTGGACAACAGTCAAGAATATCCTGAAGTGCCTGAAAAGGACTAAGGATATGTTTCTCGTTTATGGAGGTGACAAAGAGCTCATCGTAAAGGGTTACGTCAATGCTAGCTTCGACACAGATCTGGATGACTCCAAGTCACAAACTAGATACGTGTATATTTTGAATGGTGGGGCAGTAAGCTAGTGTAGTTGCAAGCAAAGCGTCGTGGCGGGATCTACATGTGAAGCGGAGTACATGGCAGCCTCGGAGGCAGCACATGAAGCAATCTAGATGAAGGAGTTCATTACCGACCTAGGAGTTATTCCTAATGCGTCGGACCCGATGACTCTCTTCTGTGACAACACTGGAGCTATTGCCCTTGCCAAGGAGCCCAGGTTTCACAAGAAGACCAGACACATCAAGCGTCGCTTCAACTCCATTCGTGAAAATGTTCAAGATGGAGACATAGATATTTGTAAAGTGCATACAGATCTGAATGTCGCAGATCCATTGACTAAACCTCTTCCGCGAGCAAAACATGATCAACACCAGAACTCTATGGGTGTTCGATTCATCACAATGTAACTAGATTATTGACTCTAGTGCAAGTGGGAGACTGTTGGAAATATGCCCTAGAGGCAATAATAAAATGGTTATTATTATATTTCCTTGTTCATGATAATTTTCTATTGTTCATGCTATAATTGTATTGACCGAAAATCGTAATACATGTGTGAATACATAGACCACAACAAGTCCCTAGTGAGCCTCTAGTTGACTAGCTCGTTGATCAACAGTGGTCATGGTTTTCTGACTATGGACATTGGATGTCATTGATAATGGGATCACATCATTGGGAGAATGATGTGATGGACTAGACCTAATCCTAAGCATAGCACAAGATCGTGTAGTTCGTTTGCTAGAGCTTTTCTAATGTCAAGTATCATTTCCTTAGACCGTGAGATTGTGCGACTCCCGGATACCGTAGGAGTGCTTTGGGTGTACCAAATGTCACAACATAACTGGGTGGCTATAAAGGTGCACTACAGGTATCTCTGAAAGTGTCTGTTGGGTTGGCACGAATCGAGACTGGGATTTGTCACTCCGTATGACAGAGAGGTATCTCTGGGCCCACTCGGTAATGCATCATCATAATGAGCTCAATGTGACTAAGTAGTTGGTCATGGGATCATGCATTACGGAATGAGTAAAGTGACTTGCCGGTAACAAGATTGAACGAGGTATTGGGATACCGACGATCGAATCTCGGGCAAGTAACGTACCGATTGACAAAGGGAATTGTATACGGGATTGCTTGAATCCTCGACATCGTGGTTCATCCGATGTGACGCCCCCAATTTGACCATACACTAATCATACACGCAAACGTGTACGATCAAGATCAGGGACTCACGGGAAGATATCACAACACAACTCTAAAAGTAAAATAAGTCATACAAGCATCATAATACAAGCCAGGGGCCTCGAGGGCTCGAATACAAGTGCTCGATCATAGACGAGTTAGCGGAAGCAACAATATCTGAGTACAGACATAAGTTAAACAAGTTGCCTTAAGAAGGCTAGCACAAACTGGGATACAGATCGAAAGAGGCGCAGGCCTCCTGCTTGGGATCCTCCTAAACTACTCCTGGTCGTCGTCAGTGGGCTGCACGTAGTAGTAGGCACCTCCAGCGTAGTAGGAGTCGTCGTCAATAGTGGCGTCTGGCTCCTGGACTCCAGCATCTGGTTGCGACAACCAGAAAGAAAGGAAAGGGGGGAAAAGGAGGGAGAAAGCAACCGTGAGTACTCATCCAAAGTACTCGCAAGCAAGGATCTACACTACATATGCATGGGTATATGTGTAAAGGGCCATATCGGTGGACTGAACTGCAGAATGCCGGAATAAGAGGGGGATAGCTAATCCTGTCGAAGACTACGCTTCTGGCAGCCTCCGTCTTGCAGCATGTAGAAGAGAGTAGATTGAAGTCCTCCAAGTAGCATCGCATAGCATAATCCTACCCGGCGATCCTCCCCTCATCGCCCTGTGGAAAAGCGATCACCGGGTTGTCTGTGGAACTTGTCTGGGCGTGTTTTATTAAGTATCCGGTTCTAGTTGTCATAAGGTCAAGGTACAACTCCGGGTCATCCTTTTACCGAGAGACACAGCTATTCGAATAGATAAACTTCCCTGCAGGGGTGCACCACATAACCCAACACGCTCGATCCCATTTGGCCGGACACACTTTCCTGGGTCATGCCCAGCCTCGGAAGATCAACACATCGCAGCCCCACCTAGGCACAACAGAGAGGTCAACATGTCGGTCTAAATCCTATGAGCGCAGGGGTCTGGGCCCATCGCCCATTGCACACCTGCATGTTGCGAGGGCGGCCGGAAGCAGACCTAGCAACCTCCATTACAAAGGAAGTCACGTTACGCGGTCCAATCCAGCGCGCGCCGCTCCGTCACTGACGTCAAGAAGGCTTCGGGTGATACCACGACGTCGAGTGCCCATATCTTTCCCGCGTAGTTGGTTAGTGCGTAATGGCCAGTGGCCAGACTCAGATCAAATACCAAGATCTCGTTAAGCGTGTTATTTTGAAGTAACCGCAGACGCCGACCAGGGCCAGGCCCACCTCGCTCCTAGGTGGTCTCAACCTGCCCTGCCGCTTCGCCTCAAAATAACAGTCGGGGGCCGTCGGGAACCCAGGCCCACCTCTACCGGGATGGAGCCACCTGTCCTTCCAGCCCCCACATCGGAATCACTTGCGGGTACTCAACGAGCTGACCCGACTTTAGTCCTCATCTGTATAGTATGTATATATGTATAGTATATACCCGTGATCACCTCCCAAGTGATCACGGCCCGATAGTATAGCAAGGCAGACTGACAAGAATGTAGGGCCAATGATGATAAACTAGCATCCTATACTAAGCATTTAGGATTGCGGGTAAGGTATCAATGACTGTAGCATCAATGACAGGCTATGCAACAGAATAGGAGTAACCGAACAGTAACATGCTATACTACTCTAATGGAAGCAGTATAGAGAAGAATAGGCGATATCTGGTGATCAGGGGGGGGGGCTTGCCTGGTTGCTTTGGCAAGGAGGGGTCATCGGTGACGTAGTCGTACTCAATCGCATCAACACCGATCTCGGGGTCTACCGGAGAAGAAGAGGGGGGAAGAAACAGTAAATATGGAGCAAACAAAGCATCACAAAATATAACAAGGCAATACACGGTGCTAGGTATGCCCTAACGCGGTAGGAGGTGATACCGGCGAAGGGGGGAACATCCGGGAAAGTATCCCCGGTGTTTTGCGTTTCTGGACAGATGAACCGGAGGGGGAAAGTTGCCTGTTCGATATGTTAGGGGTGTGTGGCGGACGAACGAGCTGCGTATCCGGATTCATCTCGTCGCTCTGAGCAACTTTCATGTACAAAGTTTTTACATCCGAGCTACGGTTTATTTTATATTGATTTTAAAGGATTTAAATCATTTTTAGCATTTATCTAATTATTTTAATTCGAAACTTGGATTTATGACATCAGCATGATGTGATGCTGACGTCAGCAGTCAACAGGTGTTGACTGGGTCAATCTGATGGTGGGTCTCGCATGTCATACACTGTTTAATTAGCAGGTTAATTAAACAGAGTTAATTAGTTTACCTAATGATTAGGTTAATGTAAACAGAATTAATTAAGTTAATTAATTGAATAAATAATTATTATTTTAATACTTATTTTTCTTAAATCTTTTTTTTATAAAATGTTCTGGGGCGTGGGCCCCCTAGTCAGTGGCTCTGGGGGAGCCTTAGCGGGTGAGCGGGCAGCGGGCGACGGGCTCCTGAGCGCGGGCGAACCCGCCTGGCATCGGGGGAGCCCGCCCAGGAGGTTGAGGCCACGGCGACGGGCGCCGGCTGTGGGTGCCGGACCGAGGCGGCGCGGGGTGGCACCGCGGGCAGAGGCCGAGCGGCGGAGGGCGCAATGGGGCGCGGAGACGAAGCAGGGGAGGCACGAACGGCCCAGGGACAGGGGATGCGCGGCGAGCCACGGGCGGGCGCTGGAGCGCGACGGAGATAGGGGAGGGCGAGGCGCGGGCCGCGACTCTGAGCGACGCGACGAGCAAAGGGCCGCGACGGGCGCGACGCGTGCGTGCGGGTGGTAGAGGAGGCCGGGGCGTCGCGAACGGTGCCGGCGACAGAGGGAAAGGAGGAGAGGAGGCGGAGCTCACAGGGGCGGTAGGGGTTAGGCAGCGGGGGTCGAGGAGGATGACGGAGACGACGCGTCGTGGAGGAGGCAGACCAGCGAGGAGGTCCGGCGAGGTCCTCGGGCGGCTGCGCGGGCTCCGGGCGGCGTCCATTGAGCTCCGGGCGGCGGTGAATCGAGGACGAGGCGGCGGCGTACGGCGGGTCGGGCGCGGCGTCAGAGCTCCCAGATCGGGAGAGGGGGGGGCAAGGAGGACGGCGGTGGGGCGGCGTCGGCGGTGTTCGACGGGGCTGGAGCCACTGGCCCGATCCAGATCCAGACGGGATCGGGTGAGGGAAGG
>NC_041387.1:372076149-372084093 GCF_002162155.2 Triticum dicoccoides
TGAGGGAAGGGGAGTGGGAAACGAGGAGTGGGGGAGTTAGGGTTACGGGGAGGGAGTGATAAGGAGGCCCGACTGGGCCTGGTGGGCCGGCCGGTGCGGCTGCCAGCTGGGCCGTTTGGTCCAGCGTGGGGGGGGGGGGTCTTTTTCCTTTTTTTGTATTTATTTGTTTTCTGTTTATTAGTTTTCTATTTTATTTTCTATATATTTTTGTATAAAATATACAAGTAGTACCTAAATTAGTGTTACAAAATACCCCAATGCCACAAAAAGTTTGGTGACAAAATAAAATAGTTTAGTAATTTATTAATTGTAAAAGGCATTTAATTAATTGCTTTTGCTACTGTTTAAATCCTTATAGTTCATTTAAGCATTTTATAAAAGCTTGGTTTCTCCACCATAATTGCTTACGATTTATTTGAAACAACCCGAACATTTTAGTTTTAATTTTTGAAAACTTTTGTTGTTTGCTTTTCTTTTGATTTTGAATTTGAATCAGTTTCGAACTAACGCGAGATTAGCAACAGTTATCGAGGTGACGTGGCATTATTAGTAGAGGTTACTGTAGCTTGATTATTCGGGCGTCACAATTCTCCTCCACTACAAGAAATCTCGTCCCGAGATTTAAGAGGGGAACTAGGGGGTAAGATCTGGTTACGGAATTCTAACGAATCTTCTCATTCTTGGTTGCTCTTCTCGAAGTGGTCGATCCTTTTCGTTGATGTATTCATTTCTCTGCTTTAGGCCATCATGATGAAGTCGGCATCCTTTATTCGGGAATTCCATCGTACTTCCAAAAGAATAAAGGGTGGGTATTCCGGGGGAACGAACCTCTGCAAGGTTAACTATCTGGTCAATAACATCGGCGAAGGTGGTGGGAAGTAACTCTCGAATTGAAACTTAAGAAAGTATCAAGAGCAAAGTAAGGAGGTATCATGGGAAGTTTCGAGCGGGCAGGCAATCGTTTGATGCCTGTTACAAGGCGTGAAAGGGGTTCAGAGCAACGGGAATAAGCAGTGTGTCTGATACCAGAATAGATCACTAGGAAGGTGGCTCGTGATCTTTCATATGAAGCCAAGCGTGAGGATTAGCTTTAGGAACAGGGGTGTACAGGAGAGTCAGGTTTCGATCATGTGGAACTTGTGGGTTATGGGCCCACCATGTGGGTTAAAGTAGGAAGGGCGGTGACATCTTGCACAATCATGATAGCAAGGCATGTCAGAGGGTAGCCGGTCAGTTATGTTGACTGCATCGTTGGTACCAAGGGCGAGGGACGAAGAGAACCATTTTCCTGCTCGTTGAACGAGGCAGACCAATAGGCAAAGTTCTCATCCATCGGTGGTTACCGGAATGCTATCGACAAATGCAACAGGGTCTTACTGACCCGGTTGTACACCAAGGTGTTTACAAAAGCAGAAGAACATTACTGTTTAGATCATATGGATCACAAGGAAGGTTAAACAAATCAATGGAAAGGAAAATGTGTTTAAACACATATTTCAGGGGTATATCCTTCCCAAGGACAAGTAGAGCATGATATCCATGACATGATATAATGTAGAAGACCCTTTAGGTAAGGGGAGAGAAATTTTTATGAAATTACCCATGCAACGGTGTTTGGATAATTGAGCAAGAAACATTTAGCATTAGGCTTCAAATGTTCTTGTTGAAAATCGGAGTACCATAGACATGCTTCGAGATAGCATTGACATGGTCATTAGGCGAAGCTCAAACTTTGGAAACACAAAGGATTCATCGGAAACAACTTATAGGAAAGTCTTACAATTTCCTCATGGAAGAATGGATAGCCTTGCCGAAAAGGACTCTATAACAATAGGGCCTCAGGCCAGGTGTGCTAGGCATGACATCACCTTACTGGGTCATATAAAGGCCAATGTTATATCTCATGGAAATATGTTCCAACCGTCATATCTGGCTGAGATTCAGATCTGATTGGTGTCAGGATAACTCAGACTCAGGATGCTTGAGAAGAAAGGTGCAACACAAATTGTTGAATGACATTGTAAGATTCTCGGGAATTGTACTATGGAAGCGAGTTCCGAAACAAGAGTTCATCAGTAAACCAACGAGAGGATGAGGTGGCTGATGAACTCAGCGACCATTCATTGAGATTTCCAAAAAGATGGATTGCCACAATTATGAGAACAAGGACATAACATTTGTCAGATCAAGTGATATAATGAGGTATGCTCGAGGAAAACATACACAATTAAATATTGGTTGAAAGGTACACCCGTAATATGGGTTGGGTTGCACGACCAATGTTAGAATGGTGATTCAATAATCAACAGTCTAAGAATGAAATGTCGACCATTAACTTCAAAGCAATAAGGTTGCTAGAAGTTTTTTAAAATTACTAGTCCATTTGTCGGTATTACTGTTAGGAACAACAGGGGACCAAGAAAAGAATGGTGATGGTGATAAGTATCACTTAAATCAAGAATTTTCAAGAACTGGTGAAATTCCCATGACATCCTTGACATAAAAGATGGCAATATTCCAAGGTAGAACATGACACAAGCTGGGTAGAAAGGAACTCAAGGTAATACACAAAACATGAGCAAGTTTGTGTTGGAGGGAGGGCATTAACGTTGCCGATGATAATACAAACCATCGAGGGGCAAGGATGGTATTCCCCATCAAGAATTCAATAGATATTTCGGAAGAGCTCAGAATGTTGATGATCACGACACCTTTGTCGAAAGATTCCATGAGGCTGCCATTGAATAACGACGACATCAAGCAAAAGGAATGGTGAAGCAAAAGACCACTGGAACCACGGATACGACACAACCTCGGAATCAAGTATTGTTGTTCAAGATAATAATATATGACAAGGAAGATCGACGTAAGCTTAGCTCAGCGTCAAAAAGTGTGTTCCGGGAAGAAGGACCAGGTAGCATAGTTAAGATTTAGCACGATAATGATATAGCCGATCAGGCTAGGAATAACATGATCGGGTACAAACTCGTAAGTAAAGAATATCAGTAGGAGTTGTTGAGCCGTAATGCGGACTCGGTTCAGTTATCGTTGTCTTCGAGTGTTTAATAACTCGGAGCCCGTGAAAAATTGGAATCGGTGAGAATGTAGCCCTTGATGAAGAACTCATAAGAAGTTATGCAGTTCCATGATAATCTCGAGATACCAGGGGGTAACACTCGACGCCAGATCAAAGTAGAGTTTGGACTAGGGTATTGCTTTGCAGAAGACAAGTGATCAAACTTGCACGAGAAATGGAATCAAGGAGAAACATGGTCGGAACCACGTCCACAGATACAAGATGATCTTATAACAAGGGGATAATCATTTTAAGAGAATCTTCCATGATCAGGTATACATCATGTCCATGGGCATGAACACAGGGTTCAAGGTCGACTCCCACTTGTTCAACGCATAACCTTTCATACACCTCTCGTATTTCCAAAATGACATTAGTTGTTAAAAGTTTTTACCTGGTGCAATACCAGATAAGTATGACCCGTGAAATCTTTCGGGTTCACACAGATTAAGGAAGGCATAGGTTCAACCCATCGGGGCATCTTAGGAGTATATACCACACATTTCGAGAATAAATAACGCAAACTCGATAGTAGAGTATGCTTGAGAAAGCAAAGGATACAATTTACCAAAGGCATCATGTATCCGAGGAAAGGCTCACAAGCTTATTGAATATGAAGGACGTTGTCGGATAAAATCCGACAAAAGGTTCTGGTGGTCCACAAGGGATCTGATGTGAGCATCGGTACTCAACTAGAGGAAGAAAGAATGCAAGGAGGTCAGATTATAGAAACAACTGTCTAACTCAAAGCTCAATTGCAAAGGAATTATGATTTCCAAATCCAGGGATCAGAAGCAACGTTCTGATCAAGGATGGATAAGTTGAGTAGGCTTAGGGGTACAATCGATGGCAATTTGATTGGTCGAGATCCAGCTCATGTTCGAAAGTAGCCAAAAATATAATTTATAAGGATCAATTGATGATTGCATGCATTCGCACACATATAGAATCAACGGACACAAAATGATAGTGACAAAGTATGCCAATAAGATTTCTAGACTTATGGGATTAACCATAATGAAAGCAAGCAAGAATTTCAAGAGCAAATGGCTGCCGAAGATTTTCGGAAGATCAAATGGTATTTTCAAGACTATTGTGAAACACATGAATGGCTAGGGATGAGGGGATACTCAGCAAGTGCGAGGAATTATCCATTTGGGTATTCAGGTGACAAAGAACAGCAAGGCAGCAAGCTCAAAGGATTATCGGAACAACGATGAGTGTTTCGGGGTATTTTGTAATAACAAGACCAACTGGGGATGAATGTAAGAATAACAACTGCAAGTAGTTATCCATAAGGGTTGACGGTGGAAGGGAATTGCAAACGCGATGAACACAAGTTCTCGGGTTAATAGCGTAGAGTATCTTCAGGGTCTTCACGTGCAACAGATAATCATCAGTAATAAGAGGCTCTCCGGGTGAAAGTGATAACGAGATCCTAATGTTAGATTTAGTAAAATTCATTTAACCCGAATAGAAGAGAGTTCAGAGTCCCAGAGTAAACGTTGAGGAATAAAAGATCCTACTACCACCCAATGGCGACGTGGGCCCGTAAGCCGCACAGCCATGTTAGTAAAAGTTTTGCAATGACTAGACTCAACTTCGGCCAAGGAGTGTGGAAGGGGGATTCCTGTAGGCAGTCGGCTCTGATACCAACTTGTGACGCCCCCAATTTGACCGTACACTAATCATACACGCAAACGTGTACGATCAAGATCAGGGACTCACGGGAAGATATCACAATACAACTCTAAAAGTAAAATAAGTCATACAAGCATCATAATACAAGCCAAGGGCCTCGAGGGCTCGAATACAAGTGCTCGATCATAGACGAGTCAGCGGAAGCAACAATATCTGAGTACAGACATAAGTTAAACAAGTTGCCTTAAGAAGGCTAGCACAAACTGGGATACAGATCGAAAGAGGCGCAGGCCTCCTGCCTGGGATCCTCCTAAACTACTCCTGGTCGTCGTCAGCGGGCTGCACGTAGTAGTAGGCACCTCCAACGTAGTAGGAGTCGTCGTCGATAGTGGCGTCTGGCTCCTGGACTCCAGCATCTGGTTGCGACAACCAGAAAGAAAGGAAAGGGGGAAAAGGGGGGAGAAAGCAACCGTGAGTACTCATCCAAAGTACTCGCAAGAAAGGATCTACACTACATATGCATGGGTATATGTGTAAAGGGCCATATCAGTGGACTGAACTGCAGAATGCCAGAATAAGAGGGGGATAGCTAATCATGTCGAAGACTACGCTTCTGGCAGCCTCCGTCTTGCAGCATGTAGAAGAGAGTAGATTGAAGTCCTCCAAGTAGCATCGCATAGCATAATCCTACCCGGCGATCCTCCCCTCATCGCCCTATGGAAAAGTGATCACCGGGTTATCTGTGGAACTTGTCTGGGTGTGTTTTATTAAGTATCCGGTTCTAGTTGTCATAAGGTCAAGGTACAACTCCGGGTCGTCCTTTTACCGAGGGACACGGCTATTCGAATAGATAAACTTCCCTGCAGGGGTGCACCACATAACCCAACACGTCGATCCCATTTGGCCGGACACACTTTCCTGGGTCATGCCCGGCCTCGAAAGATCAACACGTCGCAGCCCCACCTAGGCACAACAGAGAGGTCAACACGTCGGTCTAAATCCTATGCGCGTAGGGGTCTGGGCCCATCGCCCGTTGCACACCTGCATGTTGCGAGGGCGACCAGAAGCAGACCTAGCAACCTCCATTACAAAGGAAGTCACGTTACGCGGTCCAATCCGGCACGCACCGCTCCGTCGCTGACGTCAAGAAGGCTTCGGCTGATACCACGACGTCTAGTGCCCATATCTTTCCCACGTAGTTGGTTAGTGCGTATAGGCCAATGGCCAGACTCAGATCAAATACCAAGATCTCGTTAAGCGTGTTATTCTGAAGTAACCGCGGACACCGACCAGGGCCAGGCCCACCTCGCTCCTAGGTGGTCTCAACCTGCCCTACCGCTCCGCCTCAAAGTAACAATCGGGGGCCGTCAGGAACCCAGGCCCACCTCTACCGGGATGGAGCCACCTGTCCTTCCAGCCCCCACATCGGAATCACTTGCGGGTACTCAACGAGCTGACCCGACTTTAGTCCTCATCTGTATAGTATGTATATATGTATAGTATATACCCGTGATCACCTCCCAAGTGATCACGGCCCGATAGTATAGCAAGGCAGACTGACAAGAATGTAGGGCCAATGATGATAAACTAGCATCCTATACTAAGCATTTAGGATTGCAGGTAAGGTATCAATGACTGTAGCAACAATGACAGGCTATGCAACAGAATAGGAGTAACCGAACAGTAACATGCTATACTACTCTAATGCAAGCAGTATAGAGAAGAATAGGTGATATCTGGTGATCAAGGGGGGGGGGGGCTTGCCTGGTTGCTTTGGCAAGGAGGGGTCGTCGGTGACATTCGTACTCAATCGCATCAACACCGGTCTCGGGGTCTACCGGAGAAGAAGAGGGGGAAGAAACAGTAAATATGGAGCAAACAAAGCATCACAAAATATAACAAGGCAATACGCGGTGCTAGGTATGCCCTAACGCGGTAGGAGGTGATACCGGCGAAGGGGGGGAACATCCGGGAAAGTATCCCCGGTGTTTTGCGTTTCCAGATAGATGAACCGGAGGGGGAAAGTTGCGTGTTCGATATGTTAGGGGTGTGTGGCGAACGAACGGGCTGCGTATCCGGATTCGTCTCGTCGCTCTGAGCAACTTTCATGTACAAAGTTTTTACATCCGAGCTACGGTTTATTTTATATTGATTTTAAAGGATTTAAATCATTTTTAGCATTTATCTAATTATTTTAATTCGAAAACTTGGATTTATGACATCAGCATGATGTCATGCTGACGTCAGCAGTCAACACGTGTTGACTGGGTCAATCTGATGGTGGGTCTCGCATGTCATACACTGTTTAATTAGTAGGTTAATTAAACAGAGTTAATTAGTTTACCTAATGATTAGGTTAATCTAAACAGAATTAATTAAGTTAATTAAATAAATAATTAATTATTATTTTAATACTTATTTTTCTTAAATCTTTTTTTATAAAATGTTCTGGGGCGTGGGCCCCCTAGTCAGTGGCTCTGGGGGAGCCTTAGCGGGTGAGCGGGCAGCGAGCGACGGGCGCCTAAGCGTGGGCGAACCCGCCTGGCGTCGGGGGAGCCCGCCCAGTAGGTTGAGGCCGTGGCGACGGGCGCCGCTGTGGGTGCCGGACCCAGGCGGCGCGGGATGACACCGCGGGCAGAGGCCGAGCGGCGGAGGGCGCAATGGGGCGCGGAGACGAAGCAGGGGAGGCACGAACGGCGCAGGGACAAGGGATGCGCGGCGAGCCACGGGCAGGCGCTGGAGCGCGACGGAGATAGGGGAGGGCGAGGCGCGGGCCGCGACTCCGAGCGACACGACGAGCAGAGGGCCGCGACGGGCGCGACGCGTGCGTGCGGGTGGTAGAGGAGGCCGGGGCGTCGCGAACGGCGCCGGCGACAGAGGGAAAGGGGGAGAGGAGGCGGAGCTCACAGGGGCGGTAGGGGTTAGGCAGCGGGGGTCGAGGAGGATGACGGAGACGACGCATCGTGGAGGAGGCAGACCGGTGAGGAGGTCCGGCGAGGTCCTCGGGTGGTTGCGCGGGCTCCGGGCGGCGTCCGTGGAGCTCCGGGCGACGGTGAATCGAGGACGAGGTGGCGGCGTACGGCGGGTCGGGCGTGGCGTCGGAGCTCCCAGATCGGGAGAGGGGGGCGAGGAGGACGGCGGTGGGGCAGCGTCGGCGCTGTTCGACGGGGCTGTAGCCACTGGCCCGATCCAGATCCAGACAGGATCGGGTGAGGGAGGGGGAGTGG
>NC_041387.1:372084501-372089864 GCF_002162155.2 Triticum dicoccoides
GGGGTCTTTTTCCTTTTTTTTGTATTTATTTGTTTTCTATTTATTAGTTTTCTATTTTATTTTCTATATATTTTTGTATAAAATATACAAGTAGTACCTAAATTAGTGTTACAAAATACCCCAATGCCACAAAAAGTTTGGTGACAAAATAAAATAGTTTAGTAATTTATTAATTGTAAAAGGCATTTAATTAATTGCTTTTGCTACTTTTTAAATCCTTATAGTTCATTTAAGCATTTTATAAAAGCTTGGTTTCTCCACCATAATTGCTTACGATTTATTTGAAACAACCCGAACATTTTAGTTTTAATTTTTGAAAACTTTTGTTGTTTGCTTTTCTTTTGAATTTGAATTTGAATCGGTTTCGAACTAACGCGAGATTAGCAACAGTTATCGAGGTGACGTGGCATTATTAGCAGAGGTTACTGTAGCTTGATTATTCAGGTGTCACATCCGATGAGATCATCGTGGAACATGTGGGAGCCAACATGGGTATCTAGATCCCGCTTTGGTTATTGGCCGGAGAGCTGTCTCGGCCATGTCTGCATGATTCCCGAACCCGTAGGGTCTACACACTTAAGGTTCAATGACGCTAGGGTTATAAGGAAGATTTATATGTGATCACCGAATGTTGTTCGGAGTCCCGGATGAGATCCCGGACATCACGAGGAGTTCCGGAATGGTCCGGAGGTGAAGATTTATATATGGGAAGTCATCGTACGGTCACCGGAAATATTCAGGGGTATACCGGTATTGTACCGGGACCACCGGAGGGGTTCCGGGGGTCCACCGGGTGGGTCCACCTGCCCCGGAGGGCCTTATGGGCTGTAGGTGAAAGGGAACCAACCCCAAGTGGGCTGGGCGCCACCCCCCTAGGGCCCATGCGCCTAGGGTTGGGGGGGAACCCTAGAGGGGGCACCCCCTTGGCTTTGGGGGCAAGCCCCCTCCCCCTTGGCCGCCCCCCTCTAGATCTCATCTAGAGGGGCCGGCCCCCTTCCCCCTTCTCCCTATAAATAGAGGGGTGGAGGGAGGGGTGCAGCACGACATCCAAGGCGCAGCCCCTCCCCTTCCAACACCTCTCCTCCTCAGCAAGAGCTTGGCGAAGCCCTGTCGGAGAATTGCCGCTCCATCACCACCACGCCGTCGTGCTGCTGCTGGAGCCCTCTTCCCAACCTCTCCCTCCTCCTTGCTGGATCAAGGTGCGGGAGACATCACCGGGCTGCACATGTGTTGAACGCGGAGGCACCGTTGTTCGGTGCTTAGATCGGATTCGGCCGCGATCTAAATCGCTACGTGTACGACTCCTCCAACCGCGTTCTTGCAACGCTTCCGACTCGCGATCTTCAAGGGTATGAAGATGCACTCCCCTCTCTCTCGTTGCTAGTTACTCCATAGATTGATCTTGGTGATGCATATAATTTTTTTAATTTCTGCAACGATCCCCAACAAAATTCACAATTCATCGGATCTCGACAAACACACCGGAAAAAGAGTTACATCGAATAAATCTCCAAGAAGATCGAGGAGAACTTTGTATTGAAAATCAAAGAGAGAGAAGAAGTCATCTAGCTATTAACTATGGACCCGAAGGTCTGTGGTAAACTACTCACACTTCATCGGAGAGGCTATGGCGTTGATGTAGAAGCCCTCCATGATCCATTCCCCCTTCGGCGGAGTGCCGGAAAAGGCTCCAAGATGGAATCTCACGGGTATAGAAGGTTGCGGCGGTGGAAATAGGGTTTCGTGGTGCTCCTGGATGTTTTCAGGGTGTATGAGTATATATAGGCGAAGGAAATCGGTCAGGGGAGCCACGAGGGGCCCACGAGGGTGGAGGCGCGCCTACCCCCATGGGCGCGCCTCCCTGCCTCGTGGCCGCCTTGATTCTTTCTTGACGTCCACTTCAAGTCTCCTGGATTGCGTTTGTTCCAAAACTAACTCTCCCGAAGGTTTCATTCCGTCTGGACTCCGTTTGATATTCCTTTTCTGCGAAACACTGAAATAGGCAAAAAACAGCAATTTGGGCTGGGCCTCCGGTTAATAGGTTAGTCCCAAAAATAATATAAAAGTGTATAGTAAAGCCCATTAAAAATCCAAAACAGGTAATATAATAGCATGGAACAATAAAAAACTATAGATACGTAGGAGACGTATCAAGCATCCCCAAGCTTAATTCCTGCTCGTCCTCGAGTAGGTAAATGATAAAAATAGAATTTTTGATGTGGAATGCTACCTAGCATATTTCTCAATGTAATTTTCTTTATTGTGGCATGAATGTTCAGATCCAAAAGATTCAAGATAAAAGTTTAGTATTGACATAAAAATAATAATACTTCAAGCATACTAACAAAGTAATCATGTCTTATCAAAATAACATAGCCAAAGAAAGCTTATCCCTACAAAATCATATAGTTTGGCCATGCTTCATTTTCGTCACACAAAATGCTCCCATCGTGCACAACCCCGGTTTCAGCCAAGCAATTGGTTCATACTTTTTAACGCGCTTCAGCTTTTTAAACCCTCATGCAATACATGAGCGTAAGCCATGGATATAGCACTATGGGTGGAGTAGAGTATGATCATAGGGATTATGTGAGAAGACAAAAAAGGAGAAAGTCTCATATTGACGCGGCTAATCAACGGGCTATGGAGATGTCCATCAATTGATGTCAATACGAGGAGTAGAGATTGCCATGCCACGGATGCACTAGAGCTATAAAATGTATGCAAGCTCATCAAAAGAAACTAAGTGGGTGTGCATCCAACTTGGTTGCTCACGAAGACCTAGGGCATTTTGAGGAAGCCCATCATTGGAATATACAAGCCAAGTTCTATAATGAAAAATTCCCACTAGTACATGAAAGTGACAACATAGGAGACTCTCTATCATGAAGATCATGGTGCTACTTTGAAGCACAAGTGTGGAAAAAGGATAGTAACATTGTCCCTTCTCTCTTTTTCTCTCATTTTTTTCTATTTTTTTTCTTTTTATTTATTTTGGTGGGCTTCTTTGGCCTCTTTTTTTTATTTGGGCTTCTTTGGCCTCTTCTATTTTTCATTAATTCCGGAGTCTCATCCCGACTTGTGGGGGAATCATAGTCTCCATCATCCTTTCCTCACTTGGGACAATGCTCTAATAATGGAGATCATCACACTTCTATTTATTTACAACTCAAGAATTACAACTCAATGCTTAGAACAAAATATGACTCTATGTGAATGCCTCCGGTGGTGTACCGGGATATGCAATGAATCAAGAGCAACATGTATGAAAAATAATAAAGGTGGCTTTGCCACAAATACGATGTCAACTACATGATCATGCAAAATCAATATGACAATAATGGAACATGTCATAATAAACAAAACGGTGGAAAGTTGCTTGGCAATACATCTTGGAATGGCTATGGAAATGCCATAATAGGTAGGTATGGTGGCTGTTTTGAGGAAGATATAAGGAGGTTTATGTGTGATAGAGCGTATCGTATCACGGGGTTTGGATGCACCGGTGAAGTTTGCACCAACTCTCAAGGTGAGAAAGGGCAATGCACGGTACCGTAGAGGCTAGCAAATTGCGGAAGGGTAAGAGTGCATATAATCCGTGGACTCACATTAGTCATAAAGAACTCATATACTTATTGCGGAAGTTTATTAGCCCTCGAAGCAAAGTACTACTACGCATGCTCCTAGGGGAAGGGTTGGTAGGAGTTAACCATCACATGATCCCGACCTCCACTCATAAGCAAGGCAATCAAAAGAACACCCCATGCTACAAATTTGTCACACAATGTTTACCATAAGTGCATGCTACGAGACTTGCCAACTTTAACACAAGTATTTCTCAATTTCATAATTACCCAACTAGCATGACCCTAACATTACCACCTTTATATCTCAAAACAATTATCAAGTATCAATTTTATCATACTATTCGATGCACTTTATATGATAGTTTTTATTATACCCAACTTGGATGCCCATCATATTAGGACCAATTTTATAACCAAAGAAAATACCATGCTGTTCTAAAAGACTCTCAAAATAATATAAGTGAAGCATGAGAGATCAATAATTTCTACAAAATAAAACCACCGCCATGCTCTAAAAAGATATAAGTGAAGCACTAGAGCAAAATTGTCTAGCTCAAAAGATATAAGTGAAGCACATAGAGTATTCTAATAAATTCCGATTCATGTGTGTCTCTTCAAAAGGTGTGTACAGCAAGGATGATTGTGGTAAATTCAAAAGTAAAGACTCAAATCATGCAAGTCGCTCCGAGCAAAACACATATCATGTGGTGAATAAAAATATAGCTCTAAGTAAAGTTACCGATAAACGAAGACAAAAGAGGGGATGTCACGCCCAAGATGCGACCCTATCCTAAAGGAACTCGAAGGTCCCACCAAGGATAGAAGCGTATCTTGAAGACGCTTTTACAAGGTGGATATTATTACATCAACATTACATAATAGATAGGGATACATACATAAGGCATACAATGCCGCACGAATACAACATCATCTTACATAAGAGAACCATCCGCCCACGGATGAAAACACAAACAGAAACTCAAACGACATCCACCCTGCTAGCCCAGGCTGCCGACCTGGAACCTATCCCCTGATCGAAGAAGAAGCAGAAGAAGAAACTCCAAAACAAGTAACATCGCTCTCGCATCATGATCATCGCATAACCTGTACCTGCAACTGTTGTGGTAGTAATCTGTGAGCCATGAGGACTCAGCAATCCCATTACCATGGGTATCAAGACTAGCAAAGCTTAATTGGAAAGGAAGGGGTAAAGTGGTGAGGTTGCAGCAGTGACTAAGCATGATATGGTGGCTAACATACGCAAATGAGAGCGAGAAGAGAAGCAACGGAACGATCGCCAACTAGTAATGATCAAGAGGTGATCCTGAACTCCTACTCACGTCAATCATAACCCAAAACCATGTTCACTTCTCGGACTCCGCCGAGAAGATACCATCACGGCTACACACGCGGTTGATGCGTTTTAATTCGGATCTAGTGTCAACTTATCTACAACCGGACATTAACAAATTCCCATCTGCCACATAACCGCGGGCACGGCTCTCGAAAGTTTAAAACCCTGCAGGGGTGTCCCAACTTAGCCCATGATAAGCTCTCGCGATCAACAAAGGATATTCCTTCTCCCAGGAAGACCCGATCAGTCTCGGAATCCTGGTTTACAAGACATTTCGGCAATGGTAAAACAAGACCAGCAAGACTGCCCGCTGTGCCGACAAATCCCGATAGGAGCTGCACATATCTCGTTCACAGGGCACACTGGATGAGCAAGACGTCGGGTTGGCATAGACCCTGGTTGCCCAGGGGGCGCCGTACATC
>NC_041387.1:372090179-372094849 GCF_002162155.2 Triticum dicoccoides
GTTGGGCCTTGCTGGAGGAGTTTTATTCAAAGCGAACTGTCAAGGGGGTCCCATAAATCACCCAACCGCATAAGGAACGCAAAATCCGGGAACATAACACCGGTATGACGGAAACTAGGGCGGCAAGAGTGGAACAAAACACCAGGCATAAGGCCGAGCCTTCCACCCTTTACCAAGTATATAGATGCATTAAATTAAATAAGAGATATTGTGATATCCCAACAAAATCCTGTCCACCATGGAGCAATCTTCAACTTCACCTGCAACAAACAACATTATAAGAGGGGCTGAGCAAAGCGATAACATAGCCAAGCAATGGTTTGCTAGGAAGGTTGAAAAGGTTAGAGGCTGACATGGCAATTTGGGAGGCTTGAAGAGCAAATGATAGGTAGCGCAGCATAGCGATAGAACGAAGCAACTAGCGAGGAAGACCCGAGGAAGAAGAAGGAGAGGTCGGCGACGAGAAGAGGCCTCAGACTTGGCATCCGTGAAGCAGAGGAAGCAGGGGAAGCAGATGTCGTCGGGGAGGTCGATCCGAGGCTCGTGGACGCGTGCGTGGACGAAGGAGACGACGTCGAGTGCCGCGACTCTCTCCCCGTGGCAGCAACGCAGAGGATGGAGGCATACAAGCCGGGGACGAGCTTGAGCTCCTCCCGGCCATGGCGACGGCTATTGCATGGAGAGGTCTCACCTGGCGGCGGCAGGAGAAGGAGGAGGGGGAAATGGAGCGACCAGGGAACCCTAGGGTTGGGGGCATGATTTATAGGGTGAATGGAGCAGCTCCGGCCGTCAAATCAAGACAAGCGTCGACGTGGACCTGCTGGATGATCCGCCGTATAGAAGCTAGAAGAAGAACATGAGGGATCGGCATTGCTGGCCTCGCTGGGCTGAAAGAGGTAAGTGAGGTGGGCTGGTTGGAGGGAAAAGGCCCAGGTGGCTTCGGATAAGGTGAGTCCTTTTCTTTTCTTTTAAGTTTCTGTTTATTTAAATAAACAGCAAAAGAAAAGAAAAATGGCCAGGGGCCTAGAAGAAGAGTTTTTCAGATATAAAATTATCCTCAAGCTCCCGGGGTTTTGTAGTATTTGAAATAATTGGTTTGGGCATTTTTAGAGGTAGAAAAATAAAACAAGTTTGAATATAATTCAAACTTGAGGTATTTTTGAACCCAACCAAAACATCTTCAAATGAGCTGAAAGTTGGCAGAGAGGGTGTAGGCATGGTGCACTAGCATTATAAAAAGAATGAACATTAATGGGGCAGGGAAGAACTCGCTTGCATAAAGAAGTAAAAGAAGAGGAAGAAGAAGGTGATGGTGCAAGGCTAGGTTTGAGAGGGATAGCAAAGGGGTTGATACATATGACATGAAAGTAACATGTAACATAAGGATGAATGCAATGCACATGATGCTATTAGATGAGATGCATGGCATGAACAAAATGCAAAACAAACGACAATAACCCAACCACGAAGGAAAATATTATATCGCCTCTCCGGAAAAGGCAAGAGTTGGAGTTACGAATATGGAAAGTTGCATCCGGGGTGTTACAACACTCCACCACTACGAGAGGATCTCGTCGTGAGATCTAGGATGGCACCGGAGAGAAACGGAAGAGGAAGGGTAGAGGTAAAACTAAGTTGCTTCTTCGACAAATGAGTGAAACCAAAGAACCTTAAGAGGTTGAAAAGTTGAAAGAAAGAACACACGGAGTTGAACACAATTGAGAGCACTGCGGTAGAAAATAGAAACAAGGAACACCATGTGAATCTTGGAGGTTGCAAAGCTATGAATGACGAGTACAAGGGACAAGAAGGAATTGGAACCACTCTGGTTGAAATGAGATAAACAAGGAACAAGGAAGAACAGATTCGGACAGCACTCCGGTTGAAAAGAGATGCAAGACTTGATAAGATGAAAATAACTTGAAAAGAGGACACGACACTCCGCTTAAATGGATAAGCAAGGAAAAGAACATGATATTTACAAAATGAGATGATGGGTCAAAGAGAGTAACATCACAATGCCTCCGGAAGAAAGAATAGAAGATAGATCACTGGAATAACAGAACGGAGAAGAAAATGACATCTTCTGCCACAAATGAACTTGAAAAGCATCCTTGCAAAGAAGAATTGAACGGAGTTGTTGGAAAATCAACAACGAAAAGCACAAGCTTGTTATGGGCTTATGGCAAACAATTCAAAATGATGAGGTGACAACCGGCCACTAATAGAAACAGTTGATTGGTTGAGATCAATGAAGATAAGAGAAACTTCTTTCACCAAGAGGATAATTGGAAAACTTGGGTCATTGATAAGCACCACAATTGGCAACATTCCTTCGGGAAGGCTTTTAGGTGAAATCTTTACCAAGACAACTCCAATGAAGAGATTCATGGATTTGAAATACCTCATTCTTGACAACATATGAATCACGAAACATGAATGGAAATTGTCAAGAATGATATAACACCATCTCAAAAGATAAGGTAGGAGAATTGCACTTTAGAATGCAAGATGAAGAATGCTTGAATGCCTCAAAACAAAACATGTGTTGGGCACCATGTTTATTTTTTAGTATAGCTTGGCGGATCTTAACTCCGAGAGAAAAACTTGAAGAACAATTGAAGAATGAAAGGAATCCTTGATGAACCACCATGTAGAGCCTCCATGAAGAACTCCAGTAAAAGAAGGATGATAGAAAGAAAGAGAGGTTGAAAACACAAGGTGAAGCCTTGCAATGATTTAGGTGGAGCTTCGTGATGAGATAATGCGGAAAACTTGGAACTCCAGACAAGAAAAGATGGAGCATCTCGAACCGAGAAATGTGACATGATGAACAACGATGGAAAGAAGAAACTAGATCACTTGGATGAAACAATAACAAGAATTACGTTATGCGTATCCTTCACCAATTTAATTGATGATAAGCAACGGATTTGGCACACTACTTATTCTTTTGCAAGGATTGAAGAGAGATATAGCGCCAACTTGAAGAAGTCTTCGACGAATCACCGAGAGGATTGGAAAGGACGAATGAAATTATATGGTAATAAAGGAAGAGGAATCTTGAATGAACCACCGTAAGAATTGAAAATGAAAGTAGCCAAGGCACAACTCACCAGGAAGAATTAGAAAACGAATAAAGATACTTGACAGAATTTAGATACAAGAGAACAAAGAGATCATGAGCTGACTAGAGTAAACTTGAACGATGCACCGGTAAGATTTGGATAACAAGAGCTGAAGGCTGAGAATGAGTAATTCTGAGATTATTGGCTCCGGAGAATCAAACTGAAAAGACTCCTGAATTGCTCCGGATGGGTGAAACGAATTCTCACAATCGAAAACAATTACAAGAGGATGGCATCAAGCTAGAACCATGAATCTTGGAGAGAATGGAGCAAGATTTAAGAGAAATCCTTCTTCGGCCTTCAAATGTTGAGAATGATGATGAGAACCACCATGAATTGTTGATGCACTCCGGAATGAAGAATAAAAAGTTTGAACCAATGATCAAAAGAATTGAAATCGATCTTGAAAAGGCATGTGACTGATGGAATCCATTCTCACGTCACCCTTTGAAAAGAATTAGGGATGGCTCCGGAATAATTAGAAGAGTCAGGTAAGATCCTGAGAAAAGACATGTGGGTTAGGGCCCACTAAAGAGAAAAACACCGTCGAAAAGGATTGTTGAAGAGATAGATGTTGCACCGAAACAATTGAAATATTTGAATGAGGTGACGACCTCGAATTATTTGGAACACAGACGAATCTCCTGAGATGTCTTCCGAACTCCGTAATGATTGAATGGCGAGAGGCAAACGAGCAAGGAGAACACTTGATCCAAGGAAAAGAATGTGATCAACTCGAAAAAACTTGAATTGAGTCCACCGGAGAAGAAAATTAACGGAGAATGATGAACTCAAAGCTCCGTTAGTATCTTCCTGAGAATCACCGGATAAGAACATTGACGGGAAAAGAATGGAGAAACTTCACATCCATAAGATGGATACTTGATTAAGATATCTGAGACCTTGAAGAAAAGGGTGGGAGGGCAGGAAAACAAAGGCAACTTGGGGAAGATGGAACAAACACCGTTGAGAAAAAACTTAGAATTGATCTTGCGCATGTTGAAATGATCGGATCCACTCGAAGAGAAGCACGCCGGTTGGAAAAGAATTGACATGACAATCTCGATGATAAAAAAAGATTAGTACTCCCATAGAAATATGAGAACACCTTTTAGAAAAGGTATGGAATCAACACTTGACATTGAAGCTGTGACGCCCGGATAATCATGATACAGTAATCCCACGGTAATCATGCCATGTCACCTCGGTTACTGTTGCTAACCTCGCAATGATTCGAAACCGTTTCAAAATTTAAATTCTAAATATGTCAAACAACAAAAGTTCTCAAAAACTGAAACAAAAATGTTCGGTGGGTGCCGAATATTACAAGGGTAATTATAGTAAAGAAAACATATTTTATAAAAGGCCTAAATAATTTAAAATGATTTGAAACAGAAAAGTAAAGAAGTAGAAGAAAAGAAATTACAAAAAAAGAGAACCCCCTGGGCCGTGGCCCAACTGGGCCAACTCATCAGGCCTAGCCAGCCACCCACTCCCCCCCTTATCCACTCACCACCCCCACCCACTCCACTGACACCCCCA
>NC_041387.1:372095293-372149847 GCF_002162155.2 Triticum dicoccoides
CCGCGTCCCTGGTCGTCCGCCTGTGCGCCAGGTCGAGCCTCCCCCCCACGCGCGCGGGTACGCTGCTGCCGCAGCCGCTGCTCTACGCCCCCCTCTCCGCCCGCCGCTGCCAGGGCTTTCTCCGGTCGTCGCCGCACCGGCCTGACCCCGTTTTCCCCCGTGCCTCCCAGGCCGCCGGCGCCGTGGCCGCGCTCACCTTGCACCCACTGTCGCCGCTCTCGCCAGCCCTCTCCGTCCCGCCTCCGGCCACCCCAGCTACCACCCATGCCGCCGCATCCGCCGCGGCCCGATCCCTTCCATGGCCGGCGTCGTGCCCCGCCATGGCTGCCAGCAAGACAGTGCGCCCGGGTCCAGGCGACCCGGCACCCGCAACCGCGCCCGTTCGGGCGACAACCGTCGCCGCAGCGCCCAAAACCCGTTAAGTCCCCCTGTGCCTATGACAGGGGGGCCCCACGTCCAGAATGTTTTTTTGTTTTTTAAAGAAGAATAATAAATAATAAATATAATAATTAAAGTGTTAATTAATTAATTAAAGAATTAATTAACTTAATTAAATCGGATTAGATTAACCTAATCATTTAGTTAAAGCTAATTAGCCCTGTCTAATTGCTATGAGTCTATGACATGCGGGACCCACCATCAGATTGACCCAGTCAACACCTGCTGACTGCTGACGTCAGCATGACATCATGTTGATGTCATAAATCCAAATTTCGAATTAAAATAATTAGATAAATGCTAAAAATGATTTAAATATTTTAAAATCAATATAAAATAAACCATAGCTCGGATGGAAAAACTTTGTACATGAAAGTTGCTTAGAACGACGAGACGAATCCTGATACGCAGCCCGTTTGTCCGCCACACGTCCCTAGCATAGTAAACCTGCAACATTTCACCTCTAGTTCATCTGTCCGAAAACGCAAAACACCGGGGATACTTTCCCGGATGTTTCCCTCCTTCACCGGTATCACCTCCTACTGCGTTAGGTCACCTCTAGCACCGCGTATTGCCATGCTACGCTTTGTGATACTTTGATTGCTCTGTTATTTATTTTGTTCCCCCTCCGTTACTTCTTTCCGGTAGATCCCGAGGCTGCCGACAACCCCCCCAGTTCGACTACGGTGTTGATGACCCCTCCTTGCCAGAGCAACCAGGCAAGCCCCCCCTTGATCACCAGATATCGCCTATTCTCCTCTATACTGCTTGCATTAGAGTAGTGTAGCATGTACTGCTTTTCGTTAATCCTATTTTGATGCATAGCCTGACATTGTTGCTACATCTATTGATACCTTACCTGCAATCCTAAATACTTAGTATAGGTTGCTAGTTTATCATCTGTGGCCCTACATTCTTGTCGGTCTGCCTTGCTATACTATCGGGCCGTGATCACTTGGGAGGTGATCACGGGTATATACTATACATATATACATACTACAGCTGGTGACTAAAGTCGGGTCGGCTCGAAGAGTACCCGCGAGTGATTCACGGATTGGGGGCTGAAAGGACCTTTGTCCCGACGGCCCTCTGTGTGGATCTTTGTGGCGGAGCGATAGGGCAGGTTGAGACCACCTAGGCGAGAGGTGGGCCTGGCCTTGGTCGGCATTCGCGGTTGCTTCATAATAACATGCTTAACGAGATCTTGGTATTTGATCTGAGTTTGGCCGCTGGCCTATACACACTAACCAACTACGCGGGAAAGATATGGGCACTCGACGTCGTGGTATCAGCCGAAGCCTTCTAGACGTCAGCGACTGAGCGGCGCGCGCCGGATTGGAACGTAAGCCTGCTCTTGTATTAAGGGGGCTAGTTCTGCTTTCGGCCGCCCAGGCAACGTGCAGGTGTGCAATGGGCGATGGGCCCAGACCCCTGCGCCATAGGAGTTAGACCAGCGTGCTGACCGCTCTGTTAGGCCTAGGTGGTGCTGCGACGTGTTGATCTTCCGAGGCCGGGCATGAACCAGGCAAGTGTGTCCAGCCAAATGGGATCGAACGTGTTGGGTTATGTGGTGCACCCCTGCAGGGAAGTTAATCTATTCGAATAGCCGTGTCCCTCAGTAAAAGGACGACCCGGAGTTGTACCTTGACCTTATGACAACTAGAACTAGATACTTAATAAAATACACCCAGACAAGTTCCACAGACAACCCGGTGATTGCTTTTCCACAGGGCGACGAGGGGAGGATCGCTGGGTAGGATTATGCTATGCGATGCTACTTGGAGGACTTCAATCTACTCTCTTCTACATGCTGCAAGAAGGAGGCTAACAGAAGCGTAGTCTTCGATAGGACTAGCTATCCCCCTCTTATTCTGGCATTCTGCAGTTCAGTCCACCAATATTGCCTCTTTACACATATACCCATGCATATGTAGTGTAGCTCCTTGCTTGCGAGTACTTTGGATGAGTACTCACGGTTGCTTTTCTCCCCCTTTTCCCCCTTTTCCTCTTCTTCCTGGTTGTCGCAACCAGATGCCGGAGCCCAGGAGCCAGACGCCACCGTCGACGACGACTCTTACTACACTGGAGGTGCCTACTACTACGTGCAGGTCGCTGACGACGACCAGGAGTAGTTTAGGAGGATCCCAGGCAGGAGGCCTGCGCCTCTTTCGATCTGTATCCCAATTTGTTCTAGCCTTCTTAAGGCAAACTTGTTTAACTTATGTTTGTACTCAGATATTGTTGCTTCCGCTGACTTGTCTATGATCGAGCACTTGTATTCGAGCCCTCGAGGCCCCTGGCTTGTATTATGATGCTTGTATGACTTATTTTATGATTAGAGTTGTGTTGTGATATCTTCCCGTGAGTCCCTGATCTTGATCGTACACAGTTGCGTGTATGATTGAATCGAGGGCGTCACAAGTTGGTATCAGAGCCGACTGCCTGTAGGAATCCCCCTTTCCAACTCCTTGGCCGAAGTCGAGTCTAGACATTGCAAAACTTTTACTAACATGGTTGTGTGTCTTACAGGCACACGTCGCCATTGGGTGGTAGTAGGATCTTTTATTCCTAGACCTATTCTCTGGGACTCTGATCTCTCTTCTATTCGGGTTAAATGAATTTTACTAAAATCTAACTTTAGGTTCTCGAAAACACTTTCTCCTGGAGAGCCCCTTCAGTCAAGATGATCGCCGATTGCACCAGAAGATTTCGAAGATAATCTCCGATATTCTCTCAAGACTTTGTTCCCGTTGCTTTTGCAATTCCCTGCCACTGATAAATCCCTATGGATAACTGCATACATTTGCAATTCGTATAATTTCCCCATTGATCTGGTTACTACAAGATACCTCGAATTTTTCTCTATTGTTCCGAGAACCGTTTGTGTCACTGCCTTGCAGTTCTTTGCCACATGAATACCCCTACGGATAATTCCTCGCACTTATCGAATATCCGCTCATCGCCAGTTGTCCGTATGTTTCACAAAGTCTTCAAAATAACATTCGATCTACCGGAAATCCTCAGCAACCTATTGCTCTGGAATTTCTTGCTTGCTTTCATTATGATTAATCCCATAAGTCTGGTAATCTTATTGGCATACTTTGTCATTATCATTTGAGTCTGTTGATTCAATATGTTGCGAATGCTCGCAATCCTCAATCAGACCCTAGAATTTGTTCTTCCAGCCTCAAACGTCACCCCGGACATGAGTTGGTTCGGCAAATCAAACCTTGATTGATTGTCGATCTATGACTAATCAACTTATTTATCTTTTGATCAGAGCCTATGCTTCTGATTCCTCGATTTGGAAATAATAATTCCTTTGTATTTAAGCATCGAAGTTATCCATATATTTCTATAATCTGAAGCCCTTGCATTACTTCTTCTGGTTGAACATTGATACTCACGTCAGATCCCTTGTTGGATTATTATCCGATAGTGCCCTCATATTTAATCACCTTGTGAATTCTTCCCTGATACATAATGCCTTTGGTAATTGTATCCTCTCCTTTTGTCAACCATGCTCTATCTTCGAGCTTGTGTTATTTACTCTTTAAGTTTGTGGTATATGTTCCTAAGATGCCCCGATGGGTTGAACCAACGCCTTCCCTATTCTGTTTGAACCCATAAGATTACACGGGTAATACTTATCTGGTATTGCACCAGGTAAAACTTTCAACAACTAATGTCATTTTTGAAACATGAGAAGTGAATGGAAGGTTATGCATTGAAGAAGTGGGAGTCGACCTTGAACTTTGTGTTCATGCCCATGGACACGATGTAGATCTTATCATGTAAGCTTCTCTTAAATTAATTATCCCCTTGGTATAAGTTCATCTTATATCTGGGATTTGATCTTTTACAATCGTGGTTCCGGCCATATTGTTCTTCTTTGATCCCGTTTCTCGGACAAGTTAAATTACTTGTCTCCTGCACCTCATTTCACCTGTCAAGCATCTATTCTACTCTACCTTCGAGTATTACCCCCTGGTATCTCAAGGATATCAACCCATTGCACTTCCTCTTATGAATTTCTGATGAAGTAATACCTTTCCCCGTCATAGTCACTCCACGGGTTCTGGGTTGTCGTCAACCGAAAACACCAGGTTGTGAATCAAATCAACACTGAGATTCAGTACTCCCAGTACTTTGTTGTTGACAATTTTAATACCCCATCACATCATTCCTAGCCTGATCGGCTACATCATTATCATGCTAATTTTAACCGTGCTACCTGGTCCTTCCCGGAGCACAATTTCCAACGATGAGCTAAGCTTATGCCGAGCTTCCTTCCCGTTTCTCCTTGAGCAACAAGCTTGATTTCGAGTTTGTGTTGTATCCATGGTTCCATTAACCTTCTGCTTCAACATCCATTTCCTTGATGCTGTCACTGATCGATCATCGATTACATCTTCATGGAATCTCTCGACAAATGTGTCATGATCATCATCAACATTCTGAGCTCTTCTAGGATATCAATCAAATTCTTGATGAGAAATACCATCCTTGCCCATCGATGATTTGTATTATCATCACCGACATGATTGCCTTCCCTCTGACACAAACTTGATCATGTTATGGAGCTCCTTGCTATCCAGCTTATGTTATGTTCCACCTTGGATTATTATCATGTTTTATATCAAGGATGTTGTGAGAATTGCTCCACTTCTTAAGAATTCTTGATATAGTAGTACGTCTCGCCATCTCCGTTCATTCCTTGGTCCCCGTGTTATTTCTAACCGGAAAACCGACAATCGAACTATGATGCGCGACTCCTAAACTTCTAGCAACCCTGTTGCTTTGAAGTTAATGGTCGATAGTTTCATTCTAAGTCTCTTGATTATTGAATCATCATTAAAACATTGATTGTGCTACCTAGTCCAGATTTCCGGGTGCACCCTTCTATCATTGTTAAATTGTGTATAATTTCCTTGAGCATACATCATTATATCATTGATCTGACTAATGTTATCTCGTTGTTCACATAATTGTGGGAATCCATCTATTTGGAAATCTCAATGAGTTATCGCTGAGTCAATCAGCCACCTCCTCACCTCCTTGATTTAATGTTGAACTCTTGTTTCGGAACTCGCTTCCATAGTTTAATTCTCGAAAATCTTACAATGTCATCACGTCAATTTGTGTTGCACCTTTCTTCTCAGGCATCCTGAGTCTGAGGTATCGTGACACCAATCAGATCCAAATCTCGGGTCAGATATGATGGTTTGAACATATTTCCAGGAGTTTTAATATTGGTCTTTATATGACCCGGTAAGGTGTTGTCATGCCTGGCACACCTGGCTGGGGAACCCATTGTTATAATACCCCCTCTTTTCAGTAAGGTTAGCCATTCTTCCATAAGGAAATTGTAAGACTTATTCTATAAGATGTTCCTGATGGATCCTTTGTGAATACAAAGTATGACCTTTGCTTGCAAACCATGTCAGTGCTATCTCGAAGCATGTCCATGGTACTCCTATTTTCAACAAAAACATTTGAAGCCCAATGCTAAATGTTTCCTGCTCGATTATCCAAACACCGCTGTATGGATAATGTCATGAAAATTCTCTCCCCTACCTAAAGAGTTTACTTCATTATATCCTGTCATGGATGTCATGCTCTGCTCGTCCTTCCAAAGGATATACCTTTGAAATATGTGTTTAAACACATTTTTCTTTCCATTGTTCTGTTTAATCCGATAATCATATTTTTCTTTCCATTTGTTGGGTTAACGTTTCTTGTGATCTATATGATCTAAGCAGTAATATTCTCGTGCTTAGGTAAACACCTCGGTTTACAACCCTGTCAGTGTGACCCTGTTACTATTGCTGACGACATCCTGGTAACCCCCGATGGATGAGAACTTTGCCTATTGGTCCGCCTCGTTCAACGAGTAGGAAAATGGTTCTCTTCGTCCCTCGCCCTTTGGTACCAACGTTGTTACCAACATAACAGATAGGCTATCCTCTGCCATGCCTTGCTACCATGACCGTGCAATATGTCGGCGTCCTTCCTACTTTTGAACCACATGGTGGGCCTATAACCCACAGTTTCATAGGATCGAAACCCGACTCTCCTATACACCCCCTGTTCTTAAGGTTGTTCCTCGCACCTAGCCTCGTATGTAATTCACGAGCCACCTTCCATGTGATCCTCAATTCTGGTATTAAACACAATACTTGTTTCCGTTGCTTTGAACCCCTTTCACACTCTGTTTTAGGCAATGAACGATTGCCTACCCGCTTGAAACTTCTCATGGTACCTCCTTACCCTACTCTCGATATTTTCTTAAGTTTTAGTTCGAGAGTTACTTTCCGCCACCTTCCCCGATGTTAGCTACCAGATAGTCAACCTTGCAGAGGTCCGTTCTCCCGGAATATACCCACCCTTTATTCTTTCGTAAGTACGATGGAGTTCCCGAAGAAAGGAAGCCAACTTCACCATGATGACCTGGAGCAGAGAAATAAAGACATCATGGTGACCTCTTCGAGAGGAACAACCAACACCGAGAAGACTCATTAGAATTTCGTAACCAAATCCCTTCCCCCTTACTTCCCCTCTTAAATCTCGGGACGAGATTTCTTGTAGTAGAGGAGAATTGTGACGCCCGGATAATCATGCTATAGTAATCCCATGCTAATCATGCCACGTCACCTCGGTTACTGTTGCTAACCTCGCAATGATTCGAAACCGTTTCAAAATTAAAATTCTAAATATGTCAAACAACAAAAGTTTTCAAAAATTGAAACAAAAATGTTCGGTGGGTGCCGAATATTACAAGGGTAATTATAGTAAAGAAAACATATTTTATAAAAGGCCTAAATAATTTAAAATGATTTAAAACAGAAAATAAAGAAGTAAAAGAAAAGAAATTACAAAGCAGAAAACAAAAAAAGAGAAAAAAACCCTGGGCCGTGGCCCAACTGGGCCAACCCATCAGGCCCAGCCGGCCACCCACTCCCCCCTTATCCACTCACCACCCCCACCGACTCCACTGAGACCCCCACTTCCCCCCCACGATATATCTCCTTCCCCCACTCTCTCCCCCGATTGGATCGGGATCAAGGGAGGAGGCCGCCGCTCGCCACCTCGGAGCCGGACGCCGTCGCTGCCCGGACTGCCTCCCCGTCGTCCTCTACGTCGTCACCGCCTCGCCGGACTTCCCCGTCGGCCTGCTTCTCCTCTCCGCCATCGTTCCTATCATCCTCCTCGACACACGCTGCATCGTCCCTGCTCCTCGATGTGAGCCTCGCCTCCTCCCCTCTTCCTCAGACGAAGCCCCGCCGTAGCCACTCCACTCGCCGCACCTGCAGCCGCAGGACCGCGCCACCCCCTACCCGCTCGACTCCGTTGCCGACCACGCCTGGCCGATGGCCTCGCTAGCGCCGTGGCTGCTGGCGCCGCCCCGCCCGTGCAGCCCCCGCCGACGCCCGCATCCCTGGTCATCCCCTGTGCGCCAGGTCGAGCCTCCCCCCACGCGCGCGGGTACGCTGCTGCCGCAGCCGCTGCTATATGCCCTCCCCTCTCCGCCCGCCGCTGCCAGGGCTTTCTCCGGTCGCCGCTGCACCGGCCTGACCCCGTTTTTCCCCGTGCCTCCCAGGCCGCCGGCACCGTGGCCGCGCTCACCTCGCACCCACTATCGCCGCTCTCGCCAGCCCTCTCCGTCCCGCCTCCGGCCGCCCCAGCTACCACCCCTGCCGCCGCATCCGCCGCAGCCCGCTCCCTTCCATGGCCGGCGTCATGCCCCGCCATGGCTGCCGGCAAGACAGCGCGCCTGGATCCAGGCGACCCAGCGCCCGCAACCGCGCCCGTTCAGGTGACAACCGTCGCCGCAGCGCCCAAAACCCGTTAAGGCCCCCTGTGCCTATGACAGGGGGGCCCACGACCAGAACATTTTGTTTTGTTTTTTTAAAGAAGAAAAATAAATAATAAATATAATAATTAAAGTGTTAATTAATTAATTAAAGAATTAATTAACTTAATTAAATCGGATTAGATTAACCTAATCATTTAGTTAAAGCTAATTAGCCCTGTCTAATTGATATGAGTCTATGACATGCGGGACCCACTGTAAGATTGACCCAGTCAACACATGTTGACTACTACGTCAGCATGACATCATGCTGATGTCATAAATCCAAATTTCGAATTAAAATAATTAGATAAATCCTAAAAATGATTTAAATATTTTAAAATCAATATAAAATAAACCATAGCTCGGATGGAAAAACTTTGTACATGAAAGTTGCTCAGAACGACGAGACGAATCCAGATACGCAGTACGTTCGTCCGCCACGCGTCCCTAGCATAGTAAACCTGCAACATTTCACCTCCGATTCATTTGTTTGAAAACGCGAAACACCAAGGATACTTTCCCGGATGTTTCCCCCCTTCACCGGTATCACCTCCTACTGCGTTAGGTCACCTCTAGAACCGCGTATTGCCATGCTACACTTTGTGATACTTTGATTGCTCTGTTATTTATTTTGTTCCCCCTCCGTTACTTCTTTCCGGTAGACCCCGAGGCTGCCGACGACCCCCCCAGTTCAACCACGGTGTTAATGACCCCTCCTTGCCAGAGCAACCAGGCAAGCCCCCCCCCTTGATCACCAGATATCGCCTATTCTCCTCTATACTGCTTGCATTAGAGTAGTGTAGCATGTTACTGCTTTCCGTTAATCCTATTCTGATGCATAGCCTGACATTGTTGCTACATCTGTTGATACCTTACCTGCAATCCTAAATACTTAGTATAGGTTGCTAGTTTATCATATGTGGCCCTACATTCTTGTCGGTCTGCCTTGCTATACTATCGGGCCGTGATCACTTGGGAGGTGATCACGGGTATATACTATACATATATACATACTACAGATGGTGACTAAAGTCGGGTCAGCTCGAAGAGTACCCGCGAGTGATTCACGGATTGGGGGCTGAAAGGACCTTTGTCCCGACGGCCCTCTGCGTGGATCTTTGTGGCGGAGCGACAGGGTAGGTTGAGACCACCTAGGCGAGAGGTGGGCCTGGCCCTGGTCGGCGTTCGCGGTTGCTTCATAATAACACGCTTAACGAGATCTTGGTATTTGATCTGAGTCTGGCCGCTGGCCTATACGCACTAACCAACTACGCGGGAAAGATATGGGCACTCGACGTCGTGGTATCAGGCGAAGCCTTCTAGACGTCAGCGACTGAGCGGCGCGCGCCGGATTGGAACGTAAGCCTGCTCTTGTATTAAGGGGGCTAGTTCTGCCGGGTAGGATTATGTATGCGATGCTACTTGGAGGACTTCAATCTACTCTCTTCTACATGCTGCAAGACAGAGGCTGCCAGAAGCTTAGTCTTCAATACGACTAGCTATCCCCCTCTTATTCTGGCATTCTGCAGTTTAGTCCACCGATATTGCCTCTTTACACATATACCCATGCATATGTAGTGTAGCTCCTTGCTTGCGAGTACTTTGGATGAGTACTCACGGTTGCTTTTCTCCCCCTTTTCCCCCTTTTCCTCTTCTTCTTGGTTGTCGCAACCAGATGCCGGAGCCCAGGAGCCAGACGCCATCGTCAACGATGACTCTTACTACACTGGAGGTGCCTACTACTACGTGCAGGACGCTGACGACGACCATGAGTAGTTTAGGAGGATCCCAGGAAGGAGGCCTGCGCCTCTTTCGATCTGTATCCCAATTTGTGCTAGCCTTCTTAAGGCAAACTTGTTTAACTTATGTTTGTACTCAGATATTGTTGCTTCCGCTGACTCGTCTATGATCGAGCACTTGTATTCGACCCCTCGAGGCCCCTGGCTTGTATTATGATGCTTGTATGACTTATTTTATGATTAGAGTTGTGTTGTGATATCTTCCTGTGAGTCCCTGATCTTGATCGTACACGTTTGCGTGTATGATTAGTGTATGATTGAATCGGGGGCGTCACAGAAGCAACTCAAATACCACAACTCAAAACAAAACAAAGGATTGGCTTGCAGAAATAAGCTGGAACAAATACATATGATAGGGATTTACCCAATCCCATATCAGGCATATGTCGGAAAGATATTCTAGGAGCTACTTGAATTCCCACCTATAAACTCCCGAAACTTTCTGGTTATGCAATATGGTGTTGGGGATATAGGGGAAGCAATATATCTCACCCAAACTAACAATCCCTACATCCACCTGTATCCATCCGTCAACACATAACCAAGAAAACTCCGGAAATCGTGTACCTCAACCTTCAAAAAGCATCCGTTATACGAGCTATGGCAATACTCCCGAACTCCCCAGTACTGGGTGGCGTCGAGGTTATCTCACCAACAACTGCATAAAAGAGATTTTTGATGTCGGTAAAACTCAGGTATTCCAGAACTGCAACGATAAAATTGTGACGACAACACCTCAGAGCTCAACTCCCCGGGACACTGCCACAACCCCTAAATGTCAGGAGGCACCAAGAACAATGTTCTCGTCACAAGACTATCGGAATGATCCCAAGATACCCGCGTGATCCTAAAAAAAATTGTGAAAAATTGAGGAGAGGAAAGACAAAACATCTACGTCGAGAGTCCTCACCAGAGCGACGAAGGGGGCTGAGGAGTAAAAATAATCCTACTCTCCGATATATATAATCCTAAGACTCAAAATAGTTTTCTTCTAGACTCAACAACGGCTAACAATCAAGGGGGCTCCTATGGTCGGTCGAGGCTCTGATACCAACTTGTCACGCCCAAGATGCGACCCTATCCTAAAGGAACTCGAAGGTCCCACCAAGGATAGAAGCGCATCTTGAAGACGCTTTTACAAGGTGGATATCATTACATTAACATTACATAATAGATAGGGATACATACATAAGGCATACAATGCCACACGAATACAACATCATCTTACATAAGAGAACCATCCGCCTACGGATGAAAACACAAACAGAAACTCAAACGACATCCACCCTGCTAGCCCAGGCTGCCGACCTGGAACCTATCCCCTGATCGAAGAAGAAGCAGAAGAAGAAACTCCAAAACAAGTAACATCGCTCTCGCATCATGATCATCGCATAACCTGTACCTGCAACTGTTGTGGTAGTAATCTGTGAGCCATGAGGACTCAGCAATCCCATTACCATGGGTATCAAGACTAGAAAAGCTTAATTGGAAAGGAAGGGGTAAAGTGGTGAGGTTGCAATAGCGACTAAGCATGATATGGTGGCTAACATATGCAAATGAGAGCGAGAAGAGAAGCAACGGAACGATCGCCAACTAGTAATGATCAAGAGGTGATCTTGAACTCCTACTTACATCAATCGTAACCCAAAACCGTGTTCACTTCCCGGACTCCGCCGAGAAGAGACCATCACGGCTACACACGCGGTTGATGCGTTTTAATTTGGATCTGGTGTCAAGTTATCTACAACCGGACATTAACAAATTCCCATCTGCCACATAACCGCGGGCACGACTCTCGAAAGTTTAAAACCCTGCAGGGGTGTCCCAACTTAGCCCATGATAAGCTCTCGCGATCAACGAAGGATATTCCTTCTCCCAGGAAGACCCGATCAGTCTCGGAATACCGGTTTACAAGACATTTCGACAATGGTAAAACAAGACCAGCAAGACCACCCGCTGTGTCGACAAATCCCGATAGGAGCTACAGATATCTCGTTCTCAGGGCACACCGGATGAGCAAGACGTCGGGTTGGCATAGACCCTGGTTGCCCAGGGGGCGCCAGACATCGCTCGGTTCAGACCAGCACTTAGAGAAGCACTGGCCCGGGATGGCTAAAATAAAGATGACCCTCGGGTTGGCCGACCCAAGGGAAAGGTATAGGTGGTGGTGAGGCAAATGGTAAAACCAAGGTTGGGCCTTGTTGGAGGAGTTTTATTCAAAGCGAACTGTCAAGGGGGTCCCATAAATCACCCAACCGCCCAAGGAACGCAAAATCCGGAAACATAACACCGGCATGACGGAAACTAGGGCGGCAAGAGTGGAACAAAACACCAGGCATAAGGCCAAGCCTTCCACCCTTTACCAAGTATATAGATGCATTAAATCAAATAAGAGATATTGTGATATCCCAACAAAATCCTGTCCACCATGGAGCAATCTTCAACTTCACCTGCAACTAACAACGCTATAAGAGGAGTTGAGCAAAGCGGTAACATTGCCAAGCAATGGTTTGCTAGGAAGGTTGAAAAGGTTAGAGGCTGACATGGCAATTTGGGAGGCTTGAAGAGCAAATGATAGGCAGCACAACATAGTGATAGAACGAAGCAACTAGCATAGCAATGATAGTAGAGAGATCCAAGGTGACGGTCATCTTGCCTGAAATCCCGGTAGAAAGAAGAACGAGTCCATGATGAAGACGAACGGGCGTAGTCGAACGAATCCTCACAATCGCAACGTTACCGAAACTATCAAGAAGAAGCAATACCGGAAAGAAGCAAACAACATGGTAAACAACCATCACATAACCATGTCATGATGCACAAACAAGTATGATGCATGTCCGGTTTAACGAGGCATGGCATGGCAATATGCACAAACAACACTACAAGTTAAGTGGAGCTCAATATGAAACGAGTTGCATATGGACGAAACACCACATCAATTGTTAAGTTCTCTATCGTTTAGAAACACAACAATATTACATGTTGGTTAACATGGCAAGAGGTGAAGCATAACAAAACTACCTATCTAGGCATTTTAAATGAGGCCGGAAATTACAAACAACAATTCCGAAAAAATCCCCATGTGCACATTTTAGAATTTTGCTACTGTTCTGCCTTATACACAATTTTAGAGTTGTTAAGCATGCAAAGAAAGTGCATCATGTTAATCTATGCATTTTTCTACCCCATTTACATATAAAGAACATTTAAAACCGAGCTACGGTTATTTAGTTATGAAATAAACATTTTAACATGTCATTATACAAATTAAATGCAAACGTCCATTTTAAACATTTCAAACATGGATGAAAGATGCAAATTCTGAAAGTACATGAAAATCTGAGCATTTTACATATATAACATGTTTTACTTGGATGCATGGATATTTAGCTATAAACAATTTAAGACAAAGGCAATTATGTAAATATGCAATGCAGTAGACAAATAGCAAAACGCAAGACTGATAAAAAAACACAATTGGGCCGAATTGCAGGATCCTGCAGCGGCCCACGAGGATTTGGCCCGAGTGACAGTTGTGTGCAGAACGAAAAACATGTCATTATACAAATTAAATGCAAACATCCATTTTAAACATTTCAAACATGGATGAAAGATGCAGATTATGAAAGTACATGAAAATCTGAGCATTTTACATATATAACATGTTTTATTTGGATCCATGGATATTTAGCTATAAAAAATTTAAGACAAAGGCAATTCTGTAAATATGCAATGCAGTAGACAAATAGCAAAACGCAAGACTGATAAAAAAACACAATCGGGCCGAATTGCAGTATCCTGCAGTGGCCCACGAGGATTTGGCCCGAGTGACAGTGGTGTGCAGAACGAAAAACAAGGCAACAAAATTGGGGCGCCTTGGGCTCGAACCCAGGACCTCCTGCTGTTGCTGCGCTGGGATGACCAGCCGAGCTGGCTTGGTGAAGTTGGCATACAAGCGGCAAGACATTCTAAGAGCAAACAAGGACGCGGACTCTGGACTCCAAGGACGCACAGAAGTCGCCGGCGAGGATGGCGAGTGAAACGGCGGCTGCTGCCGCAGCAGAGCAACGGCGAGCATGCGGGGATGTGGTGTGGGTGCGCGCGTGCGGGTGTT
Organism: Triticum dicoccoides; assembly: GCF_002162155.2. Lineage (NCBI taxonomy): Eukaryota > Viridiplantae > Streptophyta > Magnoliopsida > Poales > Poaceae > Triticum > Triticum dicoccoides. Next base: position 372,109,503 of record NC_041387.1, read on the forward strand.
GGCTCGGTTGGGTGAGGGTAGGAGCTGTGGCGAGGCATGGCCACAACTACGGCCATGGATGCCCGGTGATGCTTGCCGGCGATGGGAGCAAGCAGCGGCTGCAGGTGCAGCAGATCACCGGCGGGGGTGCGGAAACTGACGAGGCTGTGTGCGAGTGAGCGGCAGTTTCTTGCCGGAGTCGTGTGCGTGCGTGCGCTCGGGCACGAGCAGGAGCTCGACTCGGGGCAGAGACCTATGGTGAACAAGAAGCCGGGCAGTCCCTACCGCCCTGGTGCATGCGCGCGAGTTGCAGACGAGGCGCTGCATGCGCTGAAGAAACAGAGGAAGCATAGCAACCTTGCCGGTGACCAAAGTGACGACGGAGGAACCATCAGGCATGCAAGCAACCGGCGACAGAGGAGGCAACCAACGAGAAAAAGGTACAGGGAAGCGCGGCTGCTCACGTAGAGGGGCTCGGAGGAGTCGAACGAGCTCGGGGACGCGACAAATTTAGCCGGCGGCGAGGAAGACCCGAGGAAGAAGAAGGAGAGGTCAGCGACGAGAAGAGGCCTCAGACTTGGCGTCCGTGAAGCAGAGGAAGCAAGGGAAGCAGAGGTCGTCGGGGAGGTCGATCCGAGGCTCGTGGACGCGTGCATGGACGAAGGAGACGACGTCGAGTGCCGCGACTCTCTCCCTGTGGCAGCAATGCAGAGGACGGAGGCGTACAAGCCGGGGATGAGCTTGAGCTCCTCCTGTCCATGGCGACAGCTATTGCATGGAGAGGTCTCACCTGGCGGCGGCAGGAGAAGGAGGAGGGGGGAAATGGAGCGACCAGGGAACCCTAGGGTTGGGGGCATGATTTATAGGGTGAAGGGAGCAGCTCCGGCCGTCAAATCAACACAAGCGTCGACGTGGACCTGCTGGGTGAGCTGCCGTACAGAAGCTAGAAGAAGAACAGGAGGGATCGGCATTGGTGGCCTCGCTGGGCTGAAAGAGGTAAGTGAGGTGGGCTGGTTGGAGGGAAAAGGCCCAGGTGGCTTCGGATAAGGTGAGTCATTTTCTTTTCTTTTAAGTTTCTGTTTATTTAAATAAACAACAAAAGAAAAGAAAAATGGCCAGGGGGCTAGGAGAAGAGTTTTTCAGATATAAAATTATCCTCAAGCTCCTGGGGTTTTGTAGTATTTGAAATAATTGGTTTGGGCATTTTTAGAGGTAGAAAAATAAAGCAAGTTTGAATATAATTCAAACTTGAGGTATTTTTGAACCCAACCAAAATATCTTTCAAATGAGCTGAAAATTGGCAGAGAGGGTGTAGGCATGGTGCACTAGCATTATAAAAAGAATGAACATTAATGGGGCAGGGAAGAACTCACTTGCATAAAGAAGTAAAAGAAGAGGAAGAAGAAGGTGATGGTGCAAGGTTAGGTTTGAGAGGGATAACAAAGGGGTTGATACATACGACATGAAAGTAACATCTAACATAAGGATGAATGCAATGCACATGATGCTATGAGATGAGATGCATGGCATGAACAAAATGCAAAACAAACAACAATAACCCAACCACGAAGGAAAATATCATATCGATTCTCCGGAAAAGGCAAGAGTTGGAGTTACGAATATGGAAAGTTCCATCCGGGGTGTTACAGGGGATGCCTTCCGGGGCATCCCCAAGCTTAGGCTTTTGGTTGTCCTTGAATTTCACCTTGGGCTGCCTTTGGAATCCCCAAGCTTAGGCTCTTTCCACTCCTTATTCCATAATCCATCAAGTCTTTACGCAAAACTTGAAAACTTCACAACACAAAAACTCAACAGAAAATCTCATGAGCTCCGTTAGTGCAAGAAAGCAAACCACCACTTTAAGGTACTGTAATGAACTCATTCTTTATTTATATTGGTTTTAAACCTACTGTATTCCAACTTCTCTATGGTTCATACCCCCCGATACTAGCCATAGATTCATCAAAATAAGCAAACAACACACGAAAAACAGAATCTGTCGAAAACAGAACAGTCTGTAGTCTCTACTCCTAATGGAGCAGTTGGTGAATAGTCTCCATGGTTTATTTTCGCTGGTTTTTTTGTCTCTCCTGCCACCACCCCTCCCATCCTGGTCCATCGGTTTATTTTTCTCTACACTCTTTATTACAACCAGGACTTTCCTAACGTATAACAAATCACGGATCTAACTTCCTTAAATTATTCATATCAATCGATTCCTTTTATTGGTTCAATTTGTCTTAGGAAACAAATAACAAAATTTTAAGAAACAAATAATAGATTTGAATCTAACTTTCCTAACTTATCTAAATCAATCGATTTCTCTCATTAGTGAAATTTGTTTTAGAAAACAAATAATAGACATGTGACAAACTTTCCTCCCAATAAATAGTTTCTTAACATTTGCAAACTTTCCTAATCAGACACGTCACAAACGGGCAGGTACTGATATCATGTTACCAAACAATAAAACCCCATTTGCATAGGAATCAGTTCAAACTCCTAACTTTCCTAAATTTTTACCTTTCCTTGATAACATCTAATATTTCCTATGTTTTTCACCTATTGATCACCCCTCCATCAATAGTAGCATTTTTTTGGAATGAGATCTCCGGGTTATGATTTTTTTGCGATTCTTTCCAATTGTGACCTCTCCTTCCGCTCCGGCTCCTTTTCGCATAATCACCTCCACCACAGCCAGCTGACGCCACCCTAGACCTCTTGCCTCTCCAAACCTTCTCCGCCACCTCCTCCTCGTACTCCATTGACAATCCCTCCGCCACGTCTGTCCATGGCGGTGTCGAGGGCATGGTGCAACAACGTACCAGTGGTAGAGCAGCGCATAACAGGAGGAAGATTGGAAGAAGCACGCAGCAGGCGAGGCGAGCGGCCGACGATGGAGGGCAGAGATGCGGCCGGCGTGGCTGAGGGGGCGGCCGGCAGAAGATGTCCGCGACAGGAGGCAGCCCGAGGCAGGGGAGTGACAGTGGGGCGAGCGAAGGGATAGGCGGCAGCAGACGGGGCGAGCGCAGCCAGCGAGAGTGTGATGCATGGCTAGGGTGTGCGTCGCGTGGGGCACAGTGGTGCGGTGGCTGTGGCGAGCGTGATGGCAACAGCGAGCGCGACAGACGCGGTGTGGCACGTGCGTGGGCATGGAGAGCCAGAGAGGGAGTGGCCCCGCAGGCGAGGAAGAAGAGCTGAAGGCTTGGGCATGGGCGCGCATAGGAGCGGGCATGTGCCACGGGGTCAATTCGAGGAGCTCAGTGGCTACCCCTGCAATGGCCATGGCGGATGGTGGTTCTCGCCCACGACGAAATACCTAATGAGAGCAAATGAGAGGGGAAACCGGGGGAAGGCAAGAGGAGATCACGGCGGTGTCAATGGAACCCTATGGGAAGACAGTGGAGCTCGGGGCGGCGCGGATCAAACAGCAATGTCGTGATGGCCTAAGGTTGAGGAAGACGACAACGACGTCGATCTGGGGGTGCTGGACTTGATCCCGTTGGCGCAGACAAAGTAGCAGAGGCATATGGAGCTCCTCAACAAGATCCTAGACAGCAGGGAGGGCAGTGGCCATGTGGACGGGGTCGGTCATGGTGGCCGTGGCATCTGACTTTGTCCAGATCACCGGGATCGAGCGAGCGAGGAGGAGAAGTGGATCTGGGAGGGGGCGTCGAGGAGGAGTGAGGCCATGGGGGCAGGGGAGGCAGGGCGTCACCCTTATCCATTCCCCTTCGATGCCGGTGAGGTGGTCGGGCAGGAGCCCGACTCTGTAGCGACGGGCTCAGGGAACAGGAGAAGACGACCGTGCGGGGACTGGACCACTGGGCCGGTTCGGTGGCAAGGCCCGGGGGGTAGGGGGAATCCCCTTTTTCATCGTCCTTTTGGTTTTTAATGTATTCTAATCCGTTTCTCTTTTTTAACACCGTTTTCTATTTACTCTTATATAAACTAAATGGATTTTGTTAATTGTGAAACTATGCACACAATTCGAGCACAATATTTTTAGGTGGAACAAAAAGTTTGGGGCCAAAAGGAAATACATAAAATTAGGTTTATATTTAATTGGTTATTTTAACTACTGTTAGACCTCTTATTAATTTGACAAGATTTAATTTTTGGGTCAAATAATGTTGGTCTCAACATGTCAAAGATCAGTGGAATTTATAGAATATGGTTAACATTTTAGTTTTACTGTTTGACGAAATAATTTATTTGACTTTATTTTAAATTTGAATTGGGCTTTGATTTTTATCAAGTGACAGTTTGGCTTAGCAAGCCTGATGACATGGCATCATTAGGGGGAGGTCACTGTAGCTAACGACTTGAGGTGTTGCATAATCTTCCCATTTCTGAAATTTCATTGTTAAATGTTTGGGGAATATATCACACTATCCATTAGTTCAGTCAAGCTCACCACAAGTCCACACATCATTGCCAGTTGAGTAAGTCTTATTGGCGGGGAGAATAGGCTATGCGCGCGTGTGTGTGTGAGAGAGAGAGAGAGGGAGAGAGAGGGGGGAGTGTGTGTGTGTGTGTGTGTGTGTGTGTGTGTGTGTGTGAGTATTTGATGGTAAAAAAGGTCGCCAATGTCGTAATATTGAACTCTTAAAGTGAATGTGGCCCCGTTGCAACGCACGGGCATTATTCTAGTAATATGTAACTTTCAAATACTTCTGGAACCCTAAAAATCCTACCAAAATAGTAAGTCCTAGGCAATTTGTCTATTAATCTTCTACAAAAAGAATCAACTGAAAAGCACATTTCTGTAATTTATTACAATTATTCTCGTGTGCGGAAAAGTTTCTGTTTTTCAGCAAGATCAAATTAATTATCACCCAAGATGATCCTATAGGTTCTACTTGGCACAAACACTAATTAAAACATAAAACCACATCTAAACAAAATCTAGATGAATTATTTATTACTAAACATGAACAAAAAGCAAGGAACAAAAATAAAATTGGGTTGCCTCCCAACAAGCGCTATCGTTTAATGCCCCTAGCTAGGCGTAAAAGCGAGAATAGATCTAAGTATTGCCATCTTTGGTATTCCATTCATAAGTGGCTCTCATAATAGATTCATAAGGTAATTTGATTTTCTTCCTAGTAAAGTGTTCCTTGCCTTTCCTTAATGGAAATTGGAATCTAATATTTCCTTCTTTCATATCAATAATTGCACCAATCATTCTAAGGAAAGGTCTACCAAGAATAATAGGACATGAAAGATTGCAATCTATATCAAGAACAATAAAATCTACAGGCACATAATTCCTATTTGCAACAATAAGAACATCATTAATCCTTCCCATAGGTTTCCTAATGGTGGAATCCGCAAGGTGCAAGTTTAAAGAGCAATCATCAAATTCACAGAAACCTAACACATCACACAAAGTGTTTGAAATCGTGGAAACACTAGCACCCAAATCACACAAAGCATAGCATTCATGATCTTTAATTTTAATTTTAATAGTAGGTTCCCACTCATCATGATGTTTTCTAGGGATAGAAACCTCTAATTCAAGTTTTCCTTCATATGATTGCATTAAAGCATCAACGATATGTTTAGTAAAAGCTTTATTTTGACTATGAGCATGAGGAGAATTTAACACGGATTGCAACAAGGAAATACAATCTATTAAAGAACAATTATCATAGTTAAATTCCTTGAAATCCAAAATATTGGGTTCATTGCTATGTAAAGTTTTGACCTCTTCAATCCCACTTTTACCAATTTTTGCATCAAGATCTAAAAACTCCGAATCATTGGGACGCCTTTTAACTAAAGTTGACTCATGTCCAGTCCCATCATTATCAAGATTCATATTGCAAAACAAATATTTAATAGAGTACACATCAATCACTTTTAGATCTTCATCATTATTATCAAGAAAACTAGAAGCACACGCTTTCACAAAGCAATCTTTCTTAGCACGCGTCCTAGCGGTTCTTTCTTTGCACTCATCAATGCAAATTCTCATGGCTTTGAGAGACTCATTAATATCATGCTTAGGTGGAATAGATCTAAGTTTCAAAGAATCAACATCAAGAGAAATTCTGTCCATGTTCCTAGCCAACTCATCAATCTTAGGCAATTTTTCTTCAAGCAAAGCATTAAAATTCTTTTGCGAAATCATAAATTCTTTAACACTAATCTCCAAATCAGAGGGCATCTTATTAAAATTTCCATAAGAGTTGTTGTAGGAATTACCATAATTATTAGAGGAATTACTAGAAAAAGGTCTAGGATTAAAGTTTCCTCTATACGCATTGTTACCAAAATTATTCCTACCAACAAAATTCACATCCGTAGATTTATTATTATTCTCAATCAAAGTACACAAAGGCATATCATTAGGATCAATAGGAGCACTCTTATTAGCAAACAATTTCATAAGTTCATCCATCTTTCCACTCAAAACATTAATCTCTTCTGTCGCATGAACCTTTTTACTAGTAGATCTTTTGGTGTGCCATTGAGAATAATTAACCATAATATTATCTAGGAGTTTAGTAGCTTCTCCTGAAGTGATTTCCATAAAAGTGCCTCCTGCGGCCGAGTCTAAAAGATTTCTAGAAGCAAAATTCAATCCGGCATAAAAAAATTGTATGATCATCCATAAATTTAATCCATGTGTAGGGCAATTATGAATCATTAATTTCATCCTCTCCCAAGATTGTGCAACATGCTCATAATCAAGTTGCTTAAAATTCATAATATCGTTTCTAAGAGAGATGATCTTAGCAGGAGGAAAATACTTAGAGATAAAAGCATCTTTGCACTTATTCCATGAATCAATACTATTTTTAGGCAAAGACGAAAACCAAGTTTTAGCACGATCTCTAAGTGAAAACGAAAATAACTTCAATTTAACAATATCATTATGCATGTCTTTCTTCTTTTGCGTATCACACAAATCAACAAAGTTGTTTAGATGAGTAGCGAAATCTTCACTAAGAAGGCTAGAGAGTTGATCTATCATTACAAGATTCAACAAAGCAGCATTAATTTCACAAGATTCAGCATCGGTAAGAGGAGCAATCAGAGTGCTAAGAAAATCATTATTGTTGGTATTGGAAAAGTCACACCATTTAGTATTATCTTGAGCCATCATGACAAACAATCCAACACACAAGCACACAAGAGGCAAGCGAAAAAGAGGCGAATGGGAAAGAGAGGGCGAAAAAAACGGCAAGGGTGAAGTGGGGGAGAGGAAAACGAGCGGCAAATGGCAAATAATGTAATGTGAGGGATAGAGTTTGTGATGGGTACTTGGTATGTCTTGACTTGTGCGTAGACCTCCCCTGCAACGGCGCCAGATATCCTTCTTGCTACCTCTTGAGCACTGCGTTGGTTTTCCCTTGAAGAGGAAAGGGTGATGCAGCATAGTAGCGTAAGTATTTCCCTCAATTTTTGAGAACCAAGGTATCAATCCAGTAGGAAGCTACACACAAATCCCTTGTACCTACACAAACAAATAAGAACCTTGCAACCAACGCGATAAAGGGGTTGTCAATCCCTTCACGGCCACTTACAAAAGTGAGATCTGATTGAGATAATTATAAGATAAATATTTTTGGTATTTTTATGATATAGATTGGAAAGTAAAGATTTCAAAATAAAATAGATCGGAAACTTATATGATGGAAAATAGACCCCGGGGCCATAGGTTTCACTATTGGCTTCGCTCAAGATAGCATAAGTATTATGGTGGGTGAACAAATTACTGTCGAGCACTTGATAGAAAAGTGCATAGTTATGAGAATATCTAGGCATGATCATGTATATAGGCATCACATCCGCGACAAGTAGATCGAAACGATTCTGCATCTACTACTATTACTCCACACATTGACCGCTATCCAGCATGCATCTAGAGTATTAAGTTCATAAGAACGAGTAACGCATTAGGCAAGATGACATGATGTAGAGGGATAAACTCAAGCAATATGATATAAACCCCATCTTTTTATCCTCGATGGAAACAATACAATACGTGCCTTGCTGCCCCTGCTGTCACTGGGAAAGGACACCGCAAGATTGAAACCAAAGCTAAGCACTTCTCCCATTGCAAGAAAGATCAATCTAGTAGGCCAAACCAAACCGATAATTCGAAGAGACTTGCAAAGATAACAAATCATACATAAAAGAATTCAGAGGATATTCAAATGTTGTTCATAGATAAACTTGATCATAAACCCACAATTCATCGGATCTCGACAAACACACCACAAAAAGAGTTACATCGAATAGATATCCAAGAAGATCGAGGAGAACTTTGTATTGAAAATCAAAGAGAGAGAAGAAGCCATCTAGCTAATAACTATGGACCCGAAGGTCTATGGTAAACTACTCACACTTCATCGGAGAGGCTATGGCGTTGATGTAGAAGCCCTCCGTGATCGATTCCCCCTCCGGTGGAGCGCCGGAAAAGGCCCCAAGATGGGATCTCACGGGTACAGAAGGTTGCGGTGATGGAAATAGGGTTTCGTGGTGCTCCTGGATGTTTTCAGGGTATATGAGTATATATAGGCGAAGGAAGTCAGTCAGGGGAGCCACGAGGGCCCCACGAGGGTGGGGGGAGCGCCTACCCCCTTGGGCGCGCCTCCCTGCCTCGTGGCCGCCTTGTTTCTTTCTTGACGTCCACTCCAAGTCTCCTGAATTGTGTTTGTTCCAAAAATAACTCTTCTGAAGGTTTCATTCCATTTGGACTCCGTTTGATATTCCTTTTCCGCGAAACACTGAAATAGGCAAAAAACAACAACAATTTGGGCTGGGCCTCTGATTAATAGGTTAGTCCCAAAAATAATATAAAAGTGTATAGTAAATCCCATTAAACATCCAAAACATGTAATATAATAGCATGGAACAATCAAAAATTATAGATAGTTGGAGACGTATCAAGTGTATGAAAGCTCAAAAAGAAACTAAGTGGGTGTGCATCCAACTCGCTTGCTCACCAAGACCTAGGGCATTTTGAGGAAGCCCATCATTGGAATATACAAGCTAAGTTATATAATGAAAATTTCCCACTAGTATATGAAAGTGACAAAATAGGAGACTCTCTATCATGAAGATCATGGTGGTACTTTGAAGCACAAGTGTGGAAAAAGGATAGTAACATTGCCCCTTCTCTCTTTTTCTCTCATTTTTTATTTGGGCCTTCTCTTCTTTTTTATGGCCTATTTTTCTTTTCTTTTTTTCTTATTTTTCGTCTGGAGTCTCATCCCGATTTGTGGGGGAATCATAGTCTCCATCATCCTTTCCTCACATGGGACAATGCTCTAATAATGAAGATCATCACACTTTTATTTACTTACAACTCAAGAATTACAACTCAATACTTAGAACAAAATATGACTCTAAGTGAATGCCTCCGGCGGTGTACTGGGATGTGCAATGATTCAAGAGTGACATGCATGAAAGAAGTATGAACTGTGGCTTTGCCACAAATACGATGTCAACTACATGATCATGCAAAGCAATATGACAATGATGGAGCGTGTCATAATAAACGGAACGGTGGAAAGTTGCATGGCAATATATCTCGGAATGGTTATGGAGATGCCATAATAGGTAGGTATGGTGGATGTTTTGAGGAAAGTATATGGTGGGTCTATGGTATCGGTGAAACTTGCACGGCACTAGAGAGGCTAGCAATGGTGGAAGGGTGAGAATGCGTATAATCCATGGAGTCAGCATTAGTCATAAAGAACTCACATACTTATTGAAAAAATCTATTAGCTATCGAAACGAAGTACTACGCGCATGCTCCTAGGGGGATAAATTGGTAGGGAAAGACCATCGCTCGTCCCCGACCGCCACTCATAAGGAAGACAATCAATAAAGAAATCATGCTCCAACTTCATCACATAACGGTTCACCATACGTGCATGCTACGGGAATCACAAACTTTAACACAAGTATCTCTCAAATTCACAACTACTCCACTAGCATGACTCTAATATCACCATCTTCATATCTCAAAATAATCATCAAGAATCAAACTTCTCATAGTATTCAATGCACTTTATATGAAAGTTTTTCTTATATCCATCTTGGATGCCTATCATATTAGGACTAGTTTTATAACCAAAGCAAATTACCACGCTGTTCTAAAAGACTCTCAAAATAATATAAGTGAAGCATGAGAGTTCAACAATTTCTATAAAATAAAGCCACCGTCGTGCTCTAAAAAGATATAAGTGAAGTACTAGAGCGATATTGCCTAGCTCAAAAGATATAAGTGAAGCACATAGAGTATTCTAATAAATCATGATTCATGTGCTCTCTCCAAAAAGGTGTGTACAGGAAGGATTATTGTGGTAAACTAAAAAGAAAAGACTCAAATCATATAAGACGCTCCAAGCAAAACACATATAATGTGGTGAATAAAAATATAGCCTCAAGTAAAGTTACCGATAGACAAAGGCGAAAGAGGGGATGCCTTCTGGGGCATCCCCAAGCTTAGTCTTTTGGTTATCCTTGAATATTACCTTGGGGTGCCTTGGGCATCCCCAATCTTAGGCTCTTGCCACTCCTTATTCCATAGTCCATCAAATCCTTAACCAAAACTTGAAAACTTCACAACACAAAACTCGACAGAAAATCTCATGATCTTCGTTAGCATAAGAAAATAAATCACCACTTTAAGGTACTATTGCAAACTCATTCTTTACTTATATTGGTGTGATATCTACTGTATTCCAACTTTTCCATGGTTCATACCCCCCGATACTACCCATAGATTCATCAACATAAGCAAACAACACGTGAAAAATAGAATCTGTCAAAAACAGAATAGTCTGTAGTAATCTGTAACTCTCGAATACTTCTGTAACTCCAAAAATCCATACAAATTAGAAAAACCTGAGAAATGTTTGTACCAATCCATATAAAAAAGAATCAGATCAGAAGCATGTTTCTATGAATTTTGAAAACTAACTAATTCACTAAGCGCCAAAGTTTCTGATTTGCAGCAGGAACACAACTATCACCTTAAGCTATCCTAAAGGTTCCACTTGGCACAAACACTAAATTAAACATAAAACCACATCTAACCAGAGGCTACATGATTTATTTATTACTAAATAGGAACAAAAAACAAATAACAAAAATAAAATTGGGTTACCTCCCAACAAGCGCTATTTTTTAACGCCCCTAGCTAGGCATTGAGATTTCGATGATGCTCACAACAAAGATAAGAATTGAAGCGCAAAGAGAGCATCATGAAACACGTGAAAAAAAAAATCTAAGTCTCATACTTCTATGCATAGGCATCTTATAGGCAAACAAATTATCATAGTAAGCAAAAACTAGCATATGCAAGGAAGCGGAAAGAAACAATAGCAATCTCAACAAAATGAGAGGTAATTTACTAACATGAAAATTTCTACAACCATATTTTCCTCTCTCTTAATAGTTACATGTAGGATGATAAGCAAATTCAACAATATATCTATTACAAAACATATTCTCAACACAATCCACATGCATGCGAAGTTGACACTCTTCCAAAATAGTGGGATTAACATTAACTAAAGTCATGACCTCTCCAAACCCACTTTTATCAGAATTTTCATAAGATTGAACATTATCCAAATATGTGGGAGCTAAAGTTGACACTCTTTCAAACCCACTTTCAATATTATTGCAAACACTAATATCAATCTCATATTCATCATGGGGCTTAAATAAATTTTCAAGATCATAAGAAGAATCACCCCAATCATGATCATTGCAACAAGTAGTGGACATAGCAAAACTAGCATCCCTAAGCTTTGGGTTTTGCATATATTTAGCATAATTGACATCAATAGAATTTATAATAACATCATTGCAATCATGCTTTTCATCGAAGGAACTATCAAGTATGGGTGCGATAGCAACAATCTCATGTTTAACATAAGGGACTATAGCAAATTTATCTCCATAAATATTGGCATTATGGCCACAAGAATAGCAAGCATCATGTTCATCAGGGGATATTTCGATCAAATCATTGGAATCATAACTATCTATAAATTCATGCATATCATTTGTAACATCCCAAATTTCCAATTTGGAATGTTATACTTAGATCATTCATGCATATCATATTTTATTGCATTTCATTTCGTGATCCTCGAAATTCTAAGCAACTCAAGGACCTAGGGAGAGAGTTGGGGATTTCATCGTTTTCATATTTGAAATTTTCTCAAATATCAAAACAAGGATCATTTTGGTTTTAATTGATTTCCTCTTCAAAAATGTTTCATATTAAAAATATATGAGAGGAGATAATATGACTTCTCCAAAATAAATGAAATATTCGAGGAAACATATTAAAATCAAATAAATAATTTTATTTGGATTTTTATTGCAATTTTATTTGAAGTAGAAAAAATATGCATTCTTCCAAAGTTGCATTTTAGGCCAAGAAAATGTTCATCCTGTTCTAAATATTCTATTTAGACGGTGAAAATTTGTTTTGGTATTTTTAGATTTTTATTTTATTTTCTAGGATTTTTTTCGGTGAAATTTGTTTTAAAAAAATTGCTTCGGACCGGCTGGGCCGAAAGCCCAGCCAGCCCACTCCGTCGCCGCCATCGCCTTCGTCCCCAAGCCGGACTCCTCGAGGGAGTCCAAGCCGCCACCGACGCCGCCCCGTCGCCCCGCGCCGCTCCGCCGCCGCCCGCACGCCGCACGCCGCCGCCCCGCCCCGCCTCGCCTCGCTGGAGCCACCGCCGCCATTTGCCGGATCTCTCCCGCCGTTTTTTTGATTTGTAGGTAAAAACCCCGGCTTTTTTTAAACCCTAGATCTAGTTTTTTTAGTTTCGGTCCGGTTTTCTCAGTTTAGTTAAATAGCGGATGTTCGTCCGTACGTTCGTTTTAACGAACGGTGTTCACCCGTTAGCCGCAGACAACGAACGTTCGTTCGCTAGCCTGTTCGTCAGTTCTTCTTTTTCTAGGGTTTTTCCGTGATTATTTTCGATCATGATTTCTGCCCTGATCTTCATTTTAGTTTATCTTTTCGCTCGTTTATCGGAATCAGGCAATTCAAGCGCCTAGATCTTCGTCTCGAAGCCCTCTTTCTATTTAAACAACTTGAACAAGATTTTGGTACTGTAAAGTTTGACTTTAGTCCAGATTAGTAAATGGATCTTGTTTCTTTTGTAGTTTGAGTTTCGTTGCTTCGTTTGATTTGATTCTTTTTGCAAACCGGAGTTCTTAAGTTGAAAGTTCTGGTTAGATCTCTTATTTGAGTTTTACCCATGCTTCTAGTTTGAGTGCTTATGTATGTTATTGTTTGATTGCAATAGAGTACCCGGAGTGCAAAGCGTGCTACTATGAGTCTCTAGGTTTTGCGGATCATCAGCAAGGCAAGTAACACTTGATCATACCTCTTTACTACCCAATTCTATTGCATTAGATCGACCCTCGAACATTGCATGGTTAGGATCTGGTTAATATGTGGGTTTTGGGAAGTAGATGATGAGGTAGAACCTTTTGCCCTGTTTATTATCAAACCTTTGGGAGTTACTTCTACGTTGTGTTTATATTGCTATGCTATGCTCGTAGATGTGGTTTGGGTGAGTGTATCCATGACAGATGTGAGTATTGCTAATTAATGGTTAACTTAAGGTGGCTACTTTAATACACATATGGGTAGATTGCTTGAGGCACCCTGGAGTACCCAGTGGTTGTTAGGGCACCTGGAGAATCCAATGATGTCCTAGGATATCCCGAAGTACACGTGTGATCATCCTACTATTTGCCACCCAGGCTCAAAGGGATCATAAGATTATTCATGGTAGAAACTTCCGTGTGCAGCCACAAGCTATTATGGGCACTAGCATAGTTGAGTATGTTGCATGACCTCTTTTAGTGGTGGGCTATCAGATGTAGGGGAAAGTAGGTGTAACTGTCCATCCAGAGTAAAGAGTTAATGTTTCTAAAAGACTGTGTCTCGGTCATCCGTTTCTCAAACATCATGTAGTGCGAGAAATCCAACGGAGGAGATCAAGTCTTGTGGGGAAAAGTGCGCAAACCTCTGCAGAGTGTGCAAACTAATCATGGTTAGCCGTGTCCCCGGTTATGGACGTTTTGGTTATCTGGTTCTTGGATTATCATGTTGATCTCATCAATCTAAACTAATTTGATTGGGTTAATGTTGATGTTTAGTTGGGATTGAGTTGGAGGAACCTTCTCAATGTTTAACAACCACCATGATAGTTAAATAAAATTTATTCCTTTGTTGTAGGGAAAAATTGGCTTTATGCAAAATTGTAACCATAGAGCTTTCCACTAGCCAAATATGCATGTAGTGATAGCATTCATTCTATTCATTACTCTATGTGTTACATTACCAGCATATTCCATGTGCTGACCTATTTCGGGCTGCAACTTTTCATGTTGCAGACTTTTTAGACGACGAGTAAGGTGCCATAGGTCGTTGTCTTTCACTCAGCTATGCCGTTGGAGTTGATGGACTCACTTTATCTTCCAAGCCTTCCGCTGTTATCGTTTTTAGATGGCCTTAAGCCATATTATTGTAATAAGTTCTCTTTTGAGACATACGATGTAATAAGTGTGTGATTGAAACTCTGTTATAAATCCTCAAGTACTGTGCGTGTTAGCATTACTGATCCACGGATGACACTGATGCACATAGACTAGACTGTCTCAAGTCTGGTTGCTACATCATTATTTTCTTCCAAAGCAATGGTCATTCTCTCAATAAATTCTTTGACATAGACATTATGAGCATAGTTTTCATAGAAATATTTAAGTATGTCAAAATTTTCATATTTGTAGAGAGTAATATCATACTTTTCAATCAAAGAAGCAACTTCATAAGCACCCTTAAAAGAAAGAAATTCTTCAATTTGTTCGATATCATAGTAACTATAAACACCCTTTGCATAAGAAGATAAGATTTCATTATCATTAAACTCACATAAGTAGGGAAGGTGTTTTTTAGGGTTCTTAGAGAAACAAGTAAAATCATAAATTTCACAAAGATTCCAAGCATAACACAGCAAACTATTTATTTGATTCCATAAGAGTCTCCCTTTTTCGGACAAACGGTGACACACATAATGGGCATGCTCATCTAAAGATTTTCCCTCAACTAAGCTAGTTGGGGTTTCAGCACGAGCACATATAGATCGAAGATGATCCAAGTAGAACACTTTAAGTGGATCCATATCAATAGATTTTTAGCAAGCAAAGATGCAAGCAAATAGGAGGCACATGACAAACAAAAAGACATACAGGAAGAAGGCGAAGAAAAGGCAAATCTTTTCAAAAATCATTTTAAAAGTGGGGGAGAGGAAAACAAGAGGCTAATGGCGAATAATGTAATGCAAGAGAGAAGAGTTTATGATGGGTACTTGGTATGGCTTGACTTGACGTAGATCTCCCCGGCAACGGCACCAGAAATTGGCAAGTTGACGGGAGACAAATCTTGACTTGACTTGGCGTAAATCTCCCGGCAACGACGCCAAAAATCCTTCTTGCTACCTCTTGAGCTTGCGTTGGTTTTTCCCTTCAAGAGGAAAGGGTGATACAGCAAAGTAGCATAAGTATTTCCCTCAGTTTGAGAACCAAGGTATCAATCCAGTAGGAGACACCGCACAAGTCACCGAATACCTGGACAAACAATCAACAACTTGCACCCAATGCGATAAAGGGGTTGTCAATCCCTTCACAGTTACTTGCAAAACTTAGAACTGATAGAGATAGATAAACAGTAAAGTAAATATTTTTTGGTATTTTCGGTTTATAGATCGGAAAGTAAAAGATTGCAAAATAGTAGATCCGAAACTAGTAAGATGTAAAAGAGATTCAATATAATGGAAAAGAGACACGGGGGCCATATGTTTCACTAGTGGCTTCTCTCAAGATATCAAATATTACGGTGGGTGAACAAATTACTGCCAAGCAATTAATAGAAAAGCGCATAGTTATGATGATATCTAAGGCAATGATCATGAACATAGGCATCACGTCTGTGAAAAGTAGACCGAAACGATTCTGCATCTACTAATATTACTCCACACATCGACCACTATCCAGCATGCATCTAGAGTATTAAGTTCATAAAGAATGCAGTAACACATTACGTAAGATGACATGACGTAGAGGAATTAAGTCAAGCAATATGATGAAAACCCCATCTTTTTATCCTTGATGGCAACAATACAATACATGCCTTGCTGCCCCTACTGTCACTAGGAAAGGACACCGCAAGATTGAACCCAAAGCTAAGCACTTCTCCCATTGCAAGAAAGATCAATCTAGTAGGCCAAACTAAACCGATAATTCGAAGAGACTTGCAAATATATCAATTCATGCATATAGAATTTAGAGGAGAACCAAATAATATTCATAGATAATCTGATCATAAATCCACAATTCATCGGATCTCGGCAAACACACCGCAAAAGAATATTACATCGAATAGATCTCGAAGAACATCGAGGAGAACATGGTATTGAGAATCAAAGAGAGAGAAGAAGCCATCTAGCTACTAGCTATGGACCCGTAGGTCTGTGGTAAACTACTCACGCTTCATCAGAGAGGCAATGGTGTTGATGAAGAAGCCCTTCGTGATCGAATCCCCCTCCAGAGGACGCCGAAAAAGGCCCCTAGATGGGATCTCACGGGTACAGAAGGTTGCGGCGGTGGAAAAGTGGTTTCATGGCTCTCCAGGATGTTTTTAGGGTATAAGAGTATATATAGGCGAAGGAGCTAGGTCAGGGGAGCTATGAGGGGCCCACGAGGTAGGGCCTCACCCTACCCTCCTGGGCGCCCCCTTCTGCCTCGTGGCCGCCTCGTTGCGTCTCCGACTTCATCTCCAAGTCTTCTGGTTTCCTTTCGGTCCAAGAAAGATCATCGCGAAAGTTTCATTTTGTTTGCACCCCGTTTGGTATTCCTTTTCTGCGAAACTCTAAAATAGGCAAAAAAACAGAAACTGGCACTGGGCCCTCGGTTAATAGGTCAGTCCCAAAAATAATATAAAATATCATATAAATGCCTATTAAACATCCAAAACAAATAATATAATAGCATGGAACAATCAAAAATTATAGATACGTTGGAGACATATCAACATACCACAGAACGGAGGAAACAATCTTTTGTTAAACCGCCTACGGTCGAAACGGGATCCTGTTCATTGGGAGGGGTATGGCGTAACGCAAAACAGAGGAAATGAACTTTTGTTTGAGCGCCTACGATCAAAACAGGGTCATGTTGATCAGGAGGGGTGTGTCGTACCACAAAACGGATGAAACGGCCTTATGTTGGAGTGCCTACGGTCAAAACGGGGTCCTGTTCATCAGGAGGGGTGTGGTGTACCACAAAACGGGAGTCGACGGGCTACTGTTCATCCATCGTCTACTACTGCCTCTCGCTCTAGCCTCCACGGGATACTGTTCATCCACCATCGTCCTCCAGACTCCACCAGCTACTGTTCACAGAGCCTCCACAGGGACCTGTTCATCCACCGCCAACCGGCTGGGATGTGGGAGCCTCCTCGGGGTCCTGTTCATCAAGCGGCAACCGCCTACTACCACGGGGTCCTGTTCATCCAACCTCCATCGGCTGGGGTGGGGCATACACGTATGTACGAGTGGGCGGCAGCAACATGAACTATTCATCCACAGCCAACCAACCGTCTGGACTCACCACACATCTTGACTCATTTCTACATATCGTGCGCGCGGCAGCAACATGCACTATTCAACCAGAGGCAACCTAACGCACCAACTGGCTACATGTCGCATGGGGGCTCGATCGGGTTCTGTGACCAGTGAGAAGGATCGATCGGATTCAGATAGTAGCGAAGGAATCGACCGACTTCAGTTAGCAGTGAAGGAATCGCTCGGGTTCAGTTAGCAGCGAAGAAGGGATGGATCGACCGGCTTCAATACATAGTGCGACCCATCTCTCGTGTTCAGTACGTAGCTAGCTAGTGCAATCGCTCGGGTTCAGTAAGCGAACGCCTCACAAGGGTTCAGTTAGCAAGCACCTCGCACACACGTGTGTATGAGAGAAACGCGCAAACCACATTGCATGACTTGGCCCCAACCACCCATTGTAACCGGGAACTCCCTGATATTTTCCTCGCCCTCACTTCTACCATGATTTTTACGTCATGGACGGCCCAAAGAATGTCATGCAGGTGCATCTCCGGCCGGTGCATGACAAAAAGCCCATTTTATGTCAGGATTTTCTGCCATAGAAGTAGGAGCCCACGACATCTATGATGATACATGTTTTTGTCACAATTATCGTCATAGAAGTGTCCTAACCATGACAATTTTTTTGTTCGGGCCATGATGTCACAGATGTGTCTTTTTTTATAGTGGAGCATCTGGTCTAAGATGATTTGTTGTAGGAGACCCAAAGTCCATGTTAACATCATATGCTTCCATAGCAGCAGAAGTCATTGGTCAATCAGAAAAGGACTTGAAACAGGCTCGAGAAGACCTGTTATAAGCTGAATCGCAGCGACAGGCCGAACACCTTGTGTTAACCCGATGCCAAGATGACATGAATGTACTAAAAGCGAAAAATGCCTAACAACCCCAAGAAATTGACCGTCCAAGGGCCCAACTGGCTACTGCCGAGTCTAAGAACCAGAAAGCAAGTGAATTTGTGTCTCCTAAGTGTTTTTAGCATTTCCAAAAAAGATCGCGATACAAAAGCATTACCGCTCCGGACTAACATGTGCTTCGCACTGTTTTGCTTACAAGTTGACCGAAAGAGGCCCTAGGCTCTTTGTCCGAGGACGCCCTAGTGCAGTTAACCGAGGAGCATGAGCGAGCTCTGAAGTTTATGAAAGTAGTATTGAAAGCTCCATGGCCCAAAGAGGAAAATGTGCCCAAGGGCATGTCCAAGCTCGCTGAGCGTGTCAAAGGGGCTCGGCGCTGAATACAGGCCTGGAAGATATCATCATGTGGGGAGGGAGCAAGGAAGGCATGGGCGATGTTCAAGACCAGCTATACAAGTGTGAAGACGAAGCACCTTGCTGAGGTGGGCCTAGTTGGCGCCGATGGGAAGGAGGTGCTGACCTACCTGGTCTATGACAATGTGATGCCTGTCGCGCGATTCTCTCATCAGGACTGTACCCTTAAGACCTTGATAGACGGGTTGGAAAAATGTGAAATATGTGTAATGACTCCATGTATTTATGTAGTTTACATCATTTCGGATGCATTTGTTCTACAAACTTTGTTAGCCAGCCTTCGGCTTCTCCCTCCTTTACCATTGGTCGAGGAGTGCTTCCTACTTCAGATCTGATCGACCAGGCCAGGTATTTTGGATAGCAAGGCAATCCGGCTGTAGGGCTCAAAAAACAAAGTGATGCAGAGCTTATGTCATATTACGTTTAGGCGTAAGAAACATCTTCCAAGAAAAATAGTCCCTCTATCGGTTCCTTTTCTTATGTGAGCGTGATTGGTCAGGACAACCTGTTCGAATCAGTATATATATATGTATATATATAAATATAAATATATATATATATATATAGAGAGAGAGAAAGAGATAGACACACACACACACACACACACACACACACAAACACACACATATCCAAGGTAAGCGTGAAGCCCCCAGTTGTTTGTTATTAAAGACTAGCAATTTCACTTGCATTGTTGCTGACCAACTATATTCTTAAAAATGCTAGCTTTTGGCTTCACCCGTCTGAGGTGCTGATCCAGTTGACCCAATAGCTACAATCGCAGAGGTGCTCCCACTACTAGGGAAAAGCCTAGCAGTAGCGCGCGTAGTAGGTGTATTAGTAGTGCGGGGCACCGCGCTACTGATACAACGCTACAACTAACATGTATCAGTAGCGCGTGCTGACCCACGCTACTGCTATACATGGCTAGCAGCAGCGAGCGTTAGCATAACGCGCTACTGCTAATATCTGTAGCGCTTTAATCTAGGGCGCGCTACTGGTAAGGGCGCGCTGCTGCTAACTCTACTCCGCTCGCTACTGTTAGTTTTATTAGTTTTTGTTTTTTTTCTGCATATTTGTTTTTTATTTGAATAGGATTTATACAGTAATCTTTAGCATATCATACACATACAAATGTAATCATAGCATCAAATCATGTCATCATCCAACACAAAGTGGTCTCTCGTCATCATCTCGAAAATAGCGATACAAGTTCTTGCAACTACATCGTCATCCATCTAAACAATGATATACGTGAGAAGAGCTATCACTATGAGTGAGAGCGGAACTATGCAATACATGAGTTCGTATCCCTCTCTCGCACTAGCGTGAACCTAAACTATCTACTGGTTGTCGCTCGGAAGCCGAAAACCGGTACACCTGGGCCTGACACTCCGGCCACTCGTCGTATACTCCTGGCGTAGCACTTCTTTGCCATCGATGATCTATGCACCTGCATCGTCACATGAGTTGATGATATGCAACATAAATAGTTGAGCAACAAAAAGAGACAGACTTGGCAAAAATAGAAGCAACATATCATAAGCATAAATAACAAAGTTCATCGTACCCAAAATGCCCTAACTAGAGTGATCTTCGCTAGTCGAGGAGAACGGTTTAATTACATCACAAATAAAGTTTCGTCGTGCATAACTCAAAGTTTCGTCATACATAAAGTATGTACTAAACGGACACATTGTCATATATCAACAATCACAACATGTCGAGCCATCCATCCAAGTCAGGGAGATAGTCCCCGAGCTTAGTGAAAGGCTTCAGGTCGAGACGCTGAGCGGCTACGCGTGTTCGGACGTCTTCCCATGACATTTTCCCTTCCTCATAGAACAACATTGTTTTTTCGAGGACCTCCTTCATGATGATTTGGGCAAGTTCACGCTGGATGTGATAGAACTCAGCTCGAAGCTGATGATCCTCGATATCTCCTACGTTCCTTGTCCATTGCAGAATATGGGCATCCCTGGATGTAGGTGACATGCAAAGGTTCTGGTGATCCCGTCTGTACTCCAGCATGTGGTGTAGGACATAGAATCCATCACTAAGAGTATCACTCAGTTGCTGGATGCATCAGAAGTCGGTGTTATGGCTAAAGGCGGGCCTGCCGCTCCTCTTATTCTTGTTCTTGAACTCTCCACCCCGTACGCCGTAGAAAAAGATAGCACTGTCGAGAACAGACTTGATGTGGGTGTAATCCTTTTTGTTCATGTTCTTCAATGAGTCCAAGTAAAGAGCATGGGAGTATCGGGGGTAAAGGATGATGAGGATGGCACACCCGTGGCTGCGCAAAATAAGTCCACCTAAAATTAATTAGCCTTCACCGTGAAAATGAATGATTGAAATCGAAGGAAGGATATCCGCGCGGATGACTTACAGGGGATGATAAGGCACGCGAATCGTCTCCTTGTCCTTATTGGCGACCAAGAAATCGACGATGTAGTCCCTCACATATTGACTGTGGTCTGCACAGACTGCCAAGAAGCCCTCATGCATGAAGTACGGGTCAGCAACACAGATATAAGGTATCTGCTCAATCCCGATGATGTAGTTCATGTACAAGACATAAAGGCGAACAAACGTAAAATCCAAATTCTTCAAGTGAAACATGTCGAAGATGTAATCGAATCGAAGGAAGAACTTCTCTGTGGGGAATGAGTCGACGTACAACCTTTTCCGCGACACGTTAACCACGTAGAGTGGGTATCCTAGATTTTCCGAGGCGATTAGGCTTTTCTCTCTCCGCCGCACATCATCATGACGTCTCCTTAGATCGCCGTGTATGGCCTGTACCGATCATACCTTGCGGAGGTCGCATGGTCGTGGGTGTGCTCCCGGCCGCCTCCACACAAAGCAGACTCTTTGGCCACAACAAGACCCACGTCTTGCAATCACCAAGCTGCCACAGGGTCTCGTCATCATCTCCCCCTAGTACTGGAGGAACCAAATTCTCGTGGCCCGGTTTGACACTGGCCATGGAAACCCTGAAGACGTCAGGGGGGATCGGTCTGCCGTGGAACAATTGTTCCTTCGGCTTCATTATCATCGCCTTCCCCACGTCCACCTTCTGGCTATTGATGTCGTACAATATGGTGCACGGGGCATC
Organism: Triticum dicoccoides; assembly: GCF_002162155.2. Taxonomy (NCBI): domain Eukaryota; kingdom Viridiplantae; phylum Streptophyta; class Magnoliopsida; order Poales; family Poaceae; genus Triticum; species Triticum dicoccoides. The sequence continues at coordinate 372,131,552 of NC_041387.1, forward strand.
GACCTGCAAAGACATGTATGCGATGTGAGACATCCGAAAGGCAACGGAAACGGGAGATTATACATTTATTGAAGAGGGCCGGTGCGACAGGTATCGTGAGGGCGTCGAGCTCAGCCAAAGACGAAGCACCGTCGAGCACATCCGAGATGGAGAACGGGCTGCTATGAGCAGGTGCAGGAGCCGGGGCAGGAGTAGGTGCTGGTGTAGCGCTAGTTAACCTCCATCTTTCCTTTCTCTCCTCCGTGGTCTCATCGTAGTACTTCTTCCACGTGGCGCTGTCTCCGACATCGTGCACTCGTCCATATGACGACCGAGTGTCCACTGGGAGTTGTTTCAATATGTTCCACCCGGTTGAATGGCGTGTCCCACTCGGGCCTCGCCAACGCCTTAGACGGTGAGTCACTTTCGGCCGCAATCTTGTGCTGCTCTCTCTACAAAAGGAACAAGGATCGTTTACAAATATGACTAAACATGCAGTTGAATTGATCAGAAACTAAAATTACTAGCAGTCTCATGAACTCCGTCGTGACCAGGTTTGTCTCGAAAACCTTCTTGACTGGGTCCCAACGGTACCGGGCCCTGAGGACATCATGCTCCAGTGGAACGGTGAACTCTGCCAAGGGGTCTAGGATGCCCAGACTTCTGCGTTCCGCGTCCTCCTTGGCCCATATGGACCTCTTCCCCGCGTAACCACGACTTCCGAGGTGGTGGCACCCCATGTTCCTTTGTTGAAGCCCCTTCATGTACTTCAACTTTTTTTGGCTTCTTCGGCATCGCAAGCCGCCTTGAATATTTGAAACTGCTCTTTCGTGATTGTCGGATTATCCTTTACAATCTCGTAGTAGGGTTCCTTTTTCTCGATGGCGCATTTCACCCTTACTTTCCAGGCGGCCAACGCGTTGCTAAACTTTGTCATGGCGCGTTTGTTTATCTTCTTCATTGCCGGGTCTTTCTGTGGATCAGTATATTGGATTTCATCCCAGCCCGGGAACAAGAATATCTGGTGCAACAGGGTTAGGAGGGAGTGCTTCATATTTGGCCTCTTATTTAGTTTCTCATCATTGATGGTGGCGCACGCCCGTACGATGCAGCCTATTTGATTATCGTAGCAGGAACGCTCTTCCACAGACAGTTTTGGCTCAAAATTGTTGTCTTCCACCTCCGTGACCACTAGTCTAGTAGTGAGGAGCTGGTTTGGGCGTCAACATCTCCTGTTCGGTTTCGTTTCTATGGCTTTGCCAGTCTTGGTGCCGGTCTCGGTCTCAACGCCAGTCTCGGTGTCGGTCTCGATGTCGGTCCCGGATGAGACAGGTGGGCCCAACAACAACAATCATTGATCGTTGGAAAGGTTCAAATATTCGTCTGCCGCCAGGTAGACGTCATCACCAGAACCCTGTCCTTCATCATTGCTAGCCATGTTTCCTACAATTAAATCTAGTCAATTAATTCTAGACCTAATAAAATGAATAATGACATAAAAAGGCCTATGTTTTGCAGGAACGTTGATTCCTTCCCGGTGCGGCAAATCCGGGCACTTGATATGTCCTAGTTTGTAGCACAAGTCATCCCGAAATTCATGGAAAATTTCGGCATGACCTTTGCTAAAAAGTGGACAAATCGTTCACCTGCAATTTGCCGAAACAGAAATGAATCAACATTCCGGGAAAGCATAGGCCACTCAGCTTCATTCCCTGGAAACAACAAAAGGCCACTTGGGCACAATCGAGGAATTTTCATATATCATGACCACTTCAATGTTTCACACTTCAAGAAAACCTACGCAAATTCCAAATTATGAACCCTAGAACTCAATTCAAATTATGTCCTACTGCCCTAACCCTACTGCCCTAGTACTTAAGCATATACAAGTACTGACTAATTAAATGAACCCTAGCTAGCTACTTAAGCATCTACAACTACTTAAGCACCCATTGATGAACCACAAGAATTATACAACTACTTAAGCATACATTGGGTGCAGAACAACTATATAAGTACTTAAGCAACTATATATACAACCCTATAAATATTTAGTTAACTACTTAAGCATATACAAGTTTGTCCTAAAAATAATATATAGTTAAGTACTTAAGCATATACAAATTTGTCCTAAAAATCAGTTAACTACTAATTTCATTCATTTACGTCATTCATTTAACTTCACCTAATTTACCTAGTAAAACCCTACTTCCCTAACTAAAAAACATCTAATTAACATCTATTAGTACCACTACTGCCCTAACCTAATTTACATGTACTTAGTGACCTAACCTAGTTAGTTAACCAAATTAACCTAAATTAACATCTACTTAGTTACCTAACCTAATTAACATCTACTTAGTTACCTAACCCACTTCCCTAACTAAAAAACATTTAATTAACAATACCACTATTGCCCTAACCTAATTAACATCTACTTAGTTACCTAACCTAGTTAGCTAACCAAATTAGTTAACCAAACATCTAAAAAACATCTAATTAACCTAGTTAGTAAACCAAATAAACCTAGCTAGTTCACTTAGTTACCTAACCTAGTTAGTTTACCTAAATTAACCTAGCTAGTTCACTTAGTGAACCTAATGAACTAAATTCACCTAAGTTAATTAACCTAGAGCGAGCGGTGTGGGTCTTACAGAGAGGATGGACGATGAGGGAGCAGGGGCGGCGAGAAGCGAATGAGGGTGGTAGGGGCGACCAGGGAGCAGGGACTTCGGTAATAGCAACGACAGCTCTGGCGGTGATGGGGTAGGGGCGACAAGGGAGCAGGGGCGGCGAGGAGCGGACGAGGGTGGCTCCATGGGCGCGCGGCTCTGGTGGCGGCGATGGCGTGCGGCTCCGGTGGCGGCTCTGGCAGCGACGGAGGCAGGGCGACGAGGGAGCGCACGGGCAGTGAGGGAGAGGTTGAGGTCTGGCGAGAAGATTGGGGAATTGGGGGAAGGAGGGACGCCCGCGAAGCGGTATGTCAAACATAGTAGTAGCGATTTTACAAAACATGCGCTATAGCTACTTAGCTATAACGCTTTTCGCAGAAACGGGCTACATCCATAGATAAGTTAGCTATAGCGTGTGTTGGGAGAACGCGCTATAGCTAAAGTAGCTACAACGCTTTCATAGAAATGCGCTGCTGCTATTGCTTTCATTTTTTCTTTTTCTTTAATTTTCGTTTTCTTTTTTCCTTTCCTTTTTTCCTTTCTTTTCCTTTTGTTAGTTGCAGCACTGTCGCCCTAAAACGCGATGCTACTATTTTGTTAGTAGTAGCGCGGTCCTTAGAAGTGTGCTGCTACTATACCAAGCCTGGCAGCAACCGTTCTGGTCGTCATAGTAGCAATGTGTTTTATGGTGAACGCGCTACTGCTATCTTTATGGTAGTAGCGCGCTGCCTTGACACATGCTACTGCTATGTAGCAATAGTGCTTTGCTTTAACAAGCGCTACTGATAAGTGTCTATGTATAAGCTTTTTCCTAGTAGTATCCCTTTACCTCCTAGCCGAACAATCGGGAACTTAGGAGGTAAGCACATGAGTCAAACAACCCAGCTTGGCCAAAACTTAGGTCAAGTCGATGCATATGAAGGTGTAAAATGAATTGATTGGAATGAGGCACAGATAGTGCTTAACATATATTTGAACTTGAAAAGGTCCATAGCTTAGTATATGTCGTACATGCAATATGTGTCCGAAGGAGCCAAATCACCTTGGATTGACCGATCACAACATATCAAAAGGGGTTTTAGCAACATTTAAAAGAAAAATAAATTTTTATCTATTTAGATGATAACGGTAAATCGGCCGAAAAGGTAATGCTCGGGTGGCTGAGTTTGACCATCAAATCGCTGAAGCCGGGCGGCGTTCCATGGATTCGCCTCCAGTTTGTTATCCGCAGAGTCTCGGATATGATATGCACCTCTGTCGGTGTATTAAACATGGATGTGTAATACCCTGACTTATGCACAGATAATTAGTAGCTCCCTACTAGACCAAAGTTTCCACTTAAGATTCTCTGAGCGAAGGAACAACTCTTTGAGAGATCAAAGAGCGCATCAAGAAGACCAAGGAATAGAACAAGACAAGCATCAAGACAGAAGCAACCCTTGCCGACAAGGGCGAGCCGGCAAGGTGAAGGCCCGGCAAGCCACGTGGCCAACAAATCCCTACCAACTACGGGCGCTCCACCTCATCAGTCAGCTGGTCTTTGATCGGTGTGGTGTCGAGCCCGTAGGCGGCAGGGTGGCATTTTCCAGCACGTGTCGGCACGCTGGACAGAAGGTTACCTTTATCGACACCTATCCAAATGGAGTGTCATGCTAATAGGAGCTAGCTCGGCAAGTGGTGTTGCATCCTTGCCATGGGTTCTCCTCCTCATGACACCTAGCAATGCATTAAATGCTTTTTGTCCTAACTAGCAGAGTTAGGTATGATAGCACTGTATGCTATTTAATCATCATGTAATGACCCTTTTGCCACTATGGTAACCCATTGAGCTATAAAGGAGGTCAGGGCAGCCTATACAAGGGTTCAAACCCATTCAAACCCCACGCACACATGCACATGTAGCTGCTCTCTCCTAGGGCCTTGCCGGGGGAAGAGTGCTCATTGTCTTTGTTCTACTGCCTACACCTAGTACACAAAAGAAGGAGTAGGGTTTTACGCTTCTCAGCGGCCCAAACCTAGGTAAAGATTGTAGTTTCCTCTGTTGTTCCTACTCTTTGCATTGGTGTGCTCCCCTCGCTGAACCACAAAGTGGGCAAGACACCCCATAGATAGCCATTCCACACTGGCATCTTTGGCGCGCCAGGTAGGGGGGTTCATTATTGTGAACCTGGACAGCAGGCGGCACAACAACTCCATAGAATTTCATAATCTTCATCACCATCCATGGCGCCCAAGAATAAGGGCTCCATGCGGACGAAGCCTTCCATGTCCTTGCTTCCACCACACGCGTCTGCAGGCGGCGCATCGCTGCGGACGGTGCGAATGCCACGGTGGGCATGACAGGCGCAGGCGGTGTGGTTGTTGTGCCCGCTATGGTAGAAACGGGCGATGGAGGCACCGGAGGCGGACATCTACCTCGACCCTCTAGCAAAGACAAGAACCATGACATGGACACGCGGATCCCGTCTCCCCAGCGCACCGGTAAGCGCAGCCATTAGAGCCACCCGGTCCGGTCAGGCATGAGCCGCGACCCTCCCACTACGACTCCTCCGGCAGAGGTGAGGGAGATGACATAAGGCACACACCTGTCCATTGCAAGATGGGCATGATGTGATGCCGAGCAGCGTTGTTGTACCTCCCCAGCAGCGCCCGCATGACAAGATGCCTACTGATCAGGTTCAAGATCCTTAGGCCCCGCTCTCGCCATGCCAACTTGCCGCCACCCTCATAGTTCGGTGACAAGATCGCAACGGCGCTCCTGCTGGCTCTGCCAGGAGTCGAGCTCCCTCGCATTCTTCGCGTTCCAACATGCCTTCGACAGCAACAGAGGTGATGGTGCGGGCCCATATGTTGTTGGATTTTCCTCCAACAACAGAAAAGATGGATGAGTAGAGGGCCACCATCCGGAGCTTTATCGAGTTTGCTAACGCAAACTGATCCCAATTGGTGGAACCTTCACAATGCCTGCCAACCATACCAGTAGCTCAGACTGATGGACATTTTTCACGTGGTGCACCCACGGTACAATCACCACCACGGGAGCAACCCCAGCAGCAGCGCCGACAGCCGCAGTGGACCCAACAAACTATTAAGCCTCATCATGTGTCAATGGCCTCCTCAGATCTGCAAATGCAGCAAGATCAGCGGCAATTGCTGCTGGATAGGCGAGCAGAGGATGCTCACACCACCATTTAATGATGTCGGGAGGCGCGCCATCGATCAGACAAGTGCAACGGTCCGGTCATTAACGAGCCAGCGCCCGTTGTTGGCGGGTACTTGCCATACGATGTTGGGTGCCCCGCTTTCACACATGAGCTGCTGCAAGTCCGTCGGCCGTCCGTCTGCGCATTCAAGCCCGAAGTGCCAGAAAAGTACGACGACAAGCTCAACCTGACAAAGTTCCTAGTCATTTACACAATTTTCATGCAAGCTGTCGGAGGAAGGGATGGGAAAATTCTAGCCAACTATTTCCAATTTTTGCTCAAGGCCAATGTGAGGTATTGGTTAATGAACTTGCCAGAAAACTCCATTTCTTCATGGTCAGATCTATGCAACGAGTTCATTGGTGCCTTTACAGGGGGCTAGAAAGGCCAGGGGTTGCTCAGTGACTTGCAAGTGATCCCACAAAAATAAGGAGAAAAATCTGCACAAGTACATCCAGAGGTTCAGCCATGTACACCGCATCATACAGGATGTCCACCCTGTAGCTATGATCACCGCGTTCCATACAAACATGCGCAATCGCAAGGTGCAGGAGAAGATGCACATATGATTGCTGAAGGCCGTCAATGAGCTCTACACGTTGGGGGATAAGTGTGCACACACTAAAGAGGGTAGAAGGCTTCCCGGGGAAAATGCTGGTGTTGAAGTCGATTCTGATGATGACGATGCCGCCACCCTGAAGAACGTCAAAGGGGTAATAGAGAATGCAAGGGCAAGTCAATTATGGTTGTTGAGGGGTCCGGCAACTCCAGCCCTGCCAAGAAAACCAAGACGGAAAGCTCTGGCAAGGAAGCGGATGCATGTGTTGATTTCTAGGTAGCTGCAGCGGGTGAGAAAGCCGGCAAGTTTGACGGGTCGTACTGCAAGATTCACCTACCAAGGGTCACGATCTCCAAGAGTGTCATCAAGTCGAACAACTAGTTGAGAAACACAAAGCTGAATATGAGAAGTGCAACAAGGAGAAGCGTCAAGATGGTACAGGCGCATCTGATAAGAAGGGTCGCGGTAGCTGAGGAGGGCATCGCGATAATGCCAACCAGCGGAAGGAAACGCCTGCCAGAGGTAGAGAAAAGAAGGAGGAATATGAAGAGAGTGAAGAGGAAGATGGCGACGAGTCTGGAGAACATGAATTCCAGAAGGCAACCGAGGCCATGTGCATTGACCGGGGCACATCTTTGCACTCCTCTCACCGCCAGCTCAAACACTGGGCGCGTGAGGTCAATGCAGCAGAGACGACAACAGATGCCCAAAAACCTCTTAAGTGGTCACACGCGCCTATCATTTTTGATGTTGAGGATCACCCTGATTACACAACTGCGGTCAGGTGTTTGCTATTGTTGGTTTCACCAATGATACGCAACCTCAAGGTCACGAAAATGCTAGTTAATGGTGGGGCTGGTTTGAACTTAATCTCCCCTAAAGTGGTCGAGAGACTGCATATTCCTGAGGAAAAGCTCAAGAAGACCAGGACGTTCCAAGGAATTAACCGGGGAAGGAGCCAGCCTAAGGGGAAGATCACCCTGCTGGTGACGTTTGGCGGGGAGCTGAATTATAGAACTGAGAAGATAGTGTTCGATGTTGTTAAGATCCCTTTGTCGTTTAATGGAATTCTTGGTCGCTTGGCTTTGGCTAAGTTTATGGCGGCATATATCTCACTGTGCCTACAACATGGTGAAGATGCCAGTGCCTATGGGTGTCATCTCCATCAACTTCGATAAGAGGGATGCAATCATATGTGTTGACAAGCTCTATAGAGACGCGGTTGTAGCAGAAGCCGTCAAAGCCATAGCTCCCACTAAGGAAAGAAAGAACAAGAAGCCTGGCAAGATATCAAGCAAGAGTTCCGCGAAGCGCACCTATTTAGAGTGCTATGCACCTGTTGAACACCTGCTGGGGAGCTCTGCCGGCAAGATATCCAAAGCTACTCCACCTGTGATAAAGAAGGTGCCAGCAAAGGAGGATAGCACTGGAGATACTTTTACCGTTGGTGCCACTCTTGACAGTAAATAGGAAAGCACACTCATTGCCTTCCTATGGGCGAATATAGATATGTTTGCATGGTGACCATCTGACATCCTTAGTGTTCCCAGGGAGGTAATTGAGCAGCACCTTGCTATCTGTCCCCAAGCTCAACTCGTCAAGCAGAAGGTCAGGAAGCAACCTTTGGAACGACAACAATTCATAGCCGAAGAAATCAAGAAACTTGAGGCAACAGACCTAGTTAAGGGGGTACTACATGCAACTTGGTTGGCGAATCCAGTCGTCATGCACAAGGAAAATGGGAAGTGGAGCCTTTGTATTGATTACATTGACCTCAATAAAGCATGTCCAAAGGATCCTTTCCCCTTGTCGTGCATCGATCAGATTGTAGACTCCACTGCTAGCTGTGATCTGCTTCCATTCCTTGATGCATACTCCGGCTACCATTAGATATTCATGGCCAAGGAGGATGAGGAAAATCTGCATTCATTTCTCCATGTTGCACATACTGCTTTGTATGCATGCCTTTCGGACTAAAGAGTGTTGGTTCAACGTTTGCAAGAGTGTTCCAAATTGGTTTTGAGCCACACTTACACAGAAAGGTAGAAGCCTATATGGATGATATAGTGGTCAAAACTAAGGACGAATCGAATCTCATTCAAGATTTGGAAGATACGTTTGCGAACTTGCGCAAAATCAACATAAAACTCAACCCTGAGAAGTGTGTGTTTGGCATTCCATCCGGCAAGCTTCTCGGGTTCTTTCTGTCTCAGCATGGAATCAAAGCAAATCTCGACAAGATCAAAGCTATCGAGCAGATTTAAGCACCAAAGACTGTCAAGGATGTCTGGCATCTTGCCGACTGTGACACTTCTTTGAGTAGGTTCATTTCGAGTTTTGCGGAGCGTGCCCTGCCATTTTTCAAGATATTTTAAAGGCTGGTCCAGTAAAATGGACTATGGAAGCAAAGATTGCGCTACAAGATCGGAAAAGGTACCTATCCTCTGTGCCAACATTAGTTGCGCCGAGGCCACAGGAGCCGTTGCTGCTATATTTAGCGGCGAAAACTCAAGTGCTCAGTGTTGCACTAGTTGTGCGGAGAGAAGCTGTCGACGAGGAAACAATAGTGGCAAGACCATCCCACGACAAGCCAGAACCCTTCCTTGCAGATTCTGGCACTAGCAAGACAAAAATGGGGCGAGCAGGAGAAGTTGATCAACAGATAGTGCTAAAGAAGAAGATGGTGCAGTGGCCAGTGTACTTTGTCAGTTCTCTCTTGTAGGGGGCTAGATCAAGGTAGTCTGGTGTGCAGAAGCTACTTTTCAGCCTCCTCATGGCCTCGAGAAACCTATGCCACTACTTCCAAGCGCATGAGATCACTGTCGTCACTCGCTTCCCGTTGCAGCGTATTCTGAGGAATCCAGAGGCAACCGGCAGGGTAATGGTTTGGGAATTGGAATTGTCAAGTTTTACACTCAAGTTTGAGAGCAGTTCGACCATTCAGAGCAGGGCATTGGCAGAATTCATTGCATAATGGATGCCAACACAAGATGAAAAGATTCAAGAATCAACTCTCCCTGGTAAAGAGACCGATAAAGGATGGGTCATGTACTTTGACAGTGCTTTCTCGCTGCAAGGTGCCGGTGCTGGAGTGCTGCTTGTCGCGCCCACCGAAGAGCACCTCAAGTTAAAGTATGTTGTTCAAATGCACTTTCCTAGGGAGGAAGCAACCAACAACACCGCAAGTATGAAGGACTACTTGCCGGCCTCAAAATTGCGGTGGAGTTGGATTAGAAAGCTGATCATCTGTGGAGACTCGCAACTTGGAGTGAAACAAGTAAATACGGATTATCAGAGCCCATTGATGGAAGCATATGTCCATGTCAAAATCGACAGATCTTGGGTAGGGGGGCCCAAGCTGTATGTTTGATGACAATGGTAACAATGATCAGAAGGACACAGTGTTTACCCAGGTTCTGGCCCTCTTGATGGAGGTAAAACCCTACTCTTGCCTGATTACATTCAATGGGTATTGGGGTTACAAGAGTTGATCTACCTCGAGATTGTAATGCTAAACCCTAGCTTGGCTAGCCTATCAATGTTGTGATCATGCCTTCGATCTAACCCTCCGGTTTATATAGATACTGGAGGGGCTTAGGGTTGTACAAAGTCGGTTTAACAGAAAGGAAATAGTATATCCGAAGACCTAAACTTGCCATCCACGTATATAGGAGTCCCCACAAGACACTAGAGGTGGTCTTATTCTTGTATCTTGACAACCCATTAGTCCGGCCCATATTGGATAGACCAGACGCCCGAGGACCCCTTAGTCCAGGACTCCCTCAGTAGCCCCTGAACCAGTCTTCAATGATGACGTGTTCGGCACGCAGATTGTCATCGGCATTGCGAGGCGGGTTCCCTAATACACATCAGCTTTCGTCAATAAAAGTATTGTATTCGGCCTTGCATAATTAACACAACCCTTAGCCGCGAAGGCAGGATATATAAAAATAGGAGCAGTGTCTTTACTAAAAACTTTTTTTGGCGAAGCGTCATGTTTGACCCTTCAACATTTTGAACCATTTTCACACCTCATGTTTCGTGTTTCGAGGCCAAGCCCCCTTGGCCCGTCTTGTCAAAACAGAGACCGTGCCCACTTATTACAGGATTGCTCATCAATAAGATCTGGGTAATCCAACCATTTATGACGCATGCTTATGTTGGGAACATGCCAGTTTCAAGGCATAAGTGTGGGGACGGTTGGCATTTTTACCGCCTATAAGAGGGCAATGGATTTATCCTCTCTTCCCCACGCCTTCCAATCTCCTCATCCTTCCAATCTCCCAATCTCTCAGTGCCCGAAAAGTTTTCGTCTTCCTCACCACCACCACCTCCTCCGACCATGGCCGGATCTGGTTCCAAAGGCAAGTGGGAGGCCTCCTCCGTCACGGAGAAGGAGATAAAGGATCTCCGGAGTGCAGGATACCTAGCCGCAACCATTGCACACAGGCTCCCCACCAAGGGTTAGATCATCCCCACTCCAGAGCCCGGCAAAAGGGTCGTCTTCCTCACCCATTTCCTTAGAGGGTTAGCTTTTTCACTCCACCCCTTCGTTCGTGGACTCATGTTCTATTACGGGCTATATTTCCATGATCTTGCCCCGAACTCTTTCCTCCACATCTCGGTGTTTATCGCCGTGTGCGAGGCTTTACTCCGCATCCCCCCACACTTTGGCCTATGGCTAAAGATCTTCAATGTGAAGCTGAAGGTGGTTGACGGGCAGCACGCAGACTGCGACCGGGCCATGATCAGCAAGCTGCCCAACGCCACATGGCCTAAGGGGGCCTACATCGAGACCGTCAAGGTCTAGAAACAAGAGTGGTTTTACATCACCTAGCCACGCCGCACTAACTGGGCGGCGATTCCGGAGTTTAGATCCAGACCCCCCACGAGGCTCACGTTGTGGAACACCAAGGGCCTCGACTAGGGGTCCCAGACGGAGGTGCAGAGGCTATAAATGCGCATCACCAACATGCTGGGCAAGAACATCAGTCTCACCAATGTGGTGCAGATCGTGCTCTTCCGCCGCATTCTCCCCTGCTAGCGCCGGACTTCCCCCATGTGGGAGTTCAATCCGGAGGAGCCGCGGACCCTGCAGCACTTCCTCGGCACGACACACACTAGAATATGGAAGCTGCTTTTCAAGGCCCAGAAGAGCTGGCCCATGGAGAACGAAGACGTCAATCTTGAAGCCGAGAATCCGGCCACTCCGATAAGTGTTAAATTTCCGAAGATATGTCCGGTCTATATATCAGATCAATTCGAATCTCATTAGCCAACCTCTTTACAGGGCTGGACAAAGAAGGCAGAGCGGATCAAGAGTTCGGCTCCGTTGCCCGAAGACCCAGTCACTCCTCAGCTGGAGGAGATGCTAGTTCCGGCGCCCTACCAAGCGCCAGAGAAGAAGGGCAAGAACAAGGGCAAGGAGCCCAAGGGCGGGCCCTGCTGCTGAGGTCCTTCAGATGCAGTGTCCGGAGAGACCGAAGCCGTCTCCTCTAACGAGGAAGATGAGGACGAAGAGGAGGAGGGGGAGGAAGTGGAGAGCGACTCCCCTCACATTACGAGGAGGAAGAAGAGGACGGCCTCCGAGAATCCAGAGGGGGCGACACCGAAGAAGAAGAAGATCACCTTCTCGGTCAGTTCGGACTCAGAGTCCGAACACAACCCAAGGAGAGCCCCCAGGGTTAAGCCCCTGGCCGAATAGTAAGCATCGAAAACCTTACTTGTTCAACTTCCGCTTACCCACCTCTGTTTATATAAATTGTATCTTTGCCTATTTTACAGCCCTCCACGCGATATCCCGAACCCCTCGTCTTCGTTTGGGAATTCTCTGGCACTTGGAGAGGCAGAGAGCGACAGACCATCACTAGCCCTCTCCTCCTGCCATGGAGGACAATGAGGTGTCGTCCCAAAGGAACTCTCCTGGCCGAAGAGGGGCAGATGAGGCCGTCCAGAAGGTGCCCAAGATTAATACCTCGGATGCCGCAGACCGGGGCACAACAACCCCCATGACCATCGAGGGTGGGGGGCCTCAACAGTTCGGGCCCTCGCCAAACACTGTCCTGGAGACCAATGCGGCCTCGAATTCAGACCAACACCCTCCTTCGACGGAGGGGGGAGGAGCAGCAGCTCCATCGACGGCCTCTGTTAATCCAGAGGCCGCTCATACTCTGGAGGAAGCGCTGCAACGTGCTTCCATCATGGAGGAGCACCACACCCTGATGGGTGCGGTTATGGAAAAGGTTCGGTCTATGAAAAGCATATTGAACGAAGCCTTCAACAGCCTACTGTCAGACTTTGAGGTATGCAATGTAATTCTCTTACAAGTTTTTTTATATGCAAGGTTGAACCCATGTATAGACGGTAGCCCCTGAGACTTTGTCCGGATTAGAACAATCTGGGTAGAGGATCAAAACAAGTTAATAATGTATCATGCTATCTTGTTGGAGAGGCATCTATGTTGGCGGTTACTGCCCAAGCCGCAGAGGTTTCCGAGCTTAATTGGAAACTTAGATTAGCCGATGAGGAGCTCGACCGCGTCAATCAGCGGTTTGACAAAACGCAAGGTATGCGACACCATTACATACTCGAAGTGATATATGTGCTAATTTTTTATATTTACTGTGTTTTATGACTATACTCATAGTTGGCGTAGCCGAGGTCGAGTCCCTCAAGAGCGCTCTTGCCGAAGCCAAAAAAAGAGGCGGAGGTGAGCAGGGCGGCCACTAACAAAGCGACAAAGGAGTTGGAGGTGGAGCGAACTGCCCGCGAACAACACGAGGTGTGGGTGGGCGAGGTTGAACAGGAGCTCTAGGATGCCATTACCAAGTGCGAGTCCTTGGAGGTGAAGAATTCGGAACAAGCCTCTGAGCTCACCAGAGCTCTCGAGAGTGTGAAGGAAGCCCATGTTGAAGCCCAGGGCACTCGCCAGGAGATCTAGGAGGCAAGGCAGATAGCGGCTGGTAAGGCCTTTCTTCTGCAGAGTAAACTTACAAGTAAGAGATACATCTTGTTGACCCGAGTTTGGAGTTCTCCAGGCGCCTTTCCGGATCTACCGAGGAGTGTTGCTGACACTGCAGAGTTCTTCCGAGCCGAAGAGGGGAGCTCGACGGAGAAGCTGTTCTGGTCGCAATATCTTCCTCCAGAGCATCCGGCGCCCCTCAACGATCAGCTGAAGCAGCTGTCCGAGCTGCAAAGGGTGGCAGGAATGGCCAAGAAGGATGTAATAGTCCGTCTTTGGCCAGCCGAGCCCATACCTAGCAGCTACTTTGGACTCGTGAAGCGGCTGGTCGATGCGCATCCTCGGATCGATGCCATAATGCGGTCGGCCTGCATAGAAGGTGCCCGGATGGCCTTCGCCCGCGTCAAGGTGCAATGGGCGAAGAAGAAGGCCACCGAAATTGCTACCGCAGGGCCGCCTGAAGGCAAGGATCACCGGAGGCCAAAGAAGTACTTGAGCGAGGTCCTCGAGGGGGCCCGCATTATAGAGGGTCAATGCTCAAAGGATATTATATTTGAGTAGTGGAGTTCGGTTTGTAGGAACCATGTAATGAACTCATAATGAGAAATATTTATGCTTGCACTTTATTGTTTTGTTAGTTTATCCTGCTGTTTGGCCGTTTATTTTATAAGTCTGAAAGTTTACCAGTTGTCGGCTTCTGCCCCCATGTAAGTATTATAAGATTGTTCAGGAACGCATGTCCGCACTTTATCCAACGTCTTGGTCCGATATAGGAGGCGTCTTGCAAGGTGAACTAGGCAATCGGACTATGTGGCTTTATTACTTCCACTTAGCCATAAGAGTCCATTGGTGGGGCTAAGTACTGGCTCATGTTGTGTGAACAGCAATCCGGAGTACGACGCCTTTGCAACACGGCTGGTCGAAGCCTAGCCCCTTGTATAACACGACATAAATCACGAACGATTTGTAGTATAACACTGAGTCACCGGATCGCTGACCCACACTCGCATATCATGACAGTCCGTTTTTGGCTTTATCTATTGAGGTACTTAACCGGACGAACTAGAAATACAATCGCAGTATATCTCCCTTTACTACCTTAGCCGAACTTGTGGAACGAAGGTGGCAAACATAGGAGCCGGGCAACCCAACTATAGACCAAAGACATGATTCGGAGCCGATGCATATAGTGCAATATCCGGGACGCCGAAGAGTGCCCTATAGGTGTTCAGAGTTTTTAAGAATTTGAAGGGCCGAATACAGCCCCTGGTATAAAGGCCGTGCCGAAGCGCGTATGCCAGTCGAAAGCAAGGCGGGAATACAGATGACAGGATAATATAAGGACCCAACAAAAAGGTGGTGATCATCTGTTTCCTTTATATCCTTATCGATATGCCGAGACGTATTTCGACAGACAATGCCATTAATATTAAGGTCATGTTACATGCCTAAATTTTTTTACATAAGGGAAAGTCTAACACAGGGCCTAAGAGTAATGGTTCGAAGACTCCAGTGATGCCCCGCCGCACGTCTGTGCCATTTCTCCTTAATAACTAGTCCTTTGATAGGTTTATCTGATGGTTGGCCGTAAAGATGGGAAACAGTAGCCTTGAAAGGGTCCCTGATGCAACCATGCAACAAATAGGGCTCTTAATGAACCTGTAGTGGAAAAATATTTATGCAGTCCAACTAGGGTCAAGCCGTACTATGGACTGTTTCCGCAGTGTGCCTCCGGTGCTGCCCAAGGTATTTTGAGCGCATAGTTATGTACGCGTAGTACATAAGCCGCAACCTTATGGGGCAGTCGGCGGAGATCAGACTGCTAATCAAGGTCCAGATCTGTCGAGTTATCGTAGTGATGCGTGGACCGGACTCATTTAGATATGTTGTTGGCTCTAATGTTCGACGAATTATTCGGCTTGATAAGGCCACCATACACCTCGGCTGCAAGGGCCACGGTGTGTTCTTCAGTACGGAGGGAGCGCTCCATATTTCCATTGACTGTAATAACGCCGCAAGGTCCAAGCATTTTAAGCTTCAAATAAGCATAGTGCAAGACTGCATTAAAGCGGGCAAAAGAAGTTCGTTCGAGCAGTGCGTGATAGCCACTATGGAAAGGGACGATGTCGAAGATTAACTCTTCACTACAGAAGTTATCCGGAAGCCAAATACTACCTCCAGTGTCAGTGAGCCTGTGCAACGGGCCTCCACGCCGGGTATCACACCTTTAAAGGTACTGCTACTAGGCTTGATTCATGATGGGTCAGTTCCCATCTTGCGGACAGTGTCTTGATAAATCAAGTTGAGACTGCTGCCCCCATCCATAAGGACTCTAGTGAGATGGTATCCCTCAATAATTGGATCGAGTACCAGGGCGGCTGAACCCCCGTGACGGATACTGGTTGGGTGATCCCCGCGATCAAAAGTGGTCAGACAGGCCGACTATGGGTTGAACTTTGGAGTGGCAGGCTCTACGGCGTAGACGCCCCTTAGTGTGTGCTTACGCTCCCTTTTGGGAATGTGAGTGACATAGATCATGTTCACTGTTTTCACCTCGGGGAGAAATTGCTTTTGGCCCCCGGTGTTCGGCTGACAGGCTCATCATCGTCCTCACTTGGAGGTCCTTTTCCCCTTGTGTTTGGTATTTATCTTACCGACCTGTTTGAAAACCCAACAGTTCCTGTTGGTATGGTTAGCAGGCTTATCAGGTGTGCCATGAATATGACAGGGCCTCTCAAGGATTTTGTCCAAATTAGATGGACTGTTCCCGTTGCCTTTGAAAGGTTTCTTCCACTGACCGTATTTAGAACCACCGAATCCAACATTGAATGTAGTATCATCTACGTCGTCATTGTTGCTCCGACGTTTGTTTTTATGGCGGCGTGGTTTACCATTACCATACCTGGCCTAAGAAGTGTCGGGGTCGCCCGAGCTGTTGCTTCTACGAGCCAACCAGCTATCTTCACCCGCACAGAAACGGGTCATAAGTGCAGTTAAATCTGCCATGGTCTTCGGTTTCTCCTGCTCGAGGTGTCGGCCGAGCCATTCGTCCCAGATGCTGTGTTTGAAGACCGCTAAGGCTTCGGCGTCCGGACAATCCACGATTTGGTTCTTTTTAATTAGGAACTGATTCCAAAGCTTGCGAGCTGATCCGCCTGGTTGCTGGGTTATGTGACTCAAGTCATCCGCATCCGGTGGCCAGACATAAGTGCCCTGAAAGTTGGCCCGAAAAGCATCTTCCAAATCTTCCTAGGTTCTAATGGAGTTCTCTGGGAGGCTATTCTTAGAGGAAGATATTTAATGACATGGAGGTCATCTCCACGAGCCATATGAATGTGGAGAAGAAAATCTTCAATCCAGACGACCGGATCCGTCGTTCCATCATACTGCTCGATGTTCATGAGTTTAAACCCTTCCGGAAACTAGTGTTGCATTACCTCATCGGTAAAGCACATAGGGTGTGCGGCGGTTTTGTACACCGACAGGAGCCCCCGGGCCTGGGCCACACATAAGCGCGACGTGTTATTGGGCTAGGCCCAAAACGGTGCGCGGACAGGCGGGGCGGATTTTTAATGTGGTAACTTCTTCGTCCGCTACGCTTCCCCACGACCCTCGTTGAATGCGCGACTTGGTGGGTTCTGCATGATGTGGGGGTCATGCGCGGAATGGCCGCAACATGCTTGCATCATCCGTGGTGAATAGTAAAGAGGCGGCTTGCGTGTTCCCTCGGAATGGCAGAGCCGCCGCTCATTTACTCTCTCCGTCTTGGAACCGTCGTTCCACATTTCCCACTACGCCTGCTCCTTACGCCATGTACGCCGCATGAATGGCGTGGGGTAGGTGACAGACGCATGGAATATGGGAAGGCGTGCACGGGCTGATACTCACGCGCCTTCGATTGGGCGGGGAGGGCAGTCGATGGCCCCGCCTGCTGCCACTTTAATGAGCCAAATTCGAGCGGGCTCTTCAGGGGCGTAGAGTTAGTCCTTCGGCCTCCCCTCCCCAACTATAAAAAGGGGTCTCAAGGGTAGGAGGAAAAGCATTTCTCTGTGTCTCCCTCCTGTCTCCATCCTCACCCACGGTCATGGCGAGGGGGCATGGCCGCGGACGTTCTTCTGTGGAGGCGACCATGTCCTCCTCCCGCCAGAGAGCTGCAGCGGTCAAGGAAGAGCTAGATGCCCAGGGTGAAGGCCATGCTCGAGGTGGGGCCGCTGGACGGGGCGTCGGCGAGGCGGTTGAGGCAGGGGTGGGCGTGGAAGGGGGATGCCCGCACCGTCTCCGTCTCCGTCGCCATCTCCCCCGCCAACTCCCACTACCAGGGAAAACCTTATACACAGAATCTTAGCAGCAGCGCGGTTTAAAAACAAACGCTACTGCTAATTAGTAGTAGCGAGCTTGACGAAAGCTCGCTACTAATAACGCGGTAGCAGTAGTGCTCTAGGTGAAACAAGCGCTACTACTATAATTGCCACGGCGTTGCCTCCAGGATAGATATAGTAGTAGTGCCCTTCCCTGAACGCGCTACTGCTAAAGTACTTAGTAGCAGCGTTTTTCTTCAAAACTCGCTGCTGCTAAATTACTTAGTAGCAGAATTTTTGATGCGTGCTTAGACTTATCAGTAGCATTTTTACGTAAAACGTGCTATTGCTACGTTAGCTATAGCGCGTTTACTAAAGTGCGCTACTGCTAGTTCGACTTAACCACCCGCGGGCTCAAAATTTTGCGAAGTCCTCCATTCCCCCCTATTCCCCTACTCCTCTGTCGCTGCCGCCCGAGCCTGCCCTCACCGCCACTGCCTAAGGCCGCCTCAACCTCACCGCCGCCGCCCGCCGCCGCTGTCAACCTCACCTTCGCCGCCCTCGACCTCATCGCCGCCGCCCGAGCCCGCCCAGCACCGCCGCCTCCCGATCCCGAGCCCGCCC
>NC_041387.1:372150462-372162395 GCF_002162155.2 Triticum dicoccoides
CCTACCCCTCCATCGCCGAGCACCTCCCCACCACTGTCTCTCCCCTCTCTGTAAGCCCCCCACCCCTCCCCCACGCCCTTTCTCTCCGCTTAGTTAGTACTAGATGTTTTTTAGTAGTAGTAGATGTTAATTTAGGGTTCATAGATAATGATTTTTAGTAGTACTAGATGTTAATTAGTAGTAGTGATGGTACTAGTTAACTAGGGAAGTATGGTTAATAGTAGATGTTTTTTACTATGTATAATGTAGTTTTTTTACTGCTTTTAGTAAGTGTTTAAAATAATATTAAGTAAATTAATAAACTACTTGAACTAGTTTAGTTTTAGTTGAACTACTTTAGTAAGTAAATTAATAAACTACTTGAACTAGTTGAATTAATAGAACTAATGTATTTTTAGTAAGATAATTAATATAACTAGTTGAACTACTATATTTTTAGAAAGAACTAGTTTTTTTTCTATTTATAGTAAGTTTATATTTAGTAAGAACTAGTTGAACATGTCATATTTGTTGTTATTTTTTTAGTTTAAGAAATTATTCGGGATGTATTAGTGATAACTTATAGGGGTTTTGCTTTTGCAGAAATCAAGGAGGCCCTCCATCATCCCCGCCGTCGTCCCCGTCACCTACCCCCTCCGACCTCAAGGTGAGACCAGCCAAATCTCCATGTATATCTTGTGTTGCTCAAATAGGATATGTGGTTGCCCAAGTGGCCGGTCATGTTCAGGTTACACCTCCGAGTGGCCTATGTTTTGCCAGAGTGTTGATTAATTTCTGTTCCGGCAAATTTCAAGCGCTCGATATGTCATTTTTTAGCAAAGGTCATGCCGGATTTTTACGTGAATTCTGGCATGACTTGTGCTAGAATATGTAGGAAATATCGAGTGGCCTGGATTTTCTCGAAAAATAATGATCTAATTTAGGTTTTTTAGTACATATATTTAATTGTACAAGTTTAATCTTTGAATTATGAACGTAGGAAATGTCATACTCGGACGACGAAAGTCTCCCGGGGGAGTGCAGCTGGTGCCACGGTGATCGAGGTCTGTGCGACAGGTTCCTTTAGCTGGACGAAGATCGGTGCTTCAGCATTAAGCTTGAGGAGACAAGTGTTTTTTTCGTAATTAAGCATGACTTCAACTATTTCAACGTCTAATTTTCATCTTTTACAATTTGACTAGCTTATCCCATGCCATGCAAGACGCTATGTCTTGGAGAGGATGGGTTTTGAAGACCATGAAAATTTTGAAAAAAGAAAATACACCTAAGGACCCTCATGATATGGATTTTGAAGTAAATCTGTACAATTCTCAGAGCATAACCCATTTTGGTTGCCAAAATTGGGAAGCACTTTGCAAAATGTATGTTTTTTATGAGGGTATGATTGTCACCATGGATCTTGGTGATCCTGACATCGAGCAAGACAATATGGACATTTGGGTCCTTGTTGATACACTTCCGATTCTACCGCAATGTGAGTTTCTCAAACATAGTTATTAACTAATTTATATTGTTTATTTCAAAATAGTTGACACCTTATTTCCATTAACAACTTATTTTGATTCTTCAAAGAATGTGCGGAAGATGGTAGACAAAACCCACTACACTGATGGCTCCGAATTAACTTATAAGAAGAAAAGTCATCTGATCACATTTTGTACTTATCTTGAGAATTACAATACCTATTATCGAACTCCTCCAAATTATGGTGAATACGTGTCACTAGTGCACCTGTTGAACCATGGTAACTTCTATGGAGATACCCTGGTAAGATTTTTTACTATTACGACATCCGTGCATCTTTTGCATACTTCTAAAACTAGTACATCATTGCTAACTACGAAGTTATTACTATGTTTTTCAACAGAAAATCCCGATGGATTGTGTGCCTCATCTGATGTATCAGAATGGTCGCCTTGCAGTTCTGAACATATAGCCAGGTCAACCTACGGATCTCACCTATGCATATCGGATTTCTAAAACGGTGAACACATGCTAATCAAAGAATGGAAAAAATGTTTGGACATTCGTAAGGAGGTTCTTGGAAGTAACATTAAGCGAAAGGCAAGAATTGGAGACAGGATAATCTCCATTCTCCATAATGGAGAGTCAGGGGCTATCTTGTTTTTTGCTATTTTACCTTAGAGAATATAGTAGGTCCTAAGAGAATGTAGTAGGTCCTATGAGGTACAATGTGTTAGAGTTGATGATGAGGAGTACTTGTGATTACGACTAGTGACCAATTTCCTATGTGATGTCTCATTGATGAAAATGATGATCTTGAGGAGGTGTTATATGACAATGATGTATTATGATGATAAGTTGTTAATGATATGATGATGATGATATTTATTATATCATTGGGTGAAAGAACCGCGGATTAGTTTCAAGTGGATGGACATCCACTTGAAACTAGTCCACGGTTCTTTCACCCCGTGATGTAATAACTCATTATGATGTAAAAACAATCTCTAAATTCCTGTTGTATGAAAACTTGTGTAAAGGTGTATGAATACAACATGAAATAAAAAAGAAATAAAATACGAAATAATAGTAGTAGCGCGGGCAGGGAGAAGCGCTACTACTAATTACCAGTAGTGCTCCTCGGGGGAAGCGCTACTACTAAGTCGATATAGCAGTAGCGTGGGTTAAGGCACGATACTGCTAACCTTTAGCTGTAGCGCCGTACCAGTAGCGCTCCAGCCCGCGCTACTAATAGGCCTAAAACCCGCGCTGTTGCTAGGCTTTTCCCTAGTAGTGTCCTCCTGCTTTTCCGAGTGGTCATGTCGGGGACTCGGCACTCGAGTATATCCTGTAGCTGCGGGGGCCGCCACGCTGCAGTCTTCGTCTTCCTCGGGCGTTCACGAGTGTGCTAGAGGTCGACCAGCCACTGCGGCTGAGGCTTCACATGAAGGGGTGTTGCCATGGCGACATGTGGGTGAACACAAGGTTCCCCGCCCCTCAAGTGATGCTCCTTCATCGGGGCTGGAAAACCTTTGCACACGCCCATTACTTGAATGATGGGCACGTCCTCTGCTTCAAGCTAGCGGAGAGTGATTTGCTCTCCGTCAAGGTCTTCGGGCGCTCGGGACACAGGCTAGGGTGCTGTGCGGAGAGCTCGACTGATGGCGAAAACTGCTCTTTGGGCGAGAGTGACGAGGAGGACAGCAACAACAACGACGAGGGTAGCAGGCGGGAGGATGGCGGGTCTGACTAGGCGTCAGGCACATCGTTCCTGGGCGACGCCGGCAGCACCGTCATCTACATTGCCAGCTCCTTGAACTTCTCGGGGTCACCTCCTTGGGCGGCTGGCGTGGGAAGGCCGGAGAGGACGAAGAAGGCAGGTGGCGGGCCGTCAAGTCGGAGTATGATGGCACCGATGCCTTTGTCTCATATTGCCGGCCCGCTGCCTCATCTTTCGGCTCTTCTCCCGGCACCGTCATCACCAGCCCTCTTCCGGACGGCCACCGGGATGTTCTCTTGGTGTATTCTGCTACTCGTACCTCGCCTAGGCACTCCTTTTGCCCTCCTGACATCTTGTTCCGTTTCCTTTGGAGAGGGACAAGAAAGGGATTACTTAAGCATACGGGCACTTGTCAGATTTAAACCTTGTAATCCCCTCGCTTATGTTTATATTCCATATGAACTGTGCCTGTATGGGATGTATTAATGAAAAAAGGGTGCTTGCCGGGTTCTTTGTGCATGAGCAAAGCCCATGCCAAGGAATGAATCCTTGTTATTTTTAAGATAAACATTGTTGCCCGACAACATGCCTTGCTGTCCCCTTACTTCATTCAACCATACTCGCGCTCTTGGCTGAGGCGGGGGCGAAGTAGGGTTAGGCCCCTCGTTTGCTTCCCTGTGACCGCGACCACAACCAAGTTTCAACCCAGGAAATAGTTCTTGGGTACGGGAAAAGGGGAGCACGGTAGCCTAGGAATAAAACGAGGTTTCATACGTCCTAATTTCATACGGAGATGCACAACAGGGGATAAAGGACTTATCTGAATCTGCAGCCCCCCAACAACCTTGGCTTGCCGTGGTTGGACCCTTGTGTCTGCAGCCCCCGACAACCTTGGCTTGCCGGGACCGAAGCGCCGGCTTGTTCTCTTTCTTCCAAATAGCTCAGCAGAAATGTCCATGTACCCTGCGAACCAAAGAGGATGGAAAGGAACAAAGAGACGCACACTCGACCTCTATGCTAGGGGTTAGTCGCCCCTAAGCACTATCAACCCTAACCGAGGGAGAGACTCAACCTAGCATGCATGCTATAACTTAGGGCGCCAGCGCTTCATTTATTTATGCTCAGGGTTTGCGCCTGGCTTTGTATAGAGGGTTACATGCCTTGACAGCAAGGCTTGTACAAAAGGTGGTCTACCAGGGGGCCCGGCAACTGCGCCTTATGGGTAAAACTTGCGAAGATGCTCGATGTTTCAGGAGTTGCTCACTGGAATGACATCTTCGGTCTCTAGGCGGACTGCGTCGGGCCTGGTGACTCGTATTACCCGATAAGGGCCTTCCCACTTTGGTGTCAACTTGTTGGAATTCTTGGCCGATTGAATGCACCGAAGAACAAGGTCGCCTTCCTCAAAGCTTTGAGCATGAACCTTGCGGCTATGGTAGCGACGCAAGGCTCGCTGGTAGCACGCTGCTCACACATCCACCCGAAGATGATCTTCCTTGAGGAGCGTTGTGTCATCTTGCTGCGATCGCTCTTGCTCAAGCTCGTCATAAGCGAGCACTCGAGGTGACCCGTATGTGAGTTCCGTGGGGAGAACTGCCTCTGTCCCGTATACCAGGGCAAAGGGTGTCTGGCCGGTGGCTTGATTTGGCGTCGTTCTGACCGACCAAAGAACCGCCGACAACTCATCAATCCAGTGCCTTCCGCTCTTGTGCACCCTGTCAAAAGTCTTTGTCCTTAGGCCTCGCAGTACTTTAGCATTTGTCCTCTCAACCTGGTCGTTGCTCTGTGGGTGCGCCACGAAAGCGAAACAAACCTTGCTGCCGAGGTCTTGGATGTATTGCATGAAGGTGCGGCTTGTGAACTGCGTGCCGTTGTCGGTGATGACTCTGCTTGGCACACCAAAACGGTAGACTAGCCCCTTGAAGAATTTGACAGCTGACTGTGATGTCAGCTTCCTCACTGCTTCCACCACCGGCCACTTTGTGAACTTGTCGATTGCAATGTACAAGTACTCAAAGCACCTGACAACATGGGGGAAAGGGCCCAGTATGTCGAGTCCCCATACCGAAAATGGCCAGGAGAGAGGGATTGTTTGAAGGGCTTGAGCTGGCTGATGAAGCTTCCTTGAATGGAACTGACAAGCTTCACACTTGGTTACTAGTGTCGTTGCATCCTGGAGGGCAGTGGGCCAGAAGAAACCTTGCCGGAAGGCCTTGCCGACAAGGGCCCTTGACCCTATGTGGGAGCCACATATGCCTCCATGTATCTCTGCCAAGAACTCCAGTCCTTCCTGCCGGGGAATGCACTTGAATTTCACACAGTTTGGTCTCTTTTTGTATAGAACATTGTCAACGAACTGATACATGGCAGCCCAACGGGCTACTTTCTCCGCTTCTTCCTGATCCTTAGGAAGCTCCCCTGTTTGGAGGAATCGAACAGTATGCTGTGCCCATGCTGGAGCCTGGGGCTCAACGGCAAGGACTAAAGGCATTTCCTCCGCCATGGGAGCGGTTGTCTCTACGGACAGGGCTTGATGCCCTGTCGGAGTTGATTGCCCAATGGTAGGCTCAGTGTCCATGGCAACATCTTTGCCAGCGGCTCCTGGGAGCTCGGTGGGAAAGTACTTGTCGGGGCCTGATTTCCTTCGCTTGTTCTGCTCCGTCGATGGTTCAACGGATGGTTGAGTTAACCGAAGCACAAAAGTACCTAGTTCCACAGGTAGTTTGAAGGGAGTGCACTTTAACAGGTAGTCGGCGATGTCGTTCTCCCCTCAGGGGACATGCTCCACCTGTATACCATCAAAACACTCCTCCAGCTTCCTCACCTCATCTACGTAGGCCTCATGAACGGGCTTTGATAATCCTTGTTGACTTGCCTGACGACAAGCTGTGAATCACCCCTAACGATGAGCTTCTTGATCCCGAGGTCTTCCGCGACCCTGAGACCGGCAAGCAATCCCTCGTATTCAACAGTGTTGTTCATCGACATCTCCCTGGGAAAGTGCATCTGGATTACATACTTGAGGTGCTCTCCGGTGGGTGCGACGAGTAGCACACCAGCACCGGCGCCTTGCAGCAAGAAAGCCCCGTCAAAGTACATAATCCAGTTGCGACTTGTTTCCTTGCCGGGAAGTGTGGTCTCCTGGATCTCTTCGTTGCGTGTCGAGGTCCATTCTGCAATGAACTCTGCGAAGACTCTGCTCTGGATCATTGAAGTACTTTCAAACTTCAAACCAAAGCTCGACTGCTCCAAGACCCATTCCATAATCCTCCCGGTTGCGTCCGGGTTATGTAGTATCTGTTGCAACGGGAGGCGGGTGAAGACGGTGATCTTGTGCGCTTGGAAGTAATGACGTAGCTTCCTCGAGGCCATAAGGAGGCCGAAGAGCAATTTCTGCACACCGGAGTACCTTGACCTAGCCCCCTGCAAGAGGGAGCTGACAAAGTAAACTGGGTGTTGCATCATCATCTTCTTCTGCACCACTCCATTTGGTTGCGCAGGCCCTGTCCCGCCGGCATCAGACCCTACCGAGGGGAGCTCTGGCTCGCCATCTGCCAGCCCTGCCGTTGCCACTGCCCCTTTGTCAACCTCCCTCAGCGCCACTAGCGCAGCGCTGACCACTTGATTCGTTGCCGCTAGATATAGCAGCAACGGCTCTTGTAGTTTAGGCGCAACCAGTATCAGCATGGAGGAGAGGTATTTCTTCAAATCCTGCAGCGCTGCTTCGGCCTCTGGGGTCCATTCCATTGGGCCCACCTTTTTCAAGATTTTGAAAAAGGTAAGGGCATGCTCAGCAGACTTGGAGATGAATCTGCTCATGGCGGCAGTGCAGCCAGTGAGCCGATGCACATCCTTGATCTGCCTAGGTGCCTCAATCTGCTCAATGGCCTTGATCTTGTCTGGGTTCGCCTCGATCCCACACTGTGACAAAAAGAACCCGAGAAATTTGCCGGACAGAACACCGAAGACACACTTCTCAGGGTTCAGCTTGAGGTTGATCTTGCGCAAATTTGCAAACGTCTCTTCCAAATCTTGCACAAGTGTTGCCTTGTCCTTGGTTTTGACCACTATGTCATCCATATAAGCTTCCATATTTCTATGTAGTTGGGTCTCAAAACCAATTTGGACTGCTCTTGCAAATGTTGAGCCAACACTCTTCAACCAAAAAGGCATCCGTAAAAAGCAATACGTACCACACAGGGTGATGAACGCTGTTTTCTCTTCATCTTCTCTCGTCATGAAGATCTGGTGGTATCTTGAGTAGGCGTCAAGGAATGACAACAAGTCACACCCGGATGTGGAGTCAACAATCTGGTCGAGGTGTGGCAACAGGAAAGGGTCTTTTGGACAGGCCTTATTAATATCTGTGTAATCAATACACAACCTCCACTTCCCATTTGCCTTGCGCACCACCACCGGATTGGCCAACCATGTCGGATGGAGTACTACTCTCACCAAACTTGTCGCTTCCAACTTCCTGACCTCTTCCGTGATGAACTCCTGCCTTTCCAAATCTTGCTTCCTGACCTTCTGCTTGACGGGTCGCGCATGAGGACAGACAACAAGATGGTGCTCAATCACCTCCCTGGGAACACCGGGGATGTCGGATGCTTGCCATGCAAACACATCGACATTCGCTCGCAGGAAAGTGACGAGCGTGCCTTCCTATTTGCTATCGTGGGTGGACCTTATGGTGAAAGCCCCTCCCATGCCATCCTCCTTGATGAACACCTTCTTGGTCTCTGGTGGTGCAGCTCTGGATTTCTTGCTGTTGCCGGTGGAGCTCTCTGGCATGTCCTCGACGGGAGCACAACACTCCTAAGAGGTGCACTTGCCGGAGTGGGTGCGAGAGGTCTTGCCGGTCTTCTTCCCTCCTGAGGCTTCAGCGGCAGGAGCAAGTGCCTTGGCGGCAGTCGCTGCAACTACTTCCTGATAGAGTTGGTCAGCGCAGATTAGTGCATCCTTCTTGTCGGAGGGGACGGTGATGACGGTCATCGGCCCAGGCATCTTCAGCGTGTTGTAGGCGTAATGTGACGCCACCATGAACTTGGCTAGTGCCGGGCGGCCGAGGATCCCGTTGTAGGGAAAGGGGATCTCGGCTACATCGAAGACAATCCTCTCCATCCTGTAGTTCAACTTGCCTCCAAATGTCACAGGCAGCTTGACCTTGCCTTTCGGCTGACTCCTTCCCGGGTTGACCCCTTGAAACGTGCCCGTCTCTTCGAGGTCTCCATCAGGAATCTGCAGCCTTTTGACCACAACAGGCGAGATCAAGTTCAGACTAGCCCTGCCATCAACTAGCATCTTCGTCACCTTGAGGTTGCGTATCGTTGATGAAACCAACAACGGCAGACACCCGACCGTAGTTGTGCGATCAGGGTGGTCCTTGGTGTCAAAAAACATAGGCATGTTGGACCACTTCAGTGGCTTTTGAGCGTCAAATGATGGCTCCGCTGCCACGATCTCATGCGCCCACTGCTTGAGTTGGCGGTGAGAAGTGTGTAGCGAGGCGCCACCGTCGACGCACATGGCCTCCATAGCTTCTGGAACTCGTGGCCGCCGGACTCGTCGTCCTCGTCATGATCATCGTCTTCCTGCTTCTTGGCGCGGCCCCGGGCGGGCCTCTCTTGCTCGTTATCCTTGCCGCCGCGGCCTCCTTGGCCGCCACGCTTCTTGCTGGATCCTTCGGCACCGTCCTGACCCTTGTAATTGTCCTGCCTCTCATACTCAGCTTTTTGCTTCTTAGCAAGTAGCTCAACTTGTTGGCAGTTTTGGAGGTCGTGGCCCTTAGTGCGGTGGATATTGCAGTACTGCTTGTCAGGGCTTCCTGGCTTGTCGACAGCCGCGAGGGCCTGGCAAGCGGCGCACCCGGCAATTTCCTTGCCGGGGTTGCTTGCCTTGGCCTTCTTGGCAACGTCGGTGTCGTCGGATCCCTCGACGGCAAGCATGGCCTTGCCCTTGCGCTTTCTGTTGTGGTGCCGACCCTTCTTCATTGGGGTGGCGGTGTCTTCGTCTGTGGAGTCGGTTTCCGCTCCGGCGTCCTCGCCGGGGTACTTCCTCCCCTATTAAGCTCGAGCGCACCTGTCGGCCAGAACATAAAGTTCGGCCACATCCTTGACCTTGTTCATCGCTAGCTCTTCACGCATCTTGCGGTTCCGCACATTCTAATGGAATGCGCTGATAACGGTTGCGGGATGAACATCTGGGATGTTGTACTACACCCGACTGAACCTCTGTATGTACTTGCGCAGGGTTTCACCTTCCTTCTGGGGGATGATATGCAAATCGCTTGCCTGGCCACGAGATTGATGCCCCCCCCAGTGAAGGCGCCAACAAACTCATGACACAAATCTGACCAAGAAGAAATGGAACCCGCCGGCAAGTGCATCAACCATGACATGACATTGGGCTTAAGTGCCAACGCGAAGTAATTGGCAAGCACCTTGTCATCATGGGCTCCAGCAGCTTGCATCGCAATGGTGTAGATGCTGAGGAACTCTGACAGGTGAGTCTTGCCTTTGTACTTGTCGCCAACGTCGGGCTTGAACGTGCGGTGGGAGGGCCACTGGAACTGCCGCAGCTCACGGGTAAAGGCTCGGGAACCCACCTCGTAGGGTAGGCTACCATAGCCTCCCGCTGCCAGGTGGTCCATAGTGGGGCTTGCCTGCCTATCTGACTAGTGGCGTGTATCACGCCGGCGTTCGATGGTGGTTCGAGAGTTTTCAATGGATCACTCCCAAAGAACTTGGCGCTGATCGTGGTGGGCCCATGGGTCAGATGATGCTATGGAAATGTTATCACGAGCATCATCACGATGACCCGACACCCGCGGTAACTGGCGTGGGGGAGGAGAGTGCATCATGGCTGCATCACCTCTAGCCCTTCCACCACTGGCATGCGGTGGCTCGACGGAGCGTCGGCCTAAGGGCTCTGCTGGTCGCGGCTCATCTTTGTTGGCGACGCCGACGAGGCTCCTGATGGTGGCTCTCCACTCGTCGAGATTTTCCGCAGCAGGAGGAAAGTCGAACAGCATTTGCGCACGCGACAAAGCTTCTGCTGGCGTGGGCGGCGGCGAAAGCTGCATGGACCGTGATGCACTCCGACTTCTAACCACGTTAGAAGAGGTCTATCACGGCCTTGTGGCTGTACGCCATTTTCGCCAGCACTTCGGTGTGCATGCTGGCCTCCTTCGTCCTGCGAAGGATGCACTGGACTCTTCCCACGGCGGCGCCCGGGGTCACCAGCATGGTGACGCTGCTTATCAGGCACAACTTGGGAGGAGCGCGTCGTGGGCGCCGGTGTTGGTGTCTTGGAGGTCACCGCGCCGCCGGTAGGTGGCACGACGCCACTCTTTGAGGGCCCCACGCCGCCTGCGGGGGCCCCAGCTCCGTCTTTGGATTTGGGGGCATGCGACCCGTCGTCTTGCGTATGAACGACGCCGCTCGCCACGCTTTGACTGCCAGAGCAATGTGGGTGTTCATGGGCCGCGCCTCAGGCTCCGTCCGCGACCGCCCCACTACTTGCCCGCACCGGTACGGGCCGTCCGGGTCTGGATGAAATGATCGCCGTCGTCGTCTTCTTCATGGGAGCCATGGCGATGAAGAACTGCTAAACTAACTACTAAACCGGATTTTCACAACTGCACCCCCTACCTGGCGCACCAGAGATGTTGGTGGAAAATGACACCTATGGGATCACTGGACTCCCTTACTACGGTCGGCGGGCGCGAGGTTGTGGAAAGAGCGGGTCTAGGAGCCAGCACAAAGATCTTTACCCAGGTTCGGGCCGCGAGGATGCGTAATACCCTAGTCTTGCTTCGGTGTATATTTGAGTGTTCTTGAACTAGCTACGGCGTGTATGTAGTCCAAAAGATCCGAATCCTTTCTCTATATGCCTCGGGCCTCCTTCTATAGGAAAAAGTGGTCGCCACGGTGGCAGACATGAGGTGGAAAGGTATATAGTGTACAAGCTTATCGCCTGTCATTACGGTACAAAGCGCATTCAACGCGCTCCTTAGGTGTCCCCTTGCTTTATTGGGGACGGTAATGTAACGCCCCGGATCTGATCCGCCAGGTGTCTGCCAGTTATTCGCCGTTGTTGCCATGTCATTTGCTTGCGTGTTGCATTTTATCATGTCATCATTCGCATTGTGTCATCATGTGCATTGCATTGCATCGCATACGTGTTCGTCTCATGCATCCGAGCCTTTTCCCCGTTGTCCATTTTGCAATCCGGCACTCCTATGTCATCCGGCGTCCCCTTCTTACCTCTCTTCGTGTGCGGGTATTAAACTTTCTCGGAATGGCCCGAGGTTTGTCAAGCGGCCTTGGTATACCACCGGTAGAGCACCTGTCAAGTTTCGTGCCATTTGGAGTTTGTTTGATACTCCAACGGTTAACCGGGTAATCGCAAAAGCCTCTTTTGTTTGCAGCCCAACACCCCTTCCAAAGTGGCCCAAAACCCAGCAAACTCCCCTCCATGCTCTCGGTCGTTCGATCATTATCGTGTGGGTGAAAACCGCTCCTCATTTGGACTCTCCTAGCTCCTTCTACCTATAAATATGTGTTCCCCTTTGGATTTTTCGCAGTCCAACCCTAGCAAATCTCCCTCCACGCC
The DNA here is from genome assembly GCF_002162155.2 of Triticum dicoccoides. Lineage (NCBI taxonomy): Eukaryota > Viridiplantae > Streptophyta > Magnoliopsida > Poales > Poaceae > Triticum > Triticum dicoccoides. Next base: position 372,162,263 of record NC_041387.1, read on the forward strand.
CCACCTCCCCTCGCCGGATCTCCGTCGGCCGGCGCCGCGCCGCCCCCGGCCGGAGCTGCGCCCCTCCGCCTCTGCCGGCCCCGCGCCGGAGCTCCTCCGCCGCCAGGCCGCGCTCGCGTCGCCCCAAACGTCG
>NC_041387.1:372162649-372169758 GCF_002162155.2 Triticum dicoccoides
CATCCTCCGGCCAGATCCGGGCCGGCGCCGCCCGGATCCAGTGGGCCCCGACCTTCCCCGACCCGCCGGCGTCTCCCCCCGCGCTCCGTCAAGCCCCAGCCGCCGTCAACCTCGTCTCCGGCGAGATCCCGATCCGGCCGTTGACTTTCTTCGCGAGGGTATATTTCCACTAAGTCCTCAGATCTGCATATTTTCATGGCATGTTCATCGCATTGTATCTCTGCATCCGTAGCTCCGTTTTGTGCGTGTAATATGTCAAATTGTTTGACTCAACGAGTAATTCATTTCATTCTATTGCATCATGTTCATTTGAGTTCATCTTGATGCCTGAATCATCGTTGCAAGAGTGCTTCATGATGTTGTCTGCTGTCTGTTAACAGAACTAGCTCTTTTGTCATTTTTGCCATGATTGATGTGTGCATCCTATGAGGTTGATGTCTACATGTGTTTTGAACTATGCCATGTCTTCTTTACAGAGGTGCTTACCATGTATTTTTGTGATCAATGTGGTGACTAGCACAAGCATGAAAACTAGGCTTCGTGATATTGCTGATTTTAGTCTCTGTTCTGCTGTTATTTTGATGCCATGTAAACATGATGCTACAGAGAGATCCATGCATATTTTGAGATACTTCAGTAAGGGTGTTTTGAACATATGGTTATTGTCTAGCCATTAATGCCCCTGTTTGCAATTATGGAGTAGTCTAGAATGTCATTTTTGTGCTCTACTTTTGCTTCAAAATGTTTCCTGGCAGATTGTTTACATGTTATTCAATTTTGCCAAGGTTGTTGTAGTTGATCCTTGCATGCTATGAACTTGTTATTGCCTTGGTTTGTTTCATAAACATGTCTTCTTGCTGATGCTATGCTTATCTTGTCATGCAATGACTTGTGGTGAGTGAATCAAGCTTGTTAAGTAGGGTACTTGCTGTTGCTGTTTTGCTAGGCTGAATCTGTTATTTCGTGATGCCATGTAAACTTGCTGCTACTAGTCATTCCATGCATAATCTGGAGATCTTTACTAAATATGTTTTGTTCTACATGTCATCCTCTAACCATCCATGCCCCTGGTTTCATTTATAGCTTGCTTTAACTTGTTGTAATCTTGCTCCAAAGTTGCTAAATAATGTTGCTATCAGCCTGTTAACATTAAGTTCAGTTGTTGCCATGATTGTTGCTAGTGATCCATGTACCCTATGAACTTGCTCTTGCCATGATTAGCTTCACAAACATGCCTTCTTACTGTTGGTTGCCTTGCCATGCCATGTTTTGCTCTGTGGTGAGTGATACAAGCTCATCTACATGCCTTCATAATTCTGTTCCTGCCATGTTTGAATTTGTAATATAACTTGCTATGTTTACGTGGGTGCCATCATATTTTCTGATCCTTTTTGGCTTATGGTCACTAAGGGACTTTTGATCTATGCTTTGAGTAGAACCATGCCATGTCTTGTTTTGCTATTATAAGTTCCTGTAACATGTTGTTTGATAGCTCTAAACATTGCAACCTGATGTTAATTTCTGCAAAGTCTGAAACTGATATTATTTGCAATCTTGCCATGTGTGTTTGAGCATGTTCTAGTGATTTCTGGAGATAGCTTAGTGTTCATGTTTTGTTATGCTTTACCTGTACATCATGCCCATGTCTTTTGTTTTCATGTTGAGATGCTGTAGCTTATTGTTTTGATGCTTGCAATATGCCTAATTGCTGTTTTGGACAGATTGTTGCTATAACTTGTATAGAGTGTGTGTGTTGAACCGTTGCTCCGTTTTGAGTGTGCTCTATATGAAACTTGCTTGATTTTGCATGTAGTTTCATATTATCATGTTGCATCCTTGTTTTGAGGTGTTTTCTTGATGTTTGTGTGCATTTTGCATCAATGCCATGTTTAACTTGTTTTGCTCATATCTTCTAGGCCGTAGCTCCGAACTAAATGAACTTTATATGTAACTTGACTAGAATCTCGTGTAGATCATCTTTGTGCATCTTAACTTGCTGTTTAACAACTTGAACATAAGGTTTATTTAGATCTGGACCAATTTCGGAATATGCATATGAGGACTTACCGGAATTGTTATATGTTGTTCCCGGCCTCATTTAAACTTGCCTTGATGTGTTGTTCTTGTTTGCATCATCTCTTGCCATGAGTAGCCTCATCTAGTTTTGTCATGCATCATGCTTGGTTGAGCATCATGTCTTGTTCTTGTCTGGTGTGTTTACCATGTTGTGTGCTTCTTCTCGATAGTTCCCGTATCATTGCGATCGTGAGTATTCGTTCGTCTACGCTTGGTTCATCTTCGTGGCTTCATCATCTTCTTCATGGACTCGTTCTTCTTCCTTGCGGGATTTCAGGCAAGATGACTGCTACCCTGGATCTCACTACTATCATTGCTATGCTAGTTGCTTCGTTCTATCGCTATGCTGCGTTACCTATCTGTTGCTCTTCAAGCCTCCCAAATTGCCATGAACCTCTAACCTTTGACACCCTTCCTAGAAAACCGTTGCTTGGCTATGTTACCACTTTGCTTAGCCCTCTTATAGCGTTGTTAGTTGCAGGTGAAGTTGAAGATTGCTCCATGGTGGACAGGATTTTGGTTGGAATATCACAATATCTCTTATATTATTAATGCATCTATATACTTGGTAAAGGGTGGAAGACTCGGCCTTTTGCCTGGTGTTTTGTTCCACTCTTGCCGCCCTAGTTTCCGTCATACCGGTGTTATGTTCCCGGATTTTGCGTTCCTTACTCGGTTGGGTGATTTATGGGACCCCCTTGACAGTTCGCTTTGAATAAAACTCCTCCAGCAAGGCCCAACCTTGGTTTTACCATTTGCCTCACCACCACCTATACCTTTCCCTTGGGTCGGCCAACCCAAGGGTCATCTTTATTTTAGCTCCCCTGGGCCAGTGCTTGTCTAAGTGTTGGTCCGAACCGAGTAGACTGCAGGGCCCCCTCGGGGAAACTCGAGGTCTGGTTTTACTCGTAGGATGTCTCATCCGGTGTTGCCCTGAGAACGAGATATGTGCAGCTCCTATTGGGATTTGTCGGCGCATCGGGCGGCTTTGCTGGTCTTGTTTTACCATTGTCGAAATGTCTTGTAAACCGGGATTCCGAGTCTGATCGGGTCTTCCTGGGAGAAGGTATATCCTTCATTGATCGCGAGAGCTTATCATGGGCTAAGTTGGGACACCCCTGCAGGGTATAATCTTTCGAAAGCCGTGCTTGCGGTTATAGGCAGATGGGAATTTGTTAATGTCCGGTTGTAGATAACTTGACACCAGATCCGAATTAAAACGCATCAACTGCGTGTGTAGCCGTGATGGTCTCTTTTCAGCGGAGTCCGGGAAGTGAACACGGTTTCTGGGTTATGTTTGACGTAAGTAGGAGTTTAGGATCACTTCTTGATCATTACTAGTTGACGACCGTTCCTTTTGCTCTCTTCTCACTCTTATTTGCGTATGTTAGCCACCATATATGCTTAGTCGCTACTGCAACCTCACCACCTTACCAGTTCCTTTCCCATTAAGCTCTGCTAGTCTTGATACCCATGGTAATGGGATTGCTGAGTCCTCGTGGTCACAGATTACTACAACAACAGTTGCAGGTACAGGTTGTGCGATGATCATGACGTGAGAGCGATGTTTGCTTGTTTTGGAGATCTTCTTCTTCTTCTTCGATCAGGGGATAGGTTCCAGGTCGGCAGCCTGGGCTAGCAGGGTGGATGTCGTTTGAGTTTCTGTTTATGTTTCATCCGTAGTCGGATGATGCTCTTATGTAAGATGATGTTGTATTCGTGTGGCATTGTATGCCTTATGTATGTATCCCCATCTATTATGTAATGTTGATGTAATGATATCCACCTTGCAAAAGCGTTCCAATATGCGGGTCTATCCTTGGTGGGACCTTCGAGTTCCTTTTGGATAGGGTCGCATATTGGGAGTGACAAGTTGGTATCAGAGCCTCGACCGACCCTAGGAGCCCCCCTTGATTGATCGTGTAGTTTGGCCGTTGTTGAGTCTAGAAGAAAACTGTTTTCGGAGTCTAGTTATATCGGAGAGTAGGAATTCTTTTTACTCCTCATCCCCTTTGTCGCTCTGGTAAGGAATCTTGACGTAGGTGTTTTGAATTACTTCTCTTCCCCTTCAAATTTTTTTTTAGGATCACGCAGTTGGTTTTCCGATCGTTGTCCATCCTCTTTTCATCCGGTGCTTTTCTCGTCAAGTCGACTCGAGCCTCTTCATCTTTGAGTTCAATCCTCAGTTGTTTTCTTTCCCACCCGCCCACCCCTTCTTCTTCTCAGAACCAGAGTCCGTAATCGAGTATCCATCCTACTCGTGCGAAGTCTTTGCTTTCTTTCCTCAATGATTTCAACCGGTGTCTTCTCTTCAAGTTATTCGTCGGTTCCCCCTCCCAAGTTGCCTTTGTTTTCCCGCCCTCCCCCCTTTTTCTTGCCGGAGCTTGAGTCTGTTTCGACCATCAATTTTATCCGTACGGAGCCTCTTCAGTCTTCCCTCAATCATTTCAACCGGTGAATTCTCGTTTTGTTCAACATTCTTCATCTCTTTTTCTTCTCTGGTGGATTCAATTCAATTTTTTCGGGTTGATCACATTCTTTTACTTGGATCAAGTGTTTTCGCTGCTTGTTCGCATCTCGCCAGTTTATCCTTCCGAAGTGTGCAAGACATCTCAGGAGATTCGTCTGTGTTCAAATTAATTCGAGGTTGTCACCTCATTCAAATATTTCAATTGTTCTGGTGCATCATCTATCTCTTCAACAATCCTTTCCGACGGTGTTATCTCTTCAGTGGGCCCTAACCCACAGGTCTTTTCCTAGGATCTTACCTGACTCTTCTAATTCCCCGGAGTTGTTCTCAATTCTTTTCAAAGTGTGACGTAAGAATGGATTTCATCAGTCACATGGCTACTCCAAGATCTCGTTCATATTCTTTTCATTGTTGGCTCAACCCCTTCGCTTTTCATTCTACCGGAGTATCTAAGTAATTTTGGTGGTGTTTCTCGTCGTCATTTGAAGACCGCAGAAGAGTTTTTCCTCTAAATCTTTCCCGTTCTTCTGAAGATTCGCGGGTCTAGCTTCATGTCATCCTCTCGAATTATTCTAATCGTCAGATATTCTTTTCTTACCGATCCGGAGTATGTCAGAAGTTGTTTTCGCATTTCTTTTCACCGGAGGCCATTGTTTCAGAATAATTCTTCGTCCTCACATTTCAGTTACCGTTATCCAATTATCCCGGTGCTTCGTTCAAGTGTTCTTTAATCAACTCATGATCTCTTTGTTCTTTTACATCTAAATCCCCTCTAGTTTTATTTGTTATTCTAATTCTTCCTGGTGATTCTTTCTCTTTCATCAGTCATTTTCGAATTCTTACGGTGGCTCGTCCAAGATTCTTTTTCCTTGATTATCATTTTAATCCATTCGTTCTTTCGAATCCTACCGGTGGTTCATGAAGACCTTGTCAAGTTTGCGATATGTCATTTCTCAATCCTTTTCAAGAAGAATAAGTAGTATGAAGAATCCATTGCTTGTCATCAATTTAATTTGATGAAGGATAAGCATACAATAAATCTTATTCTTATTTCATCCAAGTGAGTAATCCTTTCCTTTGGAGTTTGTTCTTCATGAATAAATTCTAGTTCCAAGTGTTCCCATCTTTTCTTTTCCGGAGTTCAAATTTTCCACGACTATTTTGTCGGAACCTCCATCAAAATCATCGCAACGCTCATCTTATTCTTTCATCCTTCATTGTATCTCGTCATCCTTTTGTTTACCGGAGTTCTTCATGGTGGTTCTTTATGATTTAATTCACTCTTCAAGAGTTCTTCAAGATTATCATCGAAGGAGCTCAAGTATCTTTTCTTCTCACATCTCGAAGTGCAATTAATCCTCTGTATTCTTTTGAAGTGGAGTTTTGCATTCCTTCGTTCTTCTCAGCTATTCAATCATTTCCATTTGCGGCTGGTTATCACCTCATAATTTCTGAGATGTTTCCAATAAGTCCACAACAAGCTTATTCTTTCGTTGTTGATTTTCTCAACAACTCCAGTCATTCCTTCCTTTTAAGTCCATTTCATTCCATTCTTTCAATTCTTCTGGAGGCATTGCGTTGCTTATGTCGTCAAGTGTCATCCCATCTTGTGAAGTTCATGTTCTATTCCTTCCATTTTAGCCGGAGTGCTGCCTAAATCGTTTCAGTATTATTCGTTTCTTATCTCGTTCTAACCGGAGTGCTTTCAGAGTCTATCATGTTTCCATGAGCATTTGATTCTCGTCATTCTCGTCGTTCCTCTCTTCTTCTCGAGTGCTCTTGATTCTTTGCTTCTTCTCTTGAGTTCTTGTTTCACCTCATCCCTTTTTCCCTTCCGTCTCGGTCCTAAGATCTCGGGACGAGATCTCTTGTTAGTGGAGGAGTGTTGTAACGCCCCGGATCTGATGCGCCAGGTGTCTGCCAGTTATCCGCCGTTGTTTCCATGTCATTTGCTTGCGTGTTGCATTTTATCATGTCATCATTCACATTGTGTCATCATGTGCATTGCATTGCATCGCATACGTGTTCGTCTCATGCATCCGAGCCTTTTCCCCGTTGTCCGTTTTGCAATCCGGCACTCCTATGTCATCCGGCGTCCCCTTCTTGCCTCTCTTCGTGTGCGGGCATTAAACTTCTCGGAATGGCCCGAGGTTTGTCAAGCGGCCTTGGTATACCACCGGTAGACCGCCTATCAAGTTTCGTGCCATTTGGAGTTCGTTTGATACTCCAATGGTTAACCGGGTAACCGCAAAAGCCTCTTTTGTTTGCAGCCCAACACCCCTTCCAAAGTGGCCCAAAACCCAGCAACTCCCCTCCATGCTCTTGGTCGTTCGATCACGATCGTGTGGGCGAAAACCGCTCCTCATTTGGACTCTCCTAGCTCCCTCTACCTATAAATATGTGTTCCCCTTTGGATTTTTCGCAGTCCAACCCTAGCAAATCTCCCTTCGCGCCCCGCCTCCCCTCGCTGGATCTCCGCCGGCCGGCGCCGCGCCGCCCCCGTCCGGAGCCGCGCCCCTCCACCTCTGCCGGCCCCGCGCCGGAGCTCCTTCGCCGCCCGGCC
>NC_041387.1:372170053-372266357 GCF_002162155.2 Triticum dicoccoides
CAAGCCCCAGCCGCCGTCAACCTCGTCTCCGGCGAGATCCCGATCCGGCCGTTGACTTTCTTCGCGAGGGTATATTTCCACTAAGTCCTCAGATCTGCATATTTTCATGGCATGTTCATCGCATTGTATCTCTGCATCCGTAGCTCCGTTTTGTGCGTGTAATATGTCAAATTGTTTGACTCAACGAGTAATTCATTTCATTCTATTGCATCATGTTCATTTGAGTTCATCTTGATGCCTGAATCATCGTTGCAAGAGTGCTTCATGATGTTGTCTGCTGTCTGTTAACAGAACTAGCTCTTTTGTCATTTTTGCCATGATTGATGTGTGCATCCTATGAGGTTGATGTCTACATGTGTTTTGAACTATGCCATGTCTTCTTTACAGAGGTGCTTACCATGTATTTTTGTGATCAATGTGGTGACTAGCACAAGCATGAAAACTAGGCTTCGTGATATTGCTGATTTTAGTCTCTGTTCTGCTGTTATTTTGATGCCATGTAAACATGATGCTACAGAGAGATCCATGCATATTTTGAGATACTTCAGTAAGGGTGTTTTGAACATATGGTTATTGTCTAGCCATTAATGCCCCTGTTTGCAATTATGGAGTAGTCTAGAATGTCATTTTTGTGCTCTACTTTTGCTTCAAAATGTTTCCTGGCAGATTGTTTACATGTTATTCAATTTTGCCAAGGTTGTTGTAGTTGATCCTTGCATGCTATGAACTTGTTATTGCCTTGGTTTGTTTCATAAACATGTCTTCTTGCTGATGCTATGCTTATCTTGTCATGCAATGACTTGTGGTGAGTGAATCAAGCTTGTTAAGTAGGGTACTTGCTGTTGCTGTTTTGCTAGGCCGAATCTGTTATTTCGTGATGCCATGTAAACTTGCTGCTACTAGTCATTCTATGCATAATCTGGAGATCTTCACTAAATATGTTTTGTTCTACATGTCATCCTCTAACCATACATGCCCCTGGTTGCATTTATAGCTTGCTTTAACTTGTTGTAATCTTGCTCCAAAGTTGCTAAATAATGTTGCTATCAGCCTGTTAACATTAAGTTCAGTTGTTGCCATGATTGTTGCTAGTGATCCATGTACCCTATGAACTTGCTCTTGCCATGATTAGCTTCACAAACATGCCTTCTTACTGTTGGTTGCCTTGCCATGCCATGTTTTGCTCTGTGGTGAGTGATACAAGCTCATCTACATGCCTTCATAATTCTGTTCCTGCCATGTTTGAATTTGTAATATAACTTGCTATGTTTACGTGGGTGCCATCATATTTTCTGATCCTTTTTGGCTTATGGTCACTAAGGGACTTTTGATCTATGCTTTGAGTAGAACCATGCCATGTCTTGTTTTGCTATTATAAGTTCCTGTAACATGTTGTTTGATAGCTCTAAACATTGCAACCTGATGTTAATTTCTGCAAAGTCTGAAACTGATATTATTTGCAATCTTGCCATGTGTGTTTGAGCATGTTCTAGTGATTTCTGGAGATAGCTCAGTGTTCATGTTTTGTTATGCTTTACCTGTACATCATGCCCATGTCTTTTGTTTTCATGTTGAGATGCTGTAGCTTATTGTTTTGATGCTTGCAATATGCCTAATTGCTGTTTTGGACAGATTGTTGCTATAACTTGTATAGAGTGTGTGTGTTGAACCGTTGCTCCGTTTTGAGTGTGCTCTATATGAAACTTGCTTGATTTTGCATGTAGTTTCATATTATCATGTTGCATCCTTGTTTTGAGGTGTTTTCTTGATGTTTGTGTGCATTTTGCATCAATGCCATGTTTAACTTGTTTTGCTCATATCTTCTAGGCCGTAGCTCCGAACTAAATGAACTTTATATGTAACTTGACTAGAATCTCGTGTAGATCATCTTTGTGCATCTTAACTTGCTGTTTAACAACTTGAACATAAGGTTTATTTAGATCTGGACCAATTTCGGAATATGCATATGAGGACTTACCGGAATTGTTATATGTTGTTCCCGGCCTCATTTAAACTTGCCTTGATGTGTTGTTCTTGTTTGCATCATCTCTTGCCATGAGTAGCCTCATCTAGTTTTGTCATGCATCATGCTTGGTTGAGCATCATGTCTTGTTCTTGTGTGGTGTGTTTACCATGTTGTGTGCTTCTTCTCGATAGTTCCCGTATCGTTGCGATCGTGAGGATTCGTTCGTCTACGCTTGGTTCGTCTACCTGGCTTCATCATATTCTTCATGGACTTGTTCTTCTTCCTTGCGGGATTTCAGGCAAGATGACCGCTACCCTAGATCTCACTACTATCATTGCTATGCTAGTTGCTTCGTTCTATCGCTATGCTGCGTTACCTATCTGTTGCTCTTCAAGCCTCCCAAATTGCCATGAACCTCTAACCTTTGACACCCTTCCTAGCAAACCGTTGCTTGGCTATGTTACCGCTTTGCTTAGCCCTCTTATAGCGTTGTTAGTTGCAGGTGAAGTTGAAGATTGCTCCATGGTGGACAGGATTTTGGTTGGGATATCACAATATCTCTTATATTATTAATGCATCTATATACTTGGTAAAGGGTGGAAGACTCGGCCTTTTGCCTGGTGTTTTGTTCCACTCTTGCCGCCCTAGTTTCCGTCATACCGGTGTTATGTTCTCGGATTTTGCGTTCCTTACGCGGTCGGGTGATTTATGGGAGCCCCTTGACAGTTCGCTTTGAATAAAACTCCTCCAGCAAGGCCCAACCTTGGTTTTACCATTTGCCTCACCACCACCTATACCTTTCCCTTGGGTCGGCCAACCCAAGGGTCATCTTTATTTTAGCCCCCCCGGGCCAGTGCTTGTCTAAGTGTTGGTTCGAACCAAGTAGACTGCGGGGCCCCCTCGGGGAAACTCGAGGTCTGGTTTTACTCGTAGGATGTCTCATCCGGTGTTGCCCTGAGAACGAGATATGTGCAGCTCCTATCGGGATTTGTCAGTGCATCGGGCGGCTTTGCTGGTCTTGTTTTACCATTGTCGAAATGTCTTGTAAACCGGGATTCTGAGTCTGATCGGGTCTTCCTGGGAGAAGGTATATCCTTTGTTGATCGCGAGAGCTTATCATGGGCTAAGTTGGGACACCCCTGCAGGGTATAATCTTTCGAAAGCCGTGCCTGCGGTTATAGGCAGATGGGAATTTGTTAATGTCCGGTTGTAGATAACTTGACACCAGATCCGAATTAAAACGCATCAACTGCGTGTGTAGCCATTATGGTCTCTTTTCGGCGGAGTCCGGGAAGTGAACTCGGTTTCTGGGTTATGTTTGACGTAAGTAGGAGTTCAGGATCACTTCTTGATCATTACTAGTTGACGACCGTTCCTTTTGCTCTCTTCTCGCTCTTATTTGCGTATGTTAGTCACCATATATGCTTAGTCGCTGCTGCAACCTCACCACTTTACCCCTTCCTTTCCCATTAAGCTCTGCTAGTCTTGATACCCATGGTAATGGGATTGCTGAGTCCTCGTGGCTCACAGATTACTACAACAACAGTTGCAGGTACAGGTTGTGCGATGATCATGACGCGAGAGCGATGTTTGCTTGTTTTGGAGATCTTCTTCTTCTTCTTCGATCAGGGGATAGGTTCCAGGTCGGCAGCCTGGGCTAGCAGGGTGGATGTCGTTTGAGTTTCTGTTTGTGTTTCATCCGTAGTCGGATGATGCTCTTATGTAAGATGATGTTGTATTCGTGTGGCATTGTATGCCTTATGTATGTATCCCCATCTATTATGTAATGTTGATGTAATGATATCCACCTTGCAAAAGTGTTTCAATATGTGGGTCTATCCTTGGTGGGACCTTCGAGTTCCTTTTGGACAGGGTCGCATGTTGGGCGTGACAGGTAATGAGGCCCGTCCCATCCGTCGCCGCTTCGTCTTGCCTCGACGCGCGTCTAGGCCAATGAGGCGTGCAGTGCCATGTAGGCTGGCAGGCTGCTGAGCTGGTGCAGTGGCAGGGTCTTCACGAAGATCTGCATGCCACCACGCAGGTGCTTGCTGAGTTGGTCTAGAGGCTGCACGTTGCCACGCAGGTGCTCGCCTAGCTCGCCGAGCTGGCAGGTGCATGGGAACGGTGGTGGAGTCTTGGCAGATGCGGGCCTGGCCGCAGTCCCGCTGACGTCCTTGGCAAGGGTCTTGCCAGGGTCCCGACAAGGGTCTTGCCACGACATCGCGGTCGTCCTCGACAAGGATCTTGCCGGAGGTCTCGTGGATTTCCTCGGCAAGGATCTTGCCGAGGATCGTCGTCTTCTAGTCCTCATCTGATCTTGCATGTTTATGATCTTCACGAAGATCTGCATGCCAGCACGGAGGTGCCTACCGAGCCTTGGTTCCAGTGTGGTCAATGGCATTGGAACCCTTGGGCTCAAGGGTGGCGCGGTCTTCTGGAGCTGGGCAAGTTTCCCTAGCAAGGCTCTTGACGGGGTTGCGGAGGCTGCCCCGGCAAGGGTCTTGCCGGGGGAGTCCACCTCGCCCTCTTGCTTTTTGTGTCTCTGGTCTTGGCGCTGCCTTGATTGTCTTGCGCCTTTGGCTTCCCTCCTCTGCCCTGCTAAGTGTGGCCGCGGGCGCGGCTCTGACTGCCCGTGCATAAGTAAAGGGGTACAAAAGAGAGCCCCTACTTTTGTACATCGACACGGCCCTGTTCGTGCGACATCGCGGCAGAGATCGGATGACATCTGAGTTCGGTGTTGATCCCGAATATTGTAATGTTCACCACGCTAGACTTCATAGACGTTATCTCGTGCTGGGGCACAACCTCTTGATCCATAGATCGATCTGGTCTGACCGACTTTATTGGCCAGGTCCCGTTGCAATTCATATGTGTAGCCCGTAGCTGCTGTCTCCTTGCCTCTTCGGCGAGGGGGTGTGGGCTGGTGTTTGGCTTGACATGCCACTTTATCCCGTCCACATGGTGGCCGGTCTGGTTGGTCTGGCTGATTATATTTCAACGGTATTGGCTCAAGTGCTTCGTCATCAAATTGTGGCAGCAACTTGCGCTTGGGGTAACTTTTTGTAGGTCGCTCGTGGCCGTACTCCTCGGCGGCCAGGACCTTGGTCCACCTTTCATTGAGCGTATCCTGTTCAGCTTTGAGCTGCTACTGTTTCTTTTTCAGGCTCCGCGCTGTGGCGATGAGATATCGCTTGGAGCATTCTTGCTCGAGGGGTTCCTCTAGGACGATAAAGTCTTCATCACCGAGGCTAACATCCTCTTCGGAGACTGGCATATAGTTGTTGTCTTTCGAATCTTCATGACCAGCGTATTCGGGGCTATACTGACCCTCTTCCCTGTCATCTTGTTCGGATGTGGGCTCGACGGGGTGTTCGGGATCTTCGGCATTATCCAGAGTCTCATTATCTCCGGTGCCGGTGTTACTATCGTTTGCCTGACACGATCGTGCGTGGCGCCATTGACATCAGCGCTTTGGTGGTTCATCGACGGGTTTGTTCTCATCGGGATTCTGATTATCCTTGACGTCCTTTTTGTCAGGAGTGTCCACCATGTATACGTCATAGGTTGAAGTGGTCGTCCAACGGCCAGTGATGGGTGGGACTTAGCCTGATTCGGCGGCGTCATCGTCGTCCATACCGTCGATGTCTTCGGACGCGTAGTCCAGCATGTCGTTTAAATCCTCAACAGTGGTTATTAAGTGGGTGGTGGGCAGGTCATAAAACTCCCCGCTCTCTGCCTCCAGCCCACACTGGTGTCGTTCAAAGGTAAGGTTTCCGTAATGGTGAGGGATCGCATTAAGCCCAGCGATTCGTCTAAGGGTAAAAGCTGGGCATGAGTCTGCGGATCTGCCGGGCTAGGATCAGCGACAGACACCTGATCGGGCCCGATCAACGCAGACTTCAAAAGTTCGGAGTTGTCGTCCAGAGGCGAGTCCAAGATCGCGTCTGGGTCTCCGGTTGGAAGTTCCATGATAGAAAAGAGTCCGGTGGGGCTGACCCTCCCGTCTTTGGACGTTACGACCTGCTCCAGATCTAAGGCCAAGGCGGGCGTGAGTTTTGACCCCTGAACGGGATCTGAGAGTGGATCCGAAGAGCTTTCTTCATGGGAGAAAGGGGCAGCGACCGAGGCCATGAATCCCTCAAAAATTAGATCTCCTCGGATATCAGCGATGTAGTGCATGTTCCCAAACCTGATCTGGTGGCCGGGGGCGTAACTGTCGACCTGCTCAAGGTGACCGGACGAGTTGGCGCGAAGCACGAAGCCGCCGAACACAAAGACCTGTCCAGGGCGAAAGGTTTCCCTGGACGCATCGTCATTGTTGATGAAGCGGCGAGCCATCAATCCTTTTGTTGACGATGCAGTGGGGCTCTCAATGAAAACACCAATGTCGGTGTCAAAACTGGCATATCTCGGGTAGGGGGCCCAAGTTGTATGTCTGAGGATCGATGGTAACATTGATCAGAAGGGCACAGTGTTTACCCAGGTTCGGGCCCTCTTGATGGAGGTAAAACCCTACTCCTGCTTGATTATATTCGATGAGTATCGGGGTTACAGTTGATCTACCTCGAGATCGTAATGGCTAAACCATAGCTTGGCTAGCCTATCAATTGATCCTGCCTTCGACCTAACCCTCCGGTTTATATAGATACCGGAGGGGCTTAGGGTTGTACAAAGTCGGTTTAACAAAAAGGGAATAGTATATCCGGACACCTAAACTTGTCATCCATGTATACAGGAGTCCCCACCGGACACAAGAGGTGGTCTTCTTCTTGTATCTTGACGGCCCATTAGTCCGACCCATATTAGATAGACTGGACGCCCGAGGACCCCTTAGTCTAGAACTCCCTCAGCATACGTGGATGAAGTGAGGAAATTGGAGGAACACTTTGACGGGTTGCAAATATATCACATTCCCCATGCGGAGAATAGCATTGATGACCAACTGTCAAAGTGTGCTGCCCAAAAGCTACCCGTGGAACCAGGAACTTTTGTACTCCATTTGAACCAACCATCAGTTACTCCATTAATGAGGGCCAAAAAGAGAAGAAAGTTGAACACCAACAAATATCTTTAGGCAGAGCTCGCCGAAGCCGCCGACAAGAACATTGCCAGGGATGACAATGCGCTTGCTAATGAGCAGCAGCGTCAAGTAGGGTCTCAGATTCTTCCATTGAGGTTAGCGCTCCCACATCCAAAGAGATGCCTTTAGTCCTTGTCACCGAGCCACAAGCTTTGGCATGGGCGCAACAAATTGTTCGAATTCTCCAAATAGGAGAGATTCCCGATGAGCAAGAGCAAGCTGAGAAAGTAGCCCGTCAATCAAGTATGTATCAGTTTGTGGACAACATCCTGTGCAGAAAGAGACCGAATGGAGTGAAATTGAAGTGCATTTGCTGAGAAGATGGACTCAAGTTGTTGGTAGAGATACATGGAGGCATATGTGGCTCTCATATAGGATCAAGAGCCCTTGTTAGGAAAGCTTTCCGACAAGGTTTTTATTGGCCCACTACCCTCTAGGATGCAACTGAGCTAGCAACAAGATGTGAAGCATGTCAGTTCCATTCAAAGAGTATACATCAACCATCACAAGCCCTCTAAGCAACCCCTCTCTCCTGGCCCTTTTCGGTTTGGGGGCTCGATATCCTAGGCCCTTTCCCCCATGCCACGAGGGGCTTTGAGTTCTTTTATGTTTCCATCGACAAGATCACAAAGTTGCCTGAAGTAGAGCCAGTGAGAAAGGTGAATGCACATTCAACCGTCAAGTTCTTTAAAGGACTAGTTTTCCATTTGGGGCTTCCAAATAGAATCATCACCAACAACGGTATAGAGTTCACGAGCCACGCCCTTCATGCAATATATACAGAGCCTTGGAAGCAAGGTTTGCTTTGCTTCCATTGCTCATCCTAGAAGTAACGGGCAAACAGAAAGGACAAATGCAGAAGTGTTCTATGGTCTCAAGACAAGAACATTTGACAAGCTGCACAAGTGCAGTAGGTGTTGGATGATGAGTTGCCGGTGGTTCTTTGGTCACTCAAAATGACACCAAATTGAGCTACTTTCCAAACACTCTTCTCCCTAGTCTATGTTGAAGAAGGGGTGCTACCCACAGAACTCATATACCGGTCACCTTGAGTACTTGCCTATGACAAAGCCTTGAGGAACGCGACCTTGTCCTTTGGTGTGTTCAGTCTGCCAAAGGAACAAACAAGTTGATGCCAATGTAGGAAGACCCTTATCGGGTAGTACGAGTCACCAGACCTGGCGCAGTCCATCTTGAGACCGAAGATGGCATTCGTGTGCAAAACTCGTGGAACATTGAGCATCTTTGCCAGTTCTACCCATAAGGCGCCATTGCCGGGCCTCATCTCGACAACCCCTTTTGTACAAGCCTAGTCTTGAAGACTTGTAACCCTTTGTACAAAGCCAGGCGCAGACCCTCTGCATATGTGAATAAAGCTATGTGTTCCGCAAACTTTTATGCATATTTACTTATGTACTAGTGCATAATATGATGTGATTATGCTTTGTTTGAATGAAATGGCTAACATACCACCAAGATCTCCACATTATCTGTTCATCTTCTTTCTTTTTCTACAAAGGCAGAAGGATTCCTCGCGTACATGTTTCCCGGGTGGATGATGGAGTACCATTTCGGATGGCATTTGGCGGTCATTTCATTTTCATATGATAAGAAGTACAACAAAGAAAGATAAGTTGGAAAAACAACCGAATATTTCTTTATTTCATTTGGAAATTTTCCTTGTTTCAGGTCTATGCGTGTATGAAAAACCTGCATGCAAGGGAACCTTGTTGTGTTTTGTTCATTCTCTTATCCTTGCCCCGAGTCCGCTCAGCGGGATTGTTTGCAACTGCATCGAGATCGACAAGTTGCCTTGCTAGGTACCTTACTTCCAGCAGGCTGCTAAGGACCAATCCTTCAAAGCGCTCGCGACAAGTATGCGTCCCGGCAAGTGTCCAAACTACGTAGGGTGTCGGATCCAAGTCATATAAATATAAGTACAGACATGGAAAATAGTACGTATTTATTTGTGCACAACAACTGCTACATATTTATTGATAAAGAAAAGTGATCGATAACGTTTCTTCTAGCCCTTTATTTCTATGGTTTAAATCAAGTGCAACCCAGGGCAAAAGGGGTGCCTAGGCAAAGCGCTCCTGACAAGCCATCTTGCTGGTGTCCAGCTACACATGATGGTGCCGCCGGTGCTCAGCTGGAGATGATGGCGCTACCGGCATTTAGCTAGAGTTCGAGTCATCGTCTTCGGACTTGACGCTCGAGGACTCGCCGCCACCGTCTTCACCATCTGCCTCCTCGTCACTATCGCTCAGGGAAAAGCTTTCGCTATTGCTCAAGCTCTCCACGCAGCACTCCAGGCGAGCTTCCGAAGAGCTTCACGGAGAGTGTATCAGACTCCACCAGCTTGAAGTGGAGGAGATGCCCCTCCACCAGATAGTGGGCATGAGCGAAGGATTTCCACCATTGGGTGAGGTACATGACACCGCTGGCGGAGAACTTGATGTTCACCCAAATGGAGCCATTGCAGCAATCGTTCACGAGCAGCCACAGACAGAGCGGCTGGTCCATCTCCATTACCCTGGCGAAGGGGCAATGGAGCCACAGTTGGCTTCATGGTGGATTGCACAACTCCACGGCGAACTCAAGCATTGTGTGTGTGGCCTTCCATCGGGAGCAGAGCAGCTGGAGGAGGAGCAATCAGCACCCCGATGCGACCTTTTCGACCGTGAGCGCCTCATCGCCCTCGACCTCGACCTACAGCCCCACCCTGCACACTGCAGATGGCCTCTGCAGACATGGCTGACGCAACGGAATGCTGCCGAGGAGAAGGTCTCGCTACCACGACAGAAGCACGAGCCCGGCCTCTTCCTCTCGCCATGGTGGTGGTGGATGCAAGAAGAATGGAGAAGGGAGGGTGGATGAGTATCTACTCCCACGACCCCTCCTTTTATAGGGAGGGGCGCGGGGGCTGGCTCTGCAGTACCCTAGGGCAACCGCCCCTCTCCACCTATCTCACGCCCTGCATTTCTGGTAGGTGCTTTAATCCATCGACCGACTAGTCTCGCCAATCCGGTGTCCTGGCTCCTCTGATTAAAGCACTATCACCACGATCGCCCTTCTGCACCAATCCCATGTCCCGCACCTAATCCACATTATGGGGGCTGCAGTAAAAGGAGGGAGTGATGACAGAGATGGCAGTTACTTCAAGCCACGCGGGCGTGGGCCTGCCGAAGTTGAACTTGGTGGCGACCCACGTACGTATGCGCCCCTAGTTTCTGGCATGAGTAGTGAAAGCCGCCTAAACGATAAGGATACCAGAAGAAAACCGGGGGCTAGCTCGAGTTTAGATTAATGAAGAAGAAAAGACAATTTCAAGACACAAACATCATTCTGGAAAGGTCAACACTGCCTGTCTGTGCATTGTTTGGGCCTTGTCCAACAATGCCCGACAAACGTGTGGCCTAGACCCCGGGGCTCCTGTTGGTGTATAAGACATGGATGCGCAATACCCTGACTTATGCACAAACAAGTAGTAGCTCCCCCCACCAGACCAAAGTTTCCACTTAAGATTCTCAGATCGAAGGAACAACTCTTTGAGTGATCAAGGAGCACATCAAGAAGATCGAGGAATAGAACAAGACAAGCACCAAGACAGAAGCAACCCTTGCCAGCAAGGGCGAGTCGGCAAGGTGAAGGCCCGGCAAGCCTCATGGCTAGAAAATCCCCGCCATCTACTAGCACCCCACCTCATCAGCCAACTGGTCTTTGATCAGTGAAGTGTCGAGCTCGCAGGTAGCGAGGTCGTGTTTGACAGCACATGTCGGCACGCTGGAGAGAAGATTACCTTTATCGACACCTGTCCAAATGGCATGTCAAGCTAATAGGAGTTAGCTGGGCAAGCGGTGAAGCATCCTTGCCGGGGGTTCTCCTCCTCATGACACCTAGTGATGCATTAATGATTTTTTTCCTAACTAGCAGAGTTAGGTATGATAGCACTGTATGCTATCTAATCATCATGTACTGACCCTTTTGCCACTGTGGTACCCCTTGAGCTATAAAAGGATGGCCAGGGAAACCTTTACAAGGGTTCAAACCCATTAAAACCCCACACATACATGCATGCGTAGCTGGTTTCTCCATGGGCCTTGCTAGGGGAAAAGCGCTTCTTGTATTTGTGCTACTGCCTACACCAAATACACAAAAGCAGTAGTAGGGTTTTACACTTCTCAGCTGCCTGAACCTGGGTAAAGATTGCAGCGTCCTCTATTGTTCATGCTCTCTGTGTCGGTGTGCTCCCTTCACTGAACCACAAAGGGGCCAAGCCACCCCACAGATAGCCGTCACCAGCAACCTCTTGTGAACAGTTGGTCGATTATGAATGGTCCATCCCATTTTGGGTGGAGTTTACGCTTCTGTTTTTCTGGATAAAACCTCATGACCAAGTCACCTTTATTGAATGCCTTTATCCATACTTCTCTACTCTGGTAGCATCTTGCCTATTGCTAATAAAAGGTGGAACATGCCCGAGCCACATCTTGCTCCTTTTCGAGGGTGTCGAGGGCATCCTGCCGATCTAGCCCGATCTCCCTCTCTTCGTACATACACACTCGTGGTGCATCATGAATGAGATCGCATGGTAGGATGGCCTCGGCACCGTATACCATGAAGAAAGGTGTGTAACCGGTGGTCTAGTTAGGCGTAGTGCGTAAGCCCCATAATATAGAGTCGAGCTCCTCTACCCAATGAGAGTTGACCTCCTTTAAGGAGAGGACCAATCATAGCTTAATGCCACTTCATATGAGTACGTTGGTGCATTCGACTTGCCCATTAGTCTGGGTGTGCTAAGAGGAGTCATAATCAAGTTGAATGCCCATCTTTGCACACCACGCCTTGACCTCTTTGGCAGCGAAATTTGTGCCATAATGTGTAACTATGCTATGAGGGACAACATAACGGTGCATCATGCCCAAGATGAAATCTAGGACCTGTGCTGCCTCAGCAGTTGTGACCGGTTTTTCTTCGATCCACTTTGTGAATTTATCTACCATGACGAGTAAGTATTTATTTTTGTGTGAGCCCCTTTGAGAGGGCCGACCATGTCAAGCCCCCAGACCGCAAAAGGCCAAGTGACCAGAATAGTCTGAAGAGTCACAAGGGGCATGTGACTTTGGTTAGCAAAAACTTGGCAGCCAGGGCACTGTTGTACCAAAGTTTTTGCGTCTTCTTTGGTGGTAGTCCAATAAAATCTGGCACAAAAAGCTTTACTGATTAGGGCCCGAGCTGCGGCGTGATAACCGCTCATTTCGGAGTGGTTCTCAAAAAGTAGCTCGAGCCCTTCCTCCTCGGCAATAAATATCCGGAGGATGCATGTGGTACTTCTTTTGTACAACTCACCTTCTTGTACCTTATAGGCCTTTGATCGGCGAACTATTATCTGTGCTTCAGTTTCGTCATTGGGTAGCTCATCGTGGATCAAGTATCCGAGGATGGGCTCGGTCCATGGTGCGAACTGCCATTACTTCATGAGCCAAGGAGGTCTCTTCGGGTGCTGGGGAGTTGACCTTTTCAGAGTTCGGGGGAGCCAGTATGGCATTCCCATCTTGCCAAACCACAGACGACTTGAAGAGCCATTCTAGAAACAAGTTTTCCAGAACTGGGTCACATTTAGCGCCCATCCTGGCGATAGCATCGGCGGCTTAATCACCGTCCTGTGGGATATGATGGAATTCCTGGCCCTCAAAGCAAGCTGATATGGACAGCATGACATTCCGGTACACTATCATCTTCGGGTCCTTGGCGTCGAAGTCACTGTTTATTTGTGATATTACGAGGTTGGAGTCACCGCGGACCTCAAGACGCTGGATTCCCATAGACACGGATATCCACAGTCTGTGTAGTAGAGCCTCATATTTGTCTGCATTATTTGAGTCGGGATACATGATTTGAAAGACATCTCGTATATTATCTCCTATAGGTGAGTGAGAACTACTCCTGCCCCTACCCCGGCCAGCATCTTGGAGCCTTCAAAGTACATTGTCCAATGTGAGTATGTTTTGTACTCCCTAGGGAGCTCGGCCTCCGTCCACACGGCCACGAAATCTGCCAGCACCTGAGATTTAATAGCTTGGCGCGGGCAAAACACAAATTCAAAAGGGAGGAGTTAATAGCCCATTTGGTGATGCGCTCGGTTGTGTCCCTATTGTTAATAATGTCCTCTAGGGGGACCTTGGATGCCATGGTGATAGAACACTCTTGAAAATTGTACCGCAGTTTCCAAGATGCCTTGAAGACTACGTAGGTGATATTCTGGTAGTGTGGATACCTTATTTCACACAGTTTTAACAACTTGGAAACATAGTATACCAGATTTTGCAACTAGAATTTGTGATCCTTGGTGTCGTGTTCAACCAGGAGGACCACGCTCACGACTTGGTTAGTGGCTGGGATGTATAGCATCATCTGCTCGCCTACTCTGGTGATGTAAGTATAGGATTGGTAACGACAAGCTTTTTATTTGTTCTAGAGCATTGCCTGCCTTGCTGGTCCATTTCCTTGGTTTGCTTCAGGAGTTTGTACAGTGGTAGGGTTTTCCCCTAGTCGAGAGATGAATCGACTGAAGGCGTCTATGCAGCCTGTAAGTTTTTGGATGTGCTTTGGTAGGTATTGCTAACGCTGCGAGGGCTCAGATTTTAGCTGAATTGGCCTCGATTGCTCTATGGGAAACAATGAATCTGAGCAGTTTACCCGTCGGTACCTCGAAGACGCACTTCTCCGAATTGAGCTTAATGTGATATACCTGGAGACGGGTGAATATTTCACCTAGATCCTTTACTAGTTGCCAGACATCCTTGATTTTGACAACCACGTTGTCTACATAGGCTTCAGTTGTTTTGCCGATATGATCCTCCAGGTATGTTTGAATCATTCGCTGGTATGTTGCACCGACATTTTTTTAACCCAATCGGCATTGTGTTGAAGCAAAATGGCCCATATGGCGTTATGAAGGTCGTTGCTTCCTGATCAGATTCCTTCTTCTTGATTTAATGGTATCCTGAATATGCGTCCAGGAAACATAAAGAGTCGTGTTTTGCGGTGGCGTCAATGATCTGATTAATGCGCGGTAAAGGAAATGGATCTTTAGGGCATGCTTTGCTAACGTCTTTGAAATCAACGCAAAGCCGCCAAGATTCAGGGTGCTTGACATCGCAAATGAACCCAGCTTCTAGTAATTTAGCTAGTTCCTCAACCATAGCTTGACGCTTGGGCTCGAAAAATCACCGAAGTGTCTGTTTAACCGTTTTGAACTTTTGATAGTGTTCAGGCTATGCTCGGCTAAATTCCTTGGGATTCCTGGCATATCCGAAGGGTGCCAGGCAAAAATATCCCAATTTTCCTGAAGGAAATTTGGTAGTGCCTCGTTGATCTCTATATCCAGCTCGGCACCAATGGATGACGTTTTATTTGGGTTCATTGGGTGTACTTGAAATTTGACAATCTCATTTGATGGTTTGAACGAGGTCGATTTGGATCTTTTGTTTAAAATGACGTCGTCTGAGTTGGTCATGGCTCGAAGAGCCTTTCATTCATCGGCTGCAAAGGCCTTTGACTAAAGGGCTAGTGAGGTCGTTTCATTCTTGGCTCAGAGTGCCCTATCCAAGTTGCTGGTGATGGTTATTAACCCTTGGGGCCTGGCATTTTGAGCTTCATGAAATCTTATGAATGTTTCTCGCCCGAGGAGCGCATGGTAACCACTTTGAAAGGGTACAACATGGAAGGTTAACTTCTCGGACCGATAGTTATCGGGAGTGCCAAAGACCACATCAAGGGTGATTTCCCCATTACATCGTGCTTCCCTTTCGGGGATAATGCCCTTGAATGTAACAAAGCTATGTTGGATGTGAGTTGTATCAAACTGCATTCTTTCCAGCGTGCCCTCCTAAATGAGGTTTAAGGTACTGCCGCCGTCCATTAGTACTTTATGTAGACGACATCCGTCCACCATGGGGTCGAGGACCAGAGCGGAAGGGCATGGGCTTAGTTCAATTGCCGACTCGTCATGCTGTTCGAATGTGATCGGCATGTCCAACCATGTGGCTGGAGGTGTGCACCTCTGGGCTTGGCCGAGCTCATGCAAAGCCCGTTTTGTTTGATTCCCTGAGCTATATGTTTGGTAGATCATTAGGACCTTGGCTTCGTCCAATGACTTTATCGAATGGCGAATACACTACTGGAATCAGGATCTTTGCCATCAGCCAGCTCTTTGCCGTCAGCTGGGACGACAAAGAAAGAGTTGAGGCAAAGAGGGTGTTTCCTGTTAGCCACCTCTTTGCCGTCTACTAGCAGACGGCGTAGAAGCTTTGCCGTCCGCTAGCAGACGGAAAATAGGGAGGGTGTCCCACTTGTGAGAATCACCTAACGGCCACTTCCTTTGCAGTCTGCTAGCAGACGGCAAAGCTTCTATGTCGTTCGCGGGCGGACGACAAAGAGAATAGCCAACCTAACGGCAGTTTCCCCCGGCCCCACTCTACTAGTGATGCTCTTTGCCGTCTTCTAGCAGACGGCAAAGAAATTAAACCTAACAAAAAACCATTCGGCCCCGCGCCCAACCCCTCTCTCTCTCTCTCCCTCCCTCTCTCCCTCACCTCACCAATGCCGCCCCTGTGCCCGCCACCCTCGTGCCCACCGGCTGAGGGAGTCCTGGATTGGGGGGTCGTCAGGTACCCGGTAGGAGTATGGGCCGGGTTGGATGGGCCGTACAAGATCAAGATGAAGATTATCCTCCATGTCTGGATGGGACTTCTCCATACGTAGACGGCAAGATTAGAGTCCGTAAGTTTCCTTCCCTGATGAACCGACCTTGTACAAACCCTAAGCCCCTCTGGTGTGTATATAAACTGGAGGGGTTAGTCCGTAGAGGCTATCTTCATTACCGTCATTGGGATACTCATAGGCTAGACATCTAGGTTTTATCCATTACAATCTCGAGGTAGATCAACTCTTGTAATCTTCATACTCGTTGAATATAATCAAGCAGGAGTAGGGTTTTACCTCCCTTTAGAGGGCCCGAACCTAGGTAAGCACTATGTCCCCTGGTCTCCTGTTACCATTGATCCTTAGACGCACAACTTGGGCCTTCCTACCCGAGATCTGCCGGTTTTGACACCGACATTGGTGCTTTCATTGAGAGCTCTGCCGTGCTGTCTACAGAAGCGATCTATGGCTCGCCTAGTCATCAACAACAATATCACTTCTGGAGGGTGCCTAGCTTCTGGGCAGACCCTCCAGTTCGGCGGTTTTACGTAGGGGCTTGTGCGGCGGTCGAGCCCGCAACTCCCTCCACGGCCGCGGACACCGTCTTCGCATCGGCCCCAAGTACTCCGAAAGGTTGGATCCGGCGGACATGTCATTTTTAAAAGAACTACTGGAACGCATCGCCGCCCTGGGGTCTGAATGGACTATGATCAGATCGGGATCAAGCCCGATTAGAGGGAAATTAATCACCCGCCGATCACCCACCTCGTAGCAGTCGTTGAGGAACCGGCCAGAGACACTTCCCTCCCTATATTGAAGACCAAGTATGTTCGGGTCTCCGAATCCCCTGAGCCGGATACTCCCCCTTCGGACGGGACCTCATGCCCTCCGGACTCTAGCTCAAGCATAGGATTGTAGGAGCCCTTGTGCCTCCCCAGACCCAGACCGGTCGTCTCGGAGACCTTTCAAGCTCAGAACACAGATGTGGGACTGGATCTAAAGCCACCCACCCACCACAATCTATATTCTCCAAGCAACTCAGGTCCTCCAGATATATACGACCTGATGTATGTGCGGCAGCTGCCTCAGGAAATGGTCCAACACTTTTGGGCCAGATTCCTGCTTGTTAAAAACAGGATCAAAGACTGCTCGGACAACGACGTAGTTTCAGTTTTCCATTGTAACTGCACCGACGAGGGAATATTGAATAACCTCGACCGTCTCCACATACAGAGCTTCACGGAATTATCACAAGTAGTGCAAAAGTACTATGTGATGGAAAGCACATGGAGGGCCTAGAAAACTCAACTGGAGCCCGCTGCCTTGAAGCAGTGTGCGGCCCAGACTAAACAGATACATCCTGGCGGGTCACCCGACCACCAGTCTATGGGCAGGAAAAATAAACCCTTCGCGGGACACAGGTCCATTCTTGATGAACTGCTGGACAAGCCCTACCCGATTCACGCCACTCCGTGCACATTCCCAACCCATAGCCTCCGAGCATGCTGGGTACTCCGACAAGTAGCAAAAAGTGGAGAGACCATCCTCACCACAACTCCAGACAAATACTCTCCGGAGAGGGACAACATTAACGTCCTCATGGTCTTCCAGAGCTTCTCTTCAAATAATCAGCACAAACGGGCGCTCCGCGACCTCGTCGAAGTCCACCAAGTTACCTCACTGAGCCCATGGAAGGACACGACAATAACCTTCACGGCCGAAGACGAACCAAAGGCTCGGTCAGACCGAGCACCCGCCGCCTTAGTACTAAACCCCATCGTTGATGGTTTTCGGCTTACTAAAGAGCTCATGGACGGTGGCAGTGGGCTTAAACTCATCTATGAGGACACGCTCGATAAAATGTAGATGGATAGATCACGCGTCGAGCAAAGCAATACCACCTTTCAAGGTATTATCCCCAGTCGAGAAGCACAATCCTCAGGGAAAATTAAACTAGATGTGGTATTCGGCACGCCCGAAAACTATAGATCCGAAGAGTTGCTCTTTCATGTGCCCCCCTTCGATAGTGGGTATCACGCCATCCTCGGCCGGGACGACTTTTCATGCTTCCAAGCTATACCCCATTACGGGTATATGAAACTCAAAATGCCTGGGCCTAATGGAATTATCTCAATTTTGAGCGACCCGGAGAAAGCCTTCGTGCCGAAAATAAAACTGCATCCTTGGCCCTCGAGGCACTATCCAAAGCCCTAGCGGCGGAGGAATTAACCACTCTACGGTCCACGGTGGATAGGGACGATAAGAGATCCAAATCCACCTCTTTCAAGCCAGCCAATGAAATAGTAAAGTTTCAAGTGCACCCGACGGACCCTAACAAAACAACATCTATCGGAGCACAACTGGATCCGGCCGTGGATGCCGCCCTATGCACATTCCTGCTAGAGAAGTGGGATATCTTCACCTGGCACCCTTTGGACATGCCCGGCATCCCACGAAGACTGGCTGAGCACAGTCTCAATGTAATCAAGGGATTCAAACCCGTGAAGCAGACACTACGACAATTCTCCGAACCCAAGCGTCAAGCCATGGGATAAGAGCTAGCTAAGTTGTTAGAGGCTAGGTTCATTAGGGAAATTAAACATCCAGATTGGTTAGCCAACTTGGTCATGGTACCAAAGAAGGACAAATCATGGCGCCTGTGCATCGATTTCAAGGACCTCAACAAGGCTTGCCCTAAAGACCCCTTCACATTTCATCACATAGACCAAATTATTGACGCAATAGCAGGGCACGATTCTTTGTGTTTCCTCAATGCCTATTCCGTATACCATCAGATCAAGATGAAGGAATCGGACCAGGACGCAACCGCGTTCATCACCCCTTACGGTCCCTTCTGCTTCAACACTATGCCCTTCGGGCTCAAAAATGCTGGGGCTACCTACCTGCGTATGATTCAAACTCGCCTAGAAAAACAAATCGACAAAACGGTCGAAGCATACATGGACAGCGTGGTCATCAAGACAAAACATGTCGAGACACTCATGGACGATCTTCGCCTCACATTCGACAACCTCCGAACATACGACATACGGCTTAATTCGGAAAAATGTGTCTTCGGAGTTCCAGCCAGAAAATTGCTAGGGTTCATTGTCTCCCATAGAGGAATTGAAGCAAACCCAGCTAAGATCCGAGCCTTGTCACAATTGTCCATACCAAGACCAAAAGCAAGTCCAGAAACTAGCTGGGTGCGTTGTGGCCTTAAGCCGCTTTATCTCCAAATTGGGAAAAAAGCGCTTCCACTCTACAAGCTATTATGACGCACTGACAACTTCAAATGGACGGACGCCGCCACAACCCGATTGGAAGAAATTAAAACCCTTCTTGCAAGCAACCCAACCCTAGCTACACCAGGTGTTGGAGAGCCCATGTTATTATATATTTTGGCAACTAACCAAGTAGTTAGTGTTGTGCTCGTCGTCGAACAAGGGGAAGAGGGACGTAAATTCCACACCCAAAAACAATCTATCATGTATCGGAGGTCCTTACACCTTGCAAATCCTGATACCCCCACTATCAGAAGATAACCTACAGTCTTCATGGCATCCCGGATACTGCAACACTACTTTCAAGAGCGTTCAATCACAATGTCATCTGAAGTACCACTCAATGACATTATCAATAACAGGGACACCACCGGCCGCATAGGCAAATGGGCCATCGAGCTTTTACCGTTCGAAATAGTATACAAGCCACGCCAGGCTATTAACTCCCAGGTGTTGGCCGACTTTGTCGCCGAATGGATGGAAGCCAAACTCCCTAAAAACTATAACTCATACTCCAATTGGATTATGTACTTCGAGGGCTCTAAAATGCTGGCCGGACTGGGGGCTGGCGTCATCCTAATATCCCCTACTAGGGACATAGTCCGCTATGCACTACAAATTATGTATATGGACTCCAACAATGCAGCCAGATATGAGGTACTGCTACATGGTCTTCGCATGGCTGTCTCCATGGGTGTACAACGCGTGGAGGTGCGCAGTGATTCCAATCTCGCAATTTCCCATGTCAATGGAGAGTTCGACGCAATGGACCCAAAAATGGAGGCATCTTGAAACGCCATATTAAAAATATCAGCTCGGTTCGAAGGACTTGAGTTTCATCATGTCGCTCGAGAGAGTAATCAGGCAACCGACATCCTCGCCCGTATGGGCGCTAAGCGCGACCCTGTGCCACCTAAAACCTTTGTGAAAAGGCTCTTTAAGCCATCTGTAGTGTGATAGGGTGAGAGCGGAGAAGGCAATACAGACCTGATCACACCCCCAGTTGCCGAACACAATCCAGACATTGTGGGGGGTCCGGATATCGAGATAACACCCTCTGCTCATGAGATCATGGCGATTATCGCTCCCTGGACCGAACCATTCCTAGCCTACCTTAATAGGCAGGAGCTTCCCGACGATCAAAGCGAAGCCCGATGCATGGTTCATCGCTCTAAAGCCTTTAAAGTGCATGAGGGTGAACTGTACAAAAGAAGTACTACCAGAGTCCTTCAAAGGTGTATCTCCGAATAAGAGGGAAGTCAACTCTTGCCAGAAATACATGTCAGTCTCGGCGGTCATCATGCCGCAGCTCGAGCACTCGTAAGCAAGGCATTCCGGACAGGTTTTTTCTGGTCTACGGCTCGAGTAGACGCTCAAGCCCTTGTCCAACGTTGCGTGGGTTGTCAGCTTTTTGCCAATCAAAGACACATGCCTCCCACCACATTAAGAACAATCCCCATTACTTGGCCCTTTTCGGTCTGGGGGCTTGATATGGTTGGACCCCTTAAAGGGGGGAGCCACAAAAAGAAATATTTGCTGGTAATGGTAGATAAATTCACTAAATGGATAGAGGCCAAACCAGTCAAAACAGCTGAGGTTGGGCCAGTGATTGACTTTATATCTGGCGTAGTCCACCGTTATGGTGTCCCGCACAGTATCATCACGGATAATGGCTCCAACTTCACAGCCGATGAGGTGAAAACTTGGTGCGCTAAGTTGGGCATTAAACTCGACTACGCATCCGTATACCACCCTCAAACAAACCGCCAAGTCGAAAGGGCCAATGATCTAATCACGAGTGGTATTAAGCCCAGACTAGTGCGCTCTTTATGAGAATCAGACAAGCACTGGGTTGAGGAACTCGATTCCATACTTCGTGGACTCCGGACCACGCCCAATCGAACGACCGAATACATACCCATCTTTATGGTGTACGGCGCAGAGGTCGTATTGCCCTGCGATGTTATTCATGACTCACCTAGAGTGCGCATGTACGAAGAGAGACAAGCCGAACTAGATTGGCAGGATGATCTAGACGGACTCGAAGAGGAGCGTGATGTTGCTAAAGCCCGTTCCGCACTTTATCAACAACAAGCCAGGTGTTACCAAAGCAAAGAAGTGCGGGCCAAGACATACAATGTTGGAGAACTTGTTTTACGCCTCCAGGAAAGAAAAAGGACAAGCTCAAACCCAAATGGGAGGAGCCCTTCATCATAGATGAAGTCCTTACTGGCGGAGCCTATCGCCTTCGCTATGCAGTGGATAATCGCCTTGCGCCGAACCCATAGAACGCTACCCGGCTCCGAAGATTCTACGCATAGTTCAGCCTCCTTAGGCTTCATTTTAACTAGGTTTTTTCCTTTTTCTCTCCCTTTTTAATTTTTTCCTTTTTTCTCTCAAATATATGTTTGGATCAACCACATTATTGGGGGTACACATCTTTAAATGTATAAACCCCACCATACATGGGGGCTTCTTTAAGCGAAGCGTTTTTATTGAAAGCTTATGAGCTTCCTTTGTCCGTGACGGTTGTTGCTTCTGCCATTTTATGCACCTTTGTGACTTAAGTTTTTGCCAAGCTGGTTTGCCTTGCTCCTGTTCTTATACCCTACATTCCTGATTGTTCGACTAGGGTGTAAAGGGAGTACCTCTGCGATTGTTACAACCGGGTCATTCGAACCTGTACCTTAGACGGGTGAATCTGAAAGCTAGCGTTCTTAAGGGAATAATTGGTCAGCATACAACTACGGAATTGGCTGCCTGTACTTCGGATACGAGCCTTGGCATGCACCATTTAGCATGCTAACCCAAGGAAAGGAACCCCTAACGGAACTATTTTCCTTAGAAGATGTTTCTTACGTTAAATAGTAATATAACATAATCCCCCGAACATATTTTGTCTGTTCCAGCAATATGACCGAATTGCCCGATTTCCGAAGATACTAAAACGTTTCTTAGTAGAACACAGTATATGGAAACACTCCAACTTCTTGGTTCGGAGGTGGAAGCCGAAGGTCTGCGATGACAAAATTTTTATAAGTTCGGTTATAAAGTACATTGACACATTCAATCGGACGCCTACTCTCTTTCTACGCCATCTAATAGGCTATCTAGCTTACAATCTTGTTGCGAATATTTCGCCGTTATCATTACTTGGTCATATAGCAAGCTTACAGGAATTTCCTTCCCGTCGGGTCCTTGAGGTCCAACTCGGGCCATATGATTCGGATCGAGTCCGGTGTAGCGTGTCTTCACCATGGCCCATGCCTCTCGTGCACCTTCACGGCATGCAGACATCTTCCACAGCTCGAAGCGACGCCGAACACCCTTGAACAGATCTGCCAACCCCTCCATGCTTTTTGGAGGGGCATCGAATAGCCAGAAGGCTTTGGTCATATTCTTCATGGCCTTCCGGGCATGCTCGTGCAACTTTGACAGTTCTTTTAGAATGTCACTTTGCAGCCCAGACACTTCCTCCTCGTGGCGGCCGGTCAACATACCTGTATAAAATGAACTATAACATTTCGTATTATATTATTATATCAATACTTCAGATGGTTCAAAAGTCATACCGAATATGCCGCCCTTCAGATTTTGATTTTCCTATTGCGCCTCCAAGAGTTGAGCCTTTAAGCTCTTTATCTCTTCGGCCTGTTTCTTCATTTCCTCTTCTAGTTTTTTATCCCTTTCCCCAGTCATTGGGGCACTCTTCATTTCTTCAAGCTCTGTGACAGCAACATTTAGCAGTGTGCGGCTTGTCTCGAGCTCCTGGGACAACGTGCTGATCTTCTCCTTGATAACCTGCGGTCATAAACAATCCTCAAATCGGTCAGTTCCTACCGCTATATAGCCGATCTATTCTGCTAATATTAGCAGAATAGTTATTCTGCTAACACTTTCAAACTGCACGGTCAACGGGAGTGCACTGCATCTCTGTACAGTGAGCACTTATCACTTCGAACTCCCGCACCGCACCGCATCCCCACCCCACTCAACTCTCGTCCACCTTCTTCCTCCTGTAGCCTATCTCAACTCCACCATGTTCTCCCCCCCACTCCTCTCCATGTCCAACCACGCCACCCACCTCCTCACGGACCACCGCCTTCCTTCCCCGGTGGGGCGCTCCCACGACCAGCGACTTACAGCGCCACTGCTGGCGCACCCCTCTCCCGCAGCCCCGGCCACCACGGGCACCCAATCGGAGACCAGGGCCATGGCTCCTCCTCCTAGCTCTTCCCCTGCAGCGGCAGCAACAAAATTCCCCTGCCTCCTTCTCCTGGTTCTTCCCCGGCAGCGCCATGGCCCTGCCTCCCCGCGGATCCACTCCCCCCCTCTAATGACACCTCGCCAACGCATGCCGCGCCCCTTGCCCCGCGCAACGGTGGCCACCTTCCCACAGTGATCTGGCGGCCCCCCGACGGATCCCACCGGATCCAGCCGCCACCGGCCCAGGACGCGACCATCAACACCGGATCCGCCAGCTAGGCTGCCTATCGCGCCATCCAGCACCCTCCACGGCCGATCTACCACCACCGGCGACTGCTCCCGTACCCCCTTCCTTGCCTGCCCACGGCGTGAGCATGCGGGCGCCCTATCCCCTGCAGCGGGAGCAACAAATTCCCGGTGCGGCTAGTGTGGCACACCAAGGACAGGATGACGGCGTTGTCCCGCGGGCCAGGGCCAAGGCATCCCCTGGCAGCCTTCCCTGCAGTCCGGCGACCGCAGCCTTGAAGTTGAGGTCGGTGCTCCGTGTAGTTGGCTTTCCGCGCAGTTGGCCAGTGCTTCCGTGCAGTTGGATGGCTGGTAGCCCCCTGTCTTCCTCCCCTCCCGGTTGGGTTCCACAATCCCGGGCGAGTTCCAGTGCGCCACCTCGACCTACTGCCTGGATGGGTCGTTGCGGCCACTATCGAGCGTCGCGTGCATCAGGGTCAATTGCAGCTCGGCTGGCCCTCCATTGCTATTCGGTTGGGTGCCCGTTGATGATTTTTGTGTCTATCAGCATCATTCGATGATAATTTTCCACTGTCGGAATCAAGCAATCCTCCCAGGCTGGAGCTGAAGGTCAACGACTGGTGCAGTTCAAAAAAATGCTTGTTTTCCGCTTCTTTTTTTGCCTTCGGATGCAGTTCACCATGGCCTCGCACGCTGTCGACGACGCAGTCCTATTGAGGCGTGCAGTTAATCGGTAATGCATGCATCTCTGGTGGTTTGGGTGCAGCTTGCAGGCATCTATGGATTTCTAACATCACATAGGCGTGCCCGTGGGCTTCCAAAGGAACACTCCACGTCGACGGCAGCACAACCACTACGTCATGCAACTCGGTAGACTGCCCTGCACTTCGGCAATCATGTCCTGGGTTCACACGACAATTCAGCAGGCTGTGTCCTGTATTGTTTTAGTCCACTGTTTACTGTCCTTGCGGTTTAGTTTATTTTTGTTTACATCAGAAGACGAAATAGTGAAAGAAAAATGCACGTCACACCTTTGTTGGAGAAAAAGTGCAGTACACTCTACCCGTCTCTGCAACACAGACGCATTTATTTATTTTAAGAAAAGGAAAATGAGTCATGCGTTCTCTTCTATTTGTGTTGCGATTTGCTTCCGCATTAATTTTTCTGTTCTTTCACATTTTGAAGTGAATCACACTGCAACGTCGACCAAATTGAAAACAACATATCACGTGTAGTGCTTCAAATCAAAAACCGCACTGCAATGTTGGACAGAGAGTACTGCATGCTTTTTTTGTTACTGTTTTTGTGATATGAAGCGAGCGCAATTCCCATAGAAGAAAAAGCGAACCTCGACATAAGTTTAAGTGAACTACATAAGTTTAAGTGGGCCGCATTATTTTTTTCATTTCTTTTAGCATATTTTTTTGCACTTCATATTGAGCAAAAGTGAACCTCAACACTATCAAAAGGGAACCTCATTACTCTGTTTTTGCTTCCCTAACATTTTTGCACTTCACATAGAGTACAAGCGAATCTCAACACTCTTCAAAGTGAACCTCACTACTTTGTTTTTGCTTCCCTATCATTTTTTCACTTCACATAGAGCACAAGCGAACCTCAACACTCTTCAAAGTGAACCTCACTACTTTGTTTTTGCTTCCCTAACATTTTTGCACTTCACATAGAGCACAAACGAACCTCAACACTCTTCAAAGTGGACCTCATTACTCCGTTTTTGCTTCCCTAACATTTTTGCATTTCACATAGAGCACAAGCAAACCTTAACACTCTTCAAAGTGAACCTCATTACTTTTTTTGTTTTCCGATAAAAAAGTGAACCCCAGAGAACCACAACATTCTCTATATTGTTTTTGCAGTTTTGACACATGGATGAATACAAAAGAACTGAAGTGTTTTACACAGGCAAATTCTACAAATTTTTGCACAACGAACGCACGCCGGTTTTTGGAGGTCTACTGCACCATCATCCATATGCACTGCAAAAGGGCACCCGTCTGCACTGCAAAAGGGAAAGAGAGTGTTGTCGTGTGCATCTCTGCAAGTTGGAGACCAGCTGACCAGCAAGCAGACAAAGCAGGTGGTGAAGGGGGGTCGGCCAGTTCAAAGGTATAGGAGGTTGGAGGCCGCGACCGTTGGTGGAGAAGCTGCTCCTTTCGCGTCTCCGGCAGACGGGAGGAGCATGGTGCGGCGAGTCCCGGAACGGCCCCCATGCCTGAGGTGTGCTGGTGGCGACACTGCACGCCATCATTGGCCGTACTACAAGTCGTCGTTGGCCGCACCGCACGCCGTCATTGGCCAAGTCGATGCCTGCATATAGAAGAGAAGAAACACCTGTTACTGTTGCACCAAACACCAAAAACACTATATATATTGACTCGTTGTATACTACTCGTACTTGCATATACATTGAGGATTTCAGAGGATTAAAAAATGAACTAAAAAATGAATCAATGTGAAGCACCAAGCATCTAATTCGAATTCCAGAGCGATAGCACACCAAATTGGCTAACTAAGAGGTTGAGATGCTATATGTAGCCTCTCTACAGGAAGTGAGGTGAAATTGGGGGAAAGAAATTACCTGGGAGAATGGAGAGGATCATGCCGTGGTTGGGCTAGACCACGCACACATGAACTGCATGCCGGCGACGCGTGGACTGAAAACCGCTCCTCCTTCATTTGGCCAACAGAAGGCAGCCAACACCGACAAGTAGTAGTTGAGCTAGCTGGAGAACATAGTGAACTGCAGATACACAAAGGGATGATTATCACACACGTGCCAAGATGAACGGTTGAACACAGTGACCTGCACACAAGACGAGCCTCAACACTTTGTTTTTGAAAAGAGAGAAAATGAAGTGAACTGCATCGTCGCGCCCAGCGAACTACTTGCCGCGCCTCTGCACACCATGATCACACGCACCCTCACCCGAACTGTAGCTGCACTCCATGACGATGAATTTCCATCCACACGCAAAAACGCCCAATTTGCAAGCCCGCGAGCAGTGAACCACATCACAAGTGCCTCCGAGCTCCACTGCCATGGTCGTTGAGCTGCATGATTTTTTGTTGGACGAAGCGCGATGGGGCTTGGCGAGGAGCACCCCCATCGGGATCGCCTAGGTGGGTGGGGGCTGGAAATCCCGATCTTTGCTGCTGAGGTACTCCGGCCCTACCGCCGAGTAGGAGATGGACGGAACCAGATGAGGAGGTTCTTCAGCTCCCTCCCAAGTAGCTATCATCATCTGAGGCATCCACAAGTGAACCGCACAGAGGTCTGGTGCTCTACTGCAATGCACGCCTCCAATTTTTGACTCCACGCACGCGCACCGCACTGCACCTCGGGGGGCACTGCCCTGCACATCCACACCCGCACCCTTGCCTAGATCGGCCCCGGGTGATGGCCGCTGGCAGAAGATCAAGGGTGAAGAGCAGACGCTCGAGCACGATGGCCGTGGCGCCGTGGCCGGCGACGGTGGGAGGGCACCGCTGGTTGAGGACGCGGCCATGGAGGTAGAGGTGAGGGGGCCCGTGGTGGCCGTGAACTGCACGGCCATGAGCTGACGAACCGTATCGCGCGACCCGACGCACTTCAAGTCTGTGGTGGCCGAGCTGCACGCGGTGGAAGGCCGAACTGCATGCAGTAGATCTCGCCGGAGGGGAGGGGAAGTAGGACAGCTCGCCGGGGTGATGGGGATCCTGCGCCATGGAGAAGACCGGGCGGTGGCGCGTCGTGGAGCTCACCATTTGATGAGCACTAGGCTGATACCGCACTGCCCGTCGGATAAGATATGATGGTGGATCCCACCGGATCCGTGTTGGGCGCGCCCCGGGGCGGCTGGGGCCTCACGGATCTGACGTAGGGGGCGGATGGGGCCTCACAGATCTGACGCGGGGGGCGGCGGCTCAAACTGGAAGGCAGCGGCGCTTTGCGGTGGAAGGTGATTGCGGGTGGTGGTGGCGGAAGGAGGAGGAGATGCCTGGAGCGTGGGTCGAATGGAGGCGGCCGTGGTTGCCGGTGACGTTGAAGGAAGGCTGGGGCCGCGGGGCATCGAAAGGAGGAGCGGGGCGACAGGTGGGCCACGACCACTTGGGATCCAGCGCCTGCCAGGAAATTGGAGGCGTGTTCTGACCGGGGACGCCTGGGTCCGCCGCCGGAGCACCGTGCTCGTGGGGATGGGACTTGCGAGTGGTGGCGCTGGGCTCGGGGGCCTGGGTTTGCGGTGGGGTTGGGGCGTCCGTGAGAAGTGGGTGGGGTTTGACCGGGGAAGAAGGTGGGTTGGGGTGGGGTGGGGCGTGGTGTTGGAGGTTTTTTGTTTTGGTTTTTGCAGTTCGGTGGGTTCTAGCACGCGCGGGTGCGGAGTGTTCGGATCAGGTGTTAGCAGAATAAGGTTCGGGTGTGCAGAATAAGGTCTTAAGGGGTGTTATCATAATAGACCCACCCTCTATATATATATATAAGATTTGCATAAATTTTTCACCTGGATATCCTTTGAGAATAGGTGAGAAATTCCCGTAAGCACATCCCGGGCAGCTCGGATATACGCGCTCACAGTTTTGAGAGCGGTAAACTCCTCTTCCGAAAAGACCGGGGCACACAGGTTCTCTTTTAAGCATCACGCTCTCCGCCTCGAAGTTAGTGACGAACATCTCATCCAGATCTTCCTGAGGCGGATGAGATGGCGCCACCCCTGTATGCACCCTCGTCCTAGTTGACGAATTCGGCATCGCATTGGCTGCGGCTCGGCTTGCTGGGATCTTTGGCACGGTTTGCCATATACCTCTCTTGAGATAATAAAGGGAGGGTGAAGATGATAATTCGGCTTTACGCCCAAGTATGAAATAAGGAACATACCTTTTTGGTGATGGAGCAGGCTCAGTGGCGCTCCCGGCCTCCTTTCGCTTTGCACGACCACCCCATGAGGGTGTCGTCCTTCTTCTTGTTGCCCGACCTGGGGTACGGTTCGCTGAGCTCCGATCCTGCGAAATACGGTCCAGTGCATAGAGTAAGTTATGAGCGGAAATGTCACTCTTTTTTTTATTTAAGAACACTTACCTTAAGGAAGGGGTAGAGATCGGGGTAATAGTCCATGATGGCTACTTCTGAGCCATCAAGGCTCGCCTGGTAATAGACTCCGTCTTCAAATTCCACAAATACATCCGGATCCTCATGGAATCTGGGGTCTTCGTGACGTGTGTGGTCTTCTGGATGGGGAGGAGGGCAACAGATGTTCTCGACTACCTTCCTCCATGACTATTTTTAAAACAACCAGAATATTCAGTTAATGCACCCCAATGATAAAAAAAGTGCTGAATGACTAAACTTACCCAGTCAACGGGGTTGTACATGGAGAAACCGTCCCGACAATGTAGACGTGCGGAGTCTTCTTCCTTTCCCTTATAAAGGTCCATAAGCATGGCAACCAATGCGGCTTGGTTATCCGGACCCTTTCGCGTATAGCGAGATGCGTCGTGCTCCCCGTTGTAGTTCCATAAAGGACCCACTCTGGACTGAAGAGGCTGGATACATCGCTTTATCGCAATAGCCATGACTTCAACGATGGAGAGTCCGAAATGGGTCAACAATCTGACCTTGCTGACAAATCTCATCACTTCCGCACTATCCTCTTGTATGGGGGACTTGGGGCGCTAGCTGAATAGCTTCTTTAAAGGATCATTGGAGAATTCGGGAAGCCCGTGCCGAACAGGGTCCATAAGAGGAACATCCTTAATATAGAACCATTCCGAAGACCATTCATCGGACCCCCTCTTCGGAGTCCCGATTGGGTATCCGGATCCAGCTATGCGCCATACTTCGGTGCTGCCCACTTCAAATATGAACCCTCTGCCCTGGTGGCGGGGGATGAGGCAGAAGAACTTTTTCAATAGTTCAAAATGAGCCTCATAGCCTAAAAATAATTCACAATGGGCGACAAAACCAGAAATGTGCATAATGGAACCTGGTGTGAGGTTGCGCAGTTGGATCCCGTAATATTCTAGTAGACCCCTGAGGAAGGGATGGATGGGGAATCCTACGCCCCTCAGAAGGAACGAGATGAAGCACACCCTCTCCCCTTGGCTGGGATTGGGGAAATTCTCTGCCAATGCATCATCGCCCATAGAAGTTAACCTTGCCCGTACGGAGACTAGATCCACGGGGGGAAGATATCTTTGAGTCTGGAGTCGATTGAGCTGGAGATGGGATACAGAACTACTTTGCCAATCCCCCTCTTGAGGGCTATGAGGATGCGGGGAGGAGCCGGGGACACTATCCATGGTTTGAGTTTTCTCCGTGGTTTGCTCTGTTGCTCTTGGGGCAATGTGAGATGGCGTTTTGGAAATCTAACCTCGTTATATAGGCGCTGCCTGTGACTACTAAAAATATTAAAATACAAAGGTAATGGACCGTTGGCATTCACTCAGGCACGTGGAAATCGAGGCGACAGTAGGAAGGAATCATAAAGATTGGACGCGGAAGCCGATGCCGGATTATCATCAATCCGGAGTATGGTGGAGAACCCACCTTGCAAAGCCAAAGACTTATATCCTCATACTATCGTCATTGAAGGCAAGTTCGGTGGCTGCCGAGGGAGTCCTGGATTCGGGGTCCTCAGGTGTCCGACCTAGGAGTATGGGCCCGATTGGATGGGTCGTACAAGATCAAGCTGAAGATTA
Source organism: Triticum dicoccoides (assembly GCF_002162155.2). NCBI lineage: Eukaryota > Viridiplantae > Streptophyta > Magnoliopsida > Poales > Poaceae > Triticum > Triticum dicoccoides. The sequence continues at coordinate 372,200,238 of NC_041387.1, forward strand.
TCTTCCATGTCCAGATGGGACTTCTCCATACGTAGACAACAAGATTAGAGTCCGGAAGTTTCCTTCCCTGATGAACCGACCTTGTACAAACCCTAGGCCCCTCCGGTGTGTATATAAACTGGAGGGGTTAGTCCGCTATCTTCATTACCGTCATTGGGATACTCATAGGCTAGACCTCTAGGTTTAGCCATTACGATCTCAAGGTAGATCAACTCTTGTAATCTTCATACTCGTCAAATATAGTCAAGAAGGAGTAGGGTTTTACCTCCCTTAAGAGGGTCCGAACCTGGGTAAACACTGTGTCCCCTGGTCTCCTGTTACCATTTATCCTTAGACGCATAGCTTGGGCCCCCTACCCGAGATCTGCCGGTTTTGACACCGACACTGGCCCCGCCGTCGACCGCCACCATCCCCGCGTCCTCGACCCCCACAAACCCCGCCACTCCCAACCACCACCACCCCGACCCCTCATCGCCCCGCTGCCCCCGACCCCCGCCGCCCGCCGCTCAGGCCGCCCGGCGCCCCACCGCCCGTCGCGGCTCCGCCCCTTGGTGAGGTTTCTTCCCTTTTTTCTCTCTTTTTTTGTTGCTATTTTTTGATTTAGGTTAGTTAGTTAGTTTTTAGGTTAATTAGTTAGTTCTTTTACCCTACTGTACATAGGTTAATTAGTTAGTTAGTTATTTTTTAGGTAAATTATTACTAGTTAGTTTTTAGGTTAATTAATGAGTTAGATAATCCCAAGAACAAGAAAAGAAAAGAAAGAAAGAAGACCTAATAGGACTAGGAGGAGAAAACATAGAAAAAAGAAGAAGAAGAAAAAAAGAAAATAGAAAAAGAATAAAAGAAAAAGAAGAAGAATTAAAAAATAAGAAAAGAAAACAGAAGCTGCCCCTGCCCAACTGATTTTAGAAACCCAACATAAATATTTTAGACAAGAGGAAGATGGAAAATAAGGAAAATGAAGAAGAAATAGAAGACAAGAGGAAGAAGGAAAAGAAGGAAGAAGAAGAAAAAGAAGTAGAAGTGGAGATGAAGAAAATAAGTACAAGTAGAAGATGAAAAGAAGAAGTAGGGGAAAAGGAGTCGAGGGTCTAGGGGTCGAGGATCGAGGTGTCGAGGGTCGAGGGGAAAAGGGGTCGAGGGGTCGAGCGTTGCTGAGGGGTTGAGGGGGTCAAGGATTTTCCATCCCGACCACGACACCCCGACCCCCTGACCCCGACACGACACACCGACCCCGCCTCGACACTCCGACACCGAAACCCCGACATAGCACCCCGACCCCGACACGCCACCCTGACCCTGACACGACACCCCGAGACCCCGACACGGGACCCCCGACCCCGACACAGCACCCCCGAGACCCCGACACGGCACCCCTGACCCCAACACAGCACCCCGACCCCAACATGACACCCCCGGCACCACGCCCCCTGGCACCTCCTGAAAAAGGTGCTCTTCGGCCTTCTAGAGGCCGACGAGGTCATATATTTGTGAATTATGAGTTAGGTCAGGTATTCAATTATTAATATGTACATATATATTATTAATTAGTTCATGTTATTAGGTATTGAGTTTTTTATTATGTTCATGATGATGATACACACTTATTTTTTTTTATTATGTTTATGTTGTACTAATTTTGTTTACTCTTTATCATTGTAGGTGTTGACAGATGGTGCGCGCGGGTCGAGAGTGCTCCGAGCCTCCTTCCTCAGTGCGTGTTGGGAGGTGTGCTATTATTCCACCCTAGCACCTCTAGAGAGCACTGGCAGACAGCATGTGGACAATGGCGGGCACTTCTTCTTCAGCAGGGAGAGGTAGAGGGAAGACGAAGAGGGGTGCAGCTAGAGGTGGACGTGGCGGCGGGAGAGGTAGGAATGCTGCTGCGCCTTCCTCGCAGCCACCCCCAGCCGATTCTTCGGACCACTGGAGTGCTTCGTCTCAGGTGGACCCATCGGACTTGGACCCTCTTCGGACTACGGTCCATGAGCCTCGGGCCGACGAGCCTCTGTTCGCCGAGCCTACGTCCGACGAGACTCGGGTCCCAGAGTCTTCGTCCCAGGAGACTTGGGTCCCATAGTCTTAGTCCCACGTGACTCCGGAGACTAGTGGCCATGCTGATGGTGTCGAGGACACCTTGTCTAACGATAGCTACAACGATGGTGAGCTAGTTGAGGGGGGCAAGAAGGTCTACCAGCGTGGTGGTACAAAGCTCCCGTCCGTGCCGGCGATCCACGACCAGAGGTGATTGATTGAGCCTAACGGGGAGAAGTAAGTGCATTTACTCTTTTTTAACCTTTTGCCTTCATGTTTCTTCAAATTAATATCTAATGTGTTGGCCTTGTCATACTGCAGGGGTTGGATACACGCCTCAAGTGTCCGCAGGCCCAACCATGTCCTTGGTGTGATTTGCTGGCACAACTTCCCGGGGTGGGTCACATTGCCTAGTGAGGGTGAGGTTCCACAGCTTGCACTAACCTAGGAGCTGGACGAGGCTGCCCCGGCCCCGCCGGGGGAGATGGTTGATGGTGTCGTGTGCGAGATGGTGGCCGACATTGTGGGACGGTGGTTTTGGGTAATTTCTCCTTTACTAAATTAAAAATCAATAGTACCTAGTGATTGTACTAATAAGTGTTGTCTTTTTTGATTGCATGCCTTCTATAGGTGTCTTGAGGAACACGAGGCGGACGCAACTATGGTTCTCGAAGCCGAGTGCAAGCGCCTACTTCAGAACTTATGGTACGAGGCTCGGTGCAGGCTGTTAGAGACCACTACGCCTCGACTAACATTTGGAGGGAGAAGAAGAAGTGTCGCGGCAAGTATCTGAGTAAGGAGAAGTACATGAAGGTAATTACCTATTCTTAAGGCCTTGTACTTAGTTTCCTTGATTTGTTTCGTAGGCGTAGCACTAAAATTTCTCATTGTCTAACTTAGGTGCCCCCGAGATGGTGTGTAGATAGGATGGACTGTTGGGAGAGGTTGGTGGATGAGTGGTGCTCTCCCCAATGGCTAGCCGTCCACAACAAGGCCAGGGACAAGTGTGCCCAGATGCAAGGTGTGCCACACCATCAAGGGAGCTCCAACCTGTTTGAGTACGGGGATCACTGGGTATGTGGTTTGAGCCCTTAACGATTCATGCAATTTCATTCTTCATGCTAGCTTGAGCCCTTATGTCACATCCCTGGTCCTGGTCTGCAGTAGGCTAGCCCTTCATGTGTGCATCATGTTTAATTTTTCAAATGAACTTGAAATGGGGATGTCCAAACCCTAGTACCAAATGGAATTCAAATAGGTTCAACCTAAAAATATTTTCAGTGAATCCAAATGGCTTTCAAAAAATGTTCATCATTTCTGGAAAATGCTAGAACCATAACCAGAGGTGTTGCACATTTTTCCATGACATATTTGGTCACTGAATTAAATCATATGTACTTTGCATTTGGGCATTTAAATGCTAGTAAATATTTTAAATGCTCAAATAATTCTGGAAATAAGTGTGGGCTGTTGGAATTAATCTAAAAAGAGCCTATGATTATTTTCAGGATTTTTGAAGGTGTCTAAATATTTTTAATAAACCCACAAACTTACAGAAAAATAGAAAAACAGATTTTAAAAGGGAGAGAGAAGGACTTACCTGGCAGCCCAGCCAGCCCACCACTGTAGCAGCCCAGCTGGGCAAAGCCAGCCCGGCCCACCAGGGGCAGCACTGTCTTCTTCCTCTTGCCAGGAGGAGAAGCAGCTGCGTGCCCGGCGCGCAGGCGAGCCGCGCCAGCTCCTCCCTCCCTGCCTGCCTGGCTCCTCCCCGGTGCTCCTAGACGACGCCATGGAGCGCCAGCAGCCCCCTGGCCCCTCTCACTCTCTCCTGTGCTCCTCCCCTTCCTCTGTTTCTCCCTCCCGCGAACGCCCGAGCGCGCTCGTCGCCACCGTTTGCTGCCGCCGTGTCCACCGCACCCCCTTGCTCCCCCGACCGGCCCACAAGCTCGGCCGTCATCCGCTACGCCGTCTCCGCCGATCTACGCGACCGGAAGGCCCTCGGAGTGCCGCCATAGATGTCATCTTCATCCTCGGGTTCCGACGATCGCCGCCGGGATTCCGACGCCATCAAGCCTTCCCCGAGCCCGCTTCGATGACCTCTGCAACCACCGTGAGCTCCCGCGTCGTAACCTCCTCTCCCCGAGATCATTTACGCCCTGTAGCCATCGCCCCCTTGCCGACCGAATCGCGCCGCCGCCTGGCCTCGTCGCCGGCGTGGCCCCGGTAACCATTTGGTCCCGGGCGTGCGCCCAACATGCTCACCGTCGCGCGTAGAGTCTTCCCAGCGCCACGCTGCGCTCGTTTGCACACTGCAGCGCCGGTCCCGCGAACACCCGAGCTCCGGCCGCCGCTTGGCTCGATGCCGTCGTCGTTCCCGGCCACCCCAGCACCAACCACCACCACCGTTGGATGCGCCACACCGCCAGCTACCCGTAGCACCCACCCGCGCATCGAACAGTGGCCGGGGCAGCGTTTCCGACGCTCTCCGCCGCCTCGGCCTCGCCGGCGGCTCAACGCCGGCAGGTTTGACCTGTTGACCAAGTTGACCCCGGGTGGGCCCAGTTTGACCCCTCTAGGTCAATGACAAATGGGACCCGCCTGCTAATTAAGTTAGGATTAGGACTAACTAAAAATTAGTTAGACTAATAACACTGACATGCGGGACCCACTGGTCAGTTTGACCTGGACCGCCCCGTTGACCTGCTGACGTCACAGTGACGTAGTGCTGACGCCATAACTCATTTTCTGGATTAGTTTTAATTCAGGAAATTTCAGAAAATGTCCTAAACTTCTAAAATTCATAGAAATTCAACCGTAACTCCAAATTAAATAATTTATATATGAAAAATGATCAGAAAAATCCAATCTATCCATCTGTACCATTTTCATGCATGTTAGAACAACTTATAGCTGCTGTTTAGCACAAATCATATAAATGACATTTCAATTTCACATATGGAGTTTGGATTTGAACTTAGGGTTCAAACCAACTTCATTTAACTTTGTTGCTAGCTGCATTAGCTCAAAACACCAGCATATTGCCATGTCACATTCATGCATCATATTGTTGCATTGCATTGATTGTGTTCTCCCTTGTTTGCCTGTATTTGCCCCCTCTCAGTAGACGACGTTCCGACGATGAGTTCGATGACACCGATGAAGAACTATACTATCTTCAGAAGTGCCAGGCAAGCAAAACCCCCTTGTTCATTCCGATAGAATCCCACTCTCTCGCTCCTGCTCTCTTTTACTGCATTAGGACAACAATGACTCAACTGTTACATGCTGCGGTAGTTGAACCCCTTTTCCTCTGCATGACCTGTCATTGCCACAGTAAATAGATGAAACCCAGTAGCATGAGTAGGAGTTGTTTGAGCCCTGATGTGCCTACTCATTCATGCTTGTTTGTCATGCCTGCTACTGCTTAGAGTTGAGTCAGGTCTGATTCATCGGGGGTGAATTGGAGGTGTGTAAACATGTCCTACTGTGTGTGAGCTAAGTGTGTGAACACGATTTGGTAAAGGTAGCGGTGAGAGGCCATGTAGGAGTACATGGTGGGTTGTCTCATTGCAGCCGTCCTCAAGAACTGAGTTCTGTGTTTGTGATCCATGACCAGCTACTACCACGCATTGGAATGCTTAAGTGCCCCTCTCGACTTATTAATCAACTTGATCTCTGTCCAGGAGTTGCAACTAGTTTCTGGTGTTTGTAGGTAGTGTTAGTAGTCTACCAAGTGGCACCCGGTACAGGTGGGCTTGGGACAGACTAGGCACCGTGGCACGGTGTACCAAGCGTAGATCCACCCATTGAGGTGGGCTTGGGAACCCTGCACACATTGTTTGGGGCCGTGAGCGACACCCCGGCCGGATCTCCTTGCGGATGGAACCCGAATAGGTGATAAACCTGGACAAGAGACTTGTGTGGTTAGTCAGGTCGTGGCCGACACCCTCGAGGTTGCCGAGTACATGTCGTGTAAACGACGGTAAGTGGTGAGAGCGTGTGTGAAGAAGTACACCCCTGCAGGGTTAATGTGATCTATTCGAATAGCCGTGTCTGCGGTAAAGGACTTCTGGGTTGCCTGTACAGTTCATAGACAAGTGAAAGTGGATACTCTAAAATACGCAAGATAAGCGTGAGTGCTATGGATGGCGTTCTCGTAGGGAGACGGGAGCGGATCCATAGTGGTGTATTGATATGGTGAATATGTGGACTTGTGTGCGCCACCTCAAAAGAGTTACTTGCAGTCGTAGTTTAGGATAGCCACCGAGTCAAAGCTGGCTTGCTGCAGTTAAACCCCACCATCCCCTTGTTTATAATGATGCATATGTAGTTAGATCTGATGTAAGTCTTGTTGGGTACATTTGTACTCACATTGCTTAATTTATGTTTTTGCAGAGAGACTTCAGTCTCGCTAGTAGTTCCGCATGGACTTCGACGTTTAGCTCGTTACCTCAGCTACGATCTTGTGCCCTCGGCAGGATCTGGTAGATAGTCAGGCTTCTCAGCCTTTTTCATTTGTAGATGTCTGTACTCAGACATGTTAAGCTTCCGCTTGTGCTTTGACTTGTATGCTCTGAGTGTTGGGTCATGAGACCCATGTTTGTAATATCACGCTCCTCGGAGCCTATTGAATAAATACTTGAGTCACAGAGTCATGTTGTGATGCCATGTTGTATTTGCACATATCGAGCATATTGTGTGTATGTTATTAAAATGCTTGGTATGTGTGGGATCTGACTATCTAGTTGTTTATCCTTAGTCAGCTCTCTTACCGGGAAATGTCTCCTAGTGCTTCCACTGAGCCATGGTAGCTTGCTACTGCTCCGGAACACTTAGGCTAGCCGGCATGTGTCCTTCTTCGTTCCTGTGTCTGTCCCTTCGGGGAAATGTCACGCGATGAATACTGGAGTCCTGTTAGTCTGCTACAGCCCGGTTTACCGGAGTACTGCTAGCCCAGTTGCTACAGCTCGGATTCACTCGCTGATGACCGACACGTTCGTTGTTGGGTCATGTATGCCTGTCCCTGTAAGTTAGTGCCACTTTGGGTTCACGACTAGCCTTGTCAGCCCGGGTTCTTTGTCATATGGATGCTAGCGGCATTATCATATACGTGAGCCAAAAGGCGCAAACGGTTCCGGGCCAGGTAAGGTGGCACCCGTGGGAATACCGTGCGTGAGGCCGCAAAGTGATATGATGTGTTACATGCTAGATCGGTGTGACTCAGGATCGGGGTCCTGACACCTTAACTAATATTTTGTTCCTCTATTTTAGGCGAGACACAACAAGAAGGAAAGTCCACCGCTGTACGACCTCTATGCCATGGCCCATACTGCCCCATACAAGAAGGCCAAGGCATTCTCGGAGGATGACCTCGATCGTCCAGAGAGCTTCACCAACATCTCCTCCCCGAGAAGCTCGTGAGGTACAGATACTTTGGGAAGGCGATGAAAGGAGAGGACTTCAACCCGAGCCAGAGTCATTTTGATCCTGAGCTCGTGATGCTATCTGGTGAAGGAAGGAAACATGGCTCGGTAGCCATTGGGGATGGATTGATACATTGTCCTCGAAGTCTCCCAGAGATCAAGAAGCGCCAGACGAGGTCTCTTCCTGAGATGAGGCCTCGACAATGGCCAATGGAGATCGCCATCGAGGCTAGGTCCCAGGATCTTCTGGCGGAGGCAACCAGGCAGGCGGCACAGAGGGAGAGGGAGTTGGAGGAGAGTGTCGGATTTAGGGTTCCGGCAAAACCCTTGAGGTTCGAACACTGGGTTGCGCGCGGATATTTCTCCCTACCGAATCTCGCCCTAAGACTTGCCGCAATCTCTAAGCTTAGCACGATGAACTCACAACACAATAGACACAAGATTTATACTGGTTCGGGCCATTGTTGTGGTGTAATACCCTACTCCAGTGTGGTGGTGGTGGATTGCCTCTTGGGCTCATAATGAACAGTACAAGGGAAGAATAGCCTCCCGAGGAGAGGTGTTCTTGAGCTGGTGTGGTGTTCTACTTGTTTTGGTTTCGGGGTCTCGGTCTGGTCTCCCCCTACTGTGGTGGCTAGTCCTAGTTATAGAGGCCCTGGTCCTCTCCCCAAATATTGAGCGGGAAGGGATCCAACAATGGCCAATTTGAAAGGGGACAACTAGTACAAGCTATCCTGACTAAAGGTGGTCTTCGCCTGTCAAAAGCGCTGGTGGTGACACTGTCTTGGGCTCCACGATGACCTCCGTCCTGCCGTCCTGCTGGTCTTGGTCTTGTTGCACCAATATTGAAACCTTTGCCCAATGCCTCGATACTCCGCGCCTGCGCTTGCCCCCTTAGCACCAAAGGGGAAACGAGGACACTACGTGTGCTGGCGCCCGCCTGGCGTCCGCCTAGCCTTGCTCGTCATGGCTTGCATCATGGGAACTTCACGAGGTACCCCTCGCCTTGATCTCTCCGCCCCCTCACGAGCCTGCCTAGTGAGGCCGCTCCTGAGGAGGCCTTGTGTCGTCCACCTCGCGAGGCTTTCCCCTCGCGAGGGTCTTGAGTGTTGGTTGACGAAGACCTGCCGAACTGGGCCACTGGCGGAGCTAGGCCGTGGGCCGCAGGCAGGCAAGTCTGTGGACCCCCATTCCCAGAACACCGACAGTAGCCCCCAGGCCCAAGGCGCGCTCGGACTTGGCTTAGCGGCGAAGCCAAAGGGCAAGTGCGGAGCGCCGTGGGCCCCAACAGCCTGCGACCTTGGTCGATGTGTGGCGACTGATTGGACGTGGGCGTCTCTGCTTCCCCACTCTGCCTCGGCAACTACCCATCTGACAAAAGGCTGGCACGGACAAGGCTTGTCTTCATTGCTTCCCTTCGTCTTGCTCCAGATCCCCTTCCTTGCTCCTTGCTTCCAAAATCTCCAGACCCGCTTCGATCCTGTCCTTTTTAGCGTCCGATGGCGCCCCACAAGGCCATGGTTGATGTGCCGCCAGCTTGGTACGAGCCGGCCTTGGACGCGCCCACTGTGCCGGAGAAGAATCTCGCTGCCACGTGCCGGCTGACGGCGGGGAGAGCAATGAAAAGGTGAAGACCGAACTCCGGGCTGGCTCCACCGTGCCGGAGGCTCAAGGGAGCACTTTCTATCCCTTCTTCACGAACGCCATTGCCACAGGCCTAATTCCCCCCTTTTTCGACTTCTTCTATGCCGTCCTCCGCCATTACAGGTTGCAGGCTCTTCATCTCCATCCCAACTCCATTCTTTTCTTATCGATTTTTGCCTACTACTGTGAGGCGTATGTTGGGGTGATGCCGTTCATGGATCTGCTGTGCCACTTCTTCCTCCTTTGAACCAACAACGACCACACCTCGGGGTGCACCAATTTTGTCGCGTACGGCAAGGCCAACGCAATCTCGAAGGCTGGGAAGAGGGTCGACGGCTTCCGGAGCAAATGGATCATGATGGATGCCAAGTGTGTCCACCCCTGGTTGGCGCTGCCAACGGAGATGCCCCAGTCTAACGAAGGGTGGTCTCGCACAAAGCTCACTAACGATCGAGCGACGTTGGTGCTGGAGAGGATGAACGCCAACCTAAGGCTGGGCAACCCGAAGGCGGCGAAGATGACGGGGGCCGCGCTCCTGAGGGAGTTCTTGATACACCCGGTGGCTCCACTTCAGGCACACTCGCGCCCCTTATGGATGCTTGGGGGTGCAAACGACAAGCTTCGCCTGAATCTGGTGGCCTTGACTGATGAGGAGCTAGCCGCAGCTCTCCGCCTCTTGGTCGGGGATGTCCAGGAGTATCCGTCGAGTGCCACTGTCCCCTTGTTCCTCTGCAAGGATAGGGCGCAGGTGGTGGCTGCTATGCCCATCTTTGATGGGCGCAACCTGGTGCCGCCGGTACCCCTTGTGGTCCGAGGGGCGACGGCGCTGGTGGATGTGTCTTCGGCGACTCTTGCAGAGGAGGAGGAGAGGAGGAAGACGAGGAGCGTGACTCGGAGGCGACCCTCGAGGGGACGGGGGAGACCTCCCCCTTGCGCAGGGCTGACATCCTCCGCACCTTGCCAGACGACGATGAGGCCGACGCCACCCAAGAGGAGGAGGATCCACCCATGATCCTGACAAGGGGCAGGTAGGCGCTGATCTCTCGAGAGGCTGCTTCTGCTCAGACGCCACCTGGAGCCATTTCCAGCCCTTCTGCTGCGCCTTCTCCTGCTCCTCAGCCCTTGCGGCTGTGCCCCAGGTCGCGAGGCTCTCGGGCTTCAAGCTAAGCAAGAGGAAGGTGGACTACACCGTGGTAGACCAGTAAGTGTCCGTGCTCCATCTTGTTCTTGATTATGCTGTTGGTACTTGACGTTCACCATCGATTGGCTAGGCCGCCGCCTGCGGCGAAGAAGAGGAAGGAGGACGCGGTGACGCCGTCTGGGGCCGATCCATCTGCCGTGGCTGCACCTTCTTCCGTGGGGAGGGGAGGCGACGACGTTCGCACCTCCCCTGCCCGGTCATCCTCACGAGGCCCGAGAGGGAATCTTCGTGAAAAGTCAGCCCCCATGGCCCAACCTGCTCCGAAGGTGTTGTTACCCGTTGCTGCTGCTGCTGAGGTACCCAAGACTCAGGAGCCCCCAGTCTCCCAAGCCATGGCTACGCTGTTGCCTCCTTCTTCTGCTGCACCGCTGGTTCCAGGTCCTTCTGCCTCCCCCGATGTCTTGGAACGTGCCCTTTCCGAGATGGCCTAGCTGCGACAAGACCTCCAGGGCACCGACTCCCATCTGGTAGCCGGGCGTCTGGAACTGGTTTTCGGCTGGCTTCACTCTGATGCCTCTGTCCGATCGGCACTAAGGCGGGTCGCGGCGGCCTTTGAGAAGGAGAAGCAGGCCGCCACCCAAGCCGTAGCCGCTCGCGAGGTGGTGCTGAAGGATGCCGCGGCCGCCCAGGACCGCTGCAAGGCACTGGAGGCCGAGCTGAAGGATTTGTGCGACAAGCACGCCGAAGAGGCTCGTGACCGCTAGGCGGAGGAGGAGAGGATGAAGGCTCGGGAGGACGCTGTCAGGGGCCGCGACACCGAGCTAGCGCGGTTGGTGGAGGCGCACGCCACTGAGCGCGGCCGGCTGGAAAAGCTGGAGCAAAAGGTGAGGGTGGAGAAGGCCGAACTCGACGCCAAGGAGAAGGTCCTGGCCGAGGACCACGTGTCCTTTGCACTCCTCGAGGAGAGGTCTCGCGTGGCGCTGAAGGCACTCTATGAGAAGGGCCTGGAGAAGCCGCTGACTACCGACGAGGACGGCCCTGCCCAACTGCTTCCTTACTTGGTCGAGGCGCTTGAGGAAGTCGTGAGCGGCATCGGCCCCATGGCAGAGGAAGAAGCTCACATCCTTTATTCTGCTGCACTGACACGCGTCTTCAGCCACCTCCACCTCCATGACCCTGACACCATTCTTGACGAGCTGCTGGAGCCTGTGGGCAGCGAGTGCTGCCGCTGCTGCTGAAGCCGTGAAGGGCCAGGTGGAGGCCTTGTTGGAGAAGTTTCGCGCCTTCGATCCTGCGCCATGGCAGGCCGTGTTGCTGATCCTGCGGCCTCGGGTGGTAGTACAGGTGAAGGCGACGCCAGCACAGGAGTGGAGGCCCTGGCGAGCGACAGCAGTGTCCAAGGATGACTTACTTACAGCTTCTTTCCTACTTAATTCCTGCATTGTACACCATGCCTCGTGGAGGCGTTTAAACTTGCGTCTAGTATTGTGAAGACAATTATGGTTTGTAATATTTGCTTCGAGATTTTCCAGTTTTCTTCCTATTTGCTTTACGTTCTACATTGGCAGGGCCCGGCCCCGCGCATACCTCAGCCGCCGTTGGCCCCGACCGGATCACCAGGATGGGACCAAGGAGTGAGGGGCTACGTGACCAGTTAGGCTCCTGAGTCACTATGCTTAGGAGTCCCCCTTGACGCGCAAACAACTTATAGGAAGGTAACGTAGGAGTAGATCTAGCATTCTACGTCGGCAGAGCCCGGCCCCACACATACCTCAACTACCGTTGGCGCCGACTGGATCACCAGGACAGTACCAAGGAGTGAGGGGCTACGTGACCAGTTAGGCTCCTGAGTCGCGATGCTCAGGAGTCCCCCTTGACGTTCAAACTACCTTCATACCCTGGCTCTGCTCGGGGAGAGGCGCGCGACTACTAGGTTCGGAGGACCTACCTGGGTGGCGTACGCTCGGGTGTGACCCGGGTGCAACCCCCGTGCCCATCCCCCTCGTGCGACGCTCCCGCGGGGAGGTGTTGCGATGAGGCCAGACACTGAGCTCTGTGGCTCCCTGAGGTTGATATGGCTGTGGGGCCGCCCTCAGTTGTTTATCACCAGCGCGGAGCATAGCTCTTCCGTATGTGTACGGGCATAGCCACTCCTCGGCAGTGTCGACGGCCAGCGCGGAGCATGGTGCTTCCACTGGTGCATGGGAAGGGGGCTCCCTGTTGCGGAGAGCCCCCGGGGCGTGTGCAGCCCCGCCCTGACACGTGGCTTGCACGGCAGGGCTAGACGAGGTGTATTTGGGCACTCGTGAGCTAGCGCGGGACTCACGAGGCAATACCTCAAGGCGGGTTGCACCTGATCTTGGGTCTTTGACAGATGTGTGTTCCTGCAAGATGGTTAGGTATAAATGCTCTGCGTCCTCAGGTCCCGGCCCTCGAGCGAGCTCAGCCACCACTAGTATGCCAGGTCATGATGCCGTGGTCAAGGAAGGGGGTGAAGGCTGGTGAGGGAGTCCTGGACTTAGGGTTCCTCGGACAGCCGGACTATGTACTTGTGCCGGACTGTTGGACTATGAAGATACAAGATTGAAGACTTCGTCCTGTGTCCGGATGGGACTCTCCTTTGCGTGGAAGGCAAGCTTGGCAATTCAGATATGTAGATTTCCTTCTCTGTAACTGACTCTGTGTAACCCTAGCCCCCTCCGATGTCTATATAAACTGGAGGGTTTAGTACGTAGGACAAGAACAATCATAATCATAGGCTAGCTTCTAGGGTTTAGCCTTTACGATCTCGTGGTAGATCAACTCTTGTAATACTCATATCATCAAGATCAATCAAGCAGGAAGTAGGGTATTACCTCAGAGGGCCCGAACCTGGGTAAAACATTGTGTCCCCTGCCTCTTGTTACCATTAGCCTTAGACGCACAGTTCGGGACCCCCTACCCAAGATCCGCTGGTTTTGACACCGACATTGGTGCTTTCATTAAGAGTTCCACTGTGTCGTCGCGGTAAGGCTTGATGGCTCTCTCAATCATCTTTAACAATGCAGTCCAGGGGAGGTTTTCCGTCCCGGATAGATCTTCGTATTCGGCGGCTTCGTACTGCAGGCCAACTCGCTTGGCCATCTGGAGCAGATCGATAGCTACGCCCCTAGCCATCAGGTCAGATTTGGAAGCTTGAACTATACTGCCGACATCCACGGAGACTTGATCTTCGACGGATTCGAGCCCATGTCAGGCGCGCCGGACGGTCATGATGGGCATGACTTTGATCTGCCATCGGACCCTATTCAGGAGATCGCGCCTGCGGCGGTGCCGGGAATCAAACTGGAGCAGATCGTGCCCTCCGAGGACGGGTGGATGGACCCCGCCACGGAGGCCGCGCACTCATCGGCGCTGGAGCCGAACACTGATCCCACCTCGTGTGCGGGTGGTGTCATCGGACCCTCGGACTCGTCTCCAGCTACAGGATCCGAACCGCGTACGTCCGTGCCTATCGAATCTGATTGGGCATCGGTCATGGAGTTCACTGCCGCGGATAATTTTCAGCACTCGCCCTTGGGTGACGTGCTGAACTCATTAAGGTCTCTTTCCTTGTCGAGAGATTCTTGGCCGAACTATGTCCGACTCGAGTGGGAAGCGGACGACGAAGAAATTCGTTCCCCACCCACCACCCACTTAATAGCCATTGTCGATGACTTAACCGACGTGCTTGACTTCAACTCCGAAGACATCGACGGTATGGACGATGATGCAGGAGAAGAACAGGAACCACCGCCTATAGGGCGCTGGACAACCACCTCATCATACTACATATATATGGTGGACACCCCAAAGAAACCAATGGCAATGAGGCAACGAACGATAACCACTTGGAGAAGCAATATAAGCACCGGCATCATAGGCGGCGCTCCAAGCCCCGCCATAGCAAAAATAGCGATACCGACACAAGAGATAACAATCCGGATGATGCCGAAGACGAAAACAATCCTGCCCAGCCAGGCTTCGAGCAGGACGAGCAAGTAGCCCTAAAGAACAGGCAACAGATGGAGAATCATATGATGATAATTACATGCCTCTCTCCGAAGACGAAGTGAGCCTTGACGATGAAAAATTCATCGTGCCTGAGGATCCCGTCGAGCAGGAGCGCTTCAAACGCCGGCTTATAGCCACTGCAAAAAGCCTGAAAAAAAAGCAGCAACAACTTCAAGCTGACCAAGATCTGCTAACTAACAGATGGACCAAGGTCCTGGCTGCCGAGGAATATGGACTCGAGCGCCCTACCAAAAGTTACCCAAAGTGCATGTTTTTACCTCAACTCGAGGAGGAGGCGTTAAAGCTCACACTACCAGTGCATGAAGCGGCTGTCCGGCCACCCCGTGGCCGAGACAAAGCGGCATACCAGCGAGAATTATTGGAAAACATAGCAGGGCAGTCAAGATTGATCTACGGATCACGGGGGCGAGCCTCAACGCGTGACAAGTATCGTCACGCCGGATACACTAACAAATCCGACCGGGCCGAATACAATGAAGCTCGGCACAGAGGCACCACACATCCCCTATGCTTCACTGATGAAGTAATGGATCATGAATTCCCGGAAGGGTTTAAACCCGTGAACATCGAATCATACGATAGTACCACAGACCCCGCGGTATGGATAGAAGATTTTTTTCCTCCACATTCACGTGGCCCGTGGAGATGATCTACACGCCATCAAGTACCTCCCACTAAAACTAAAGGGACCGGCTCGGCATTGGCTGAACAGCTTGCCGGCAAACTCCATCGGGAGTTGGGAGAACCTAGCAGACGCATTCCTTGACAACTTCCAGGGCACTTATGTGCGACCACCGGATGCTGATGATCTAAGTCACATAACCCAACAGCCCGGAGAGTCAGCCAGGAAATTTTGGACCCGGTTCCTAACCAAAAAGAACGAAATTGTTGACTGTACGGATGCCGAATCCCTAGCGGCCTTTAAGCATAACATCTGTGATGAGTGGCTTGCCCGACATCTCGGCCAGGGAAAGCCAAAGTCCATGGCAGCCCTCACAACACTCATGACCCGCTTTTGCGTGGGCGAGGATAGTTGATTGGCTCGTATCAACAATACAACAAACAATCCGGGCACATTGAAAGCCGAGGATATGAACGACAAACCACGGCACAACAAACACAAGCGCCGTAAAAACAGGGATAGTGCCAAAGACACGTCAGTCAATGCCAGATTCAGCGGCTCCAAGTCCGGTCAGCGGAAGAAGCCATTCAACAAAAACAATTCAGGCCCGCCCAGTTTGGACAGCATACTCGACCGTCCATGCCAAATTCATGGCACCCCAAGAACACCAGCCAACCACACCAATAGAGACTGCTGGGTCTTCAGACAAGCCGGCAGGTCAGATGCCGAAAACAAGGGGAGAGGGTCTCAAAGCGATGACGACGAGGAGCCCCGATCACCGAATACAGGAGGACAGAAGAAATCCACCCCCTGGTGAAAACGGTGAATATGATATGCGCAAGACGCATCCCCAAGTGGAAACATGCACTAAGGGAAGTCTATAAAATCGACCTGAAGTTTAACCCATGGTCCTCTTTCCCGATCACTTTCGATCGTAGGGACCATCCTACCAGTATCCGTCATGGCGGTTCGGCCGCACTGGTCCTCGACCCCATCATTGACGGATTCCACCTCACACGAGTCCTTATGGACGGAGGTAGTAGCCTGAACCTGCTATACCCGGATACAATGTGCAAAATGGGCATCAACCCCTCAAGGATCAAGCCCACCAAAACCACCTTTGAAGGTTTCATACCAGGGGTAGAGGCCTGTTGCATGGG
The DNA here is from genome assembly GCF_002162155.2 of Triticum dicoccoides. NCBI lineage: Eukaryota > Viridiplantae > Streptophyta > Magnoliopsida > Poales > Poaceae > Triticum > Triticum dicoccoides. The sequence goes on from NC_041387.1 coordinate 372,216,315, forward strand.
CTCAATCACACTGGAAGTGGTCTTCGGATCTCCGGACAATCACTGTATCGAAGATTTAGTCTTCTACATCGTCCACTTTTGCAGTGACCATCAGGCACTGCTCGGACGAACCGCGTTCGCTCAACGCGGTGCCACATTATGCCTACCGTACATTAAAGATGCCCGGTCCGTGCGGCGTCATCACGGTTAATGGCAGACCCGAACTCCCCCTTACTGCAATGGATGGCACCTTCCAGCCGAATCTCGAGTCGACGGCCAAGCTCCCGGACACCACCAAAGGAGTCCGAACTATTGCGCGGCAGGATAGCCCGGCCCGCCCGGAGCTTAATTAAAAACACTCTGGAAAAAGATAATACAAGCCACATACTGTGGCTCAACCACTCCGCAGCGCAAAACCATTTCTTGCATTTTCTTTGCAGGTTCACCTTTGTGTAGGCCAGGAGGGATGTCGCGGGAACAGTTTGAGCGCGTAAGGGAACCTCTAGATATTCCCCCCTATGATCATCCGACTACACCCTGGATCCAAACACAACTTCCTCACGCCTGGTATCAGCAGGTTCCATAATCATATTTCCCTTTATCACATCATCTGTACTTATATGCGTTGATGTATCATTCAAATACAACATGTGGATTTATGTGATGCTCATCTACTGCTATTTCTTATTTAAAACTCTTTTGTTAAAAGGCGGCTGCTTATCGCGATATGCCTTCATATGCCACGAGCTTCATCATGCCCATACTATGGAAAAAAAGTCCGAACACCTTCACGGTAGTTCGGCACCCGAACTTATAGCATTATATGCATCAGGTCCGAATCATGTCTTGGGTCAATAGTTGGGTTTTCCCGGCTCCTATGTTTTGGTACCTTACGTTCCGCTATATCAGCTAAGGTAGCACTGGGAGAACTACTGCGATTGTGTCCCAGTTCTTCCAGACGAGCACCTCAGTAGAGAAAGCCAAAAACTGACTGTCATGACGTAGCGAGAGCTGGTCAGCTGTTCGAGAGGTTCTAAAATCTTTAAGGATTTCTTCTGCATTATGCCATAACCAATGCAGCATGCGACAGATCGGCCTTTTCCGATCAGGCGCTTATAGAGCCCCTCGTGCAGTCTTCCGAACACTAGGGGCTGCGCCAACCTTCCTCGAAAAAACTCCTATGGCTAAGTGAGAGCGATAAAGCCCTATAGTCCGATTGCCTGGTTCGCTGTGCTGAACACCTCCTTTAAGGACCCAAAACTGGGATAAAGAGTGCTTAGGTTTATCCCGAACACCCCCGTACTCACTACGTGGGGGCGGAAGCCGACGACTGGCCGACTCTCAGGATTATTATATAAAACGGTCGCACAGGAGAAAAATCTTTCATACGACAAGCAATAAATAATGACCTTGTTCAAATATTACAAAGGAAAAACATGACCGTATTCACAGAAATATAATGTCCTTGGTGCACTGCTCCGCCGCAAGGCGGGCCCCTTTAAAGACACCTTCATAATACAGTTCGGGCTTGCGGTGCTCTTTCCCCTCTGGCGGTCCCTCGGTCATTAGCTTTTCTGCATCCATCTTTCCCCAATGCACCTTTGTGCGGGCGAAGGCCATTCGTGCACCTTCTATGCAGACCGACCGCTTGATGACTTCGAATCGAGGGCAGGCACTCGCAATCCGCTTCACGAGCCCGAAGTAACTGCTTGGAATCGGCTCGGCAGGCCACAGTCGGATAATCAAATCCTTCATGGCTAGCTCGGCCGCCTTGTGCAGTTCGACCAGCTGCTTCAGCTGATTGGAAAGTGGCCCCGGATAATTCGGTGCCAGATACTGCATCCAGAAGAGTTTATTCGTAGTATTCCTATCTTCGGCTCGGTAGAATTGGGCGGCGTCAGATATGCTGCGTGGCAGCTCTGCAAATACCCCTGGAAAAATCAAAATTTAAACTCTCAACTTGATTTTCTCCTTTCAAATACTTGCTTTGTACAGAAAAAGCCTTACCAGCCGCAATCTTCCTCGCTTCCTGGAGTTCCTTCAGGGCACCTTGGGCCTCCCCTCGGGCATCACTTGCAGCTTGGCGAGCCTGGGAGAATTCGGATTCTTTCCCTGCTAAATTCTGCTCCAAGGTCTCGCATTTCTGCATGGCCTCTTGAAGCTCTCGCTCAGCCTCAATAACTCTGGCCTCGTGTTTCTCAGGAAGAGCCTGCTCTGCGGCTGCCTTCTTCTCGGCTTCGTCCACAGCCTTCCTGAGAGCCTCAATTTTGGCCATCGCTCCTAGAGCGCATTATAGAAATATTTCCATCATGCACACTTATTCATTTGTGCTACATAAACAAGGTTTCTACATACCTTGATTATGTTCCAGCTGTCTCTTCACTTGGCCAAGTTCTCCTTCGGCCTGGTCCAGACTATGCCTCAGCCCGGGTACTTCCGTAGCATGAGAGGCGGCAGTCGCTATAGATGCCTGCTGATTAAAAAGAGTGACAGATGTCATCAAGTGAGTCTCCTGCGAGCATGAATGTGATCCTCTGTTCAGTTCTTTCTTTCACCGAACAGTATATCAGGGGCTGCTATCTAACAAATGACACTCTCCCAAAAACTCATAAAAAAATACCTCAAAGCCTCTTATGAGGCTGATACAGGATTCATTCAGTCCACTCTCAGTGGATTGAATCTTCTCAATCACCGCACCCATGAGGGCACGGTGCTCATCAACGATGGAGGCACCCTTCAGCGCCGCCAATAAAGTATCCGGCACCTCTGGTTGGACAGAGGCGGCCGGTGGAGCAGGCATACCTCCTCCAGTTAACGGAGGCCGTCTGTCTGACTAGGGGACCTTATGGGTCTCTAGAATCGTGTCCCTCTGGGGTCCGGATTCAAGATGACCCCCGCCGTCGACGCCCACGGGAGCTTTCTCTCGCGTGTGTCCGGCCCCTGAAGTATGGCCTCCTGGCGCCCCCTTTGCGCCCTTTTCCCCTCCTCCGTGGCCTGGGTCCTTCTGGGATGAAACCTCAGTTTCATTCATATGTTTGGAGGAGGAGGCCTTCGGGGGTGTTTCACTCTCCATCACGTCCGAACCCAGCAGATCTTCTGACGAGGATTGTTCGGCGCGGGGCTTCGCCGGACTGAAAAAAGCACGGCTCAGATTAGAATGTCATGCCATAACGAGTTTGGACGCATGAGTGTGTTCGGATTTTATACTCACAAGTTCACCAGGGACTCGGCCCTGGGATCCCACTCCGGGCTGCTATCGGTGGCGCCGGTGGACCCCTCTTGTAGAGGAGTTTTTCCCCTCTTAGGTGGCTCGGCCTCCAAGGATGTGGAGGCTGTCCTTTTCTTTCTTCCCCCCGCGGGGGATTCCTCTCCTTCCTCCTCCTCATCCTCTTCGTAGGAAGAATGGGCATTGGAATCTTCGGATCTTGCGTCCGAAGCACCACAACGATGGAGGCCGCCCTGGTCTTCTCGGCCTCCTTTCCGGTCTTCTTCTTCGGTGCCTTGTAAGACGCCGGGACCAGTATCTTCGTCAGAAGTGGGCCGACCGGTTCTTCTGGCAGCGGGGCCGGACAGTAGATCCGCCCCGCCTTCTTCGCCCAGCCCTAGGAAGTTCGGGGGAAACACTTCAAGCATTTTCTTAAAGAATATGCGAATGAAACATATGAACTGTCAACAAGCGATCACTTAACGAACTTGCCGGGCGGGACAGTTGGTACCCGCGGTCCTCGGCTGAGTCCGGCCATGATGTGCTGGACTTGAAAAGCACCTTCCAGATTTCCTTATGAGAAGAGCCAAAGAGCTCTGACAAGGTCTGGTGCTTGGCCGGGTCGAACTCCCATAGATTGCAAGCCCGGTGTTGACAAGGTAGAATCCGGCGAACTAACATCACCTGGAATACATTGATGAGCTTGATGGCCTTTTCTTCCATGTCTTGGATGCACGTCTGGAGCTCCGATAGTTTGTCAGACGAAGCCCAGTTCAGGCCCTTCTTGGGCCAGGACGTAAGCCACAAGGGGGCGGTGGATCTGAACTCTGGGGTGGTGGCCCATTCCTTGCCACGCGGCTCGGTGATGTAGAACCACTGCTGCTACCACTCCTTGACGGAATCATTAAAAGCACATGTTGTCCATGTGACATTGGGCATCTTGCTCACCATGGCACCTCCACATTCGGCATGCTCGCCGCTCACTTCCTTGGGCTTCACGTTAAAAACCTTCAGCCATAAGCCAAAGTGCGGTGGGACACGGAGAAAGGCCTCGCACACGATGATGGATGCTAAGATATTGAGGAAAGAATTGGGAGGTAGATCATGAAAATGAATCCCATAATAGTACATGATGCTGCAAAAAAATGGGTGGAGGGGAAACCCTAGCCCGCAGACAAAATGACGGAGAAATACCGCCCTCTCGTGGGGTTCCGGGGTGGGGACAATTTGTCCCGCTGTCGGAAGACGGTGGCTAATTCTCTTGGCCAAATACCCTGCCCCCCGAAGCTTTTTAATATCCTTCTCCCGGACGGTAGAGGCCATCCACTTGCCTCGTGCTCCAAATTCGGACATTTTTGGGAAACCTTTTTGATGGAGAAGGCGGACGCTTGAGCGCTAGGGCTTGAGCAAGAAGGGACAGATGCGCAGAGGAAGAAGGCATGGGTGAAAGAGGGGGTTCTTATCCCCTTATAAAGGAAGCAGGGATCCTGCGCCTCCCCACTTGCCCATTAAAATCGCTTATTCCCCAAGCGCCACGTTTGATGGCACAGTTGGGTTACCCATGCCCGTATTGATGAGAATCCCGTGATAAGGGGACACGATCTCTGCTTCGACAAGACGTGCCGATAAAACCGCCTCGCGGTATGTGCGGTGGCTAGTTATGAAAAACGGTTCGAATAAAGACCTGACCGTGTCGTGATGTCATAAAAAGCTGTCAGCAGATTAGAATTGTGGAATATTGTACTCTCTATGGTGGTATGAGGAATTTGTTTTGCAGAGCCGGACACGATTCCTGTGTTCAAAATCTTCTATGCAGTATTCGGAGAAGGAACCTGCCTTGCAATGCCGAAGACAATCTACGCGCCGGACTCATTGTCATTGAAGCCTGGTTCAGGGCTATTGAGGGAGTCTTGGACTTAGGGGTCCTCGGATAGACGGACCATGTACTTGTGCCGGACTGTTGGACTATGAAGATAAAAGATTGAAGGCTTCGTCCCATGTCCGGATGGGACTCTCCTTTGCGTGGAAGGCAAGCTTGGCAATTCGGATATGTAGATTTCCTTCTCTGTAACCGACTCTGTATAACCCTAGCCCCCTCCGGTGTCTATATAAACTAGAGGGTTTAGTCCGTAGGACAAGAACAATCATAATCATAGGCTAGCTTCTAGGGTTTAGCCTTTACGATCTCGTGGTAGATCAACTCTTGTAATACTCATATCATCAAGATCAATCAAGCAGGAAGTAGGGTATTACCACCATCGAGAGGGCCCGAACCTGGGTAAAACATTGTGTCCCCTGCCTCCTGTTAACTTTAGCCTTAGATGCACAGTTCGGGACCCCCTACCCGAGATCCGCCGGTATTGACACCGACAGCTGGAGAGCCAGTAAGAGCTCCTGAGTCGCGATGCTCAGGAGCCCCCTTTTAATGTGCAAGCAAATTGCATGAGAAAGGGAGCGACCCATGGTAGATGGCAGTCGAGCAGGTGATAATCACAGGTAGATTAGGCATGAAAGGCAATCAGCTTAGGTAAATGCAGAATGGATACATTCCACTGGGTCAGACCCAAGCGGCTTGGGGATGATGCAGCCCGAGGGGCGGCCCCATCGAGGTAAGCCAAAGACATAAAAAGAGATACATGCCGCAAGGACGGACACATGCGGTTTGGGAATGATGCAGCCCTGAGGGCGCTCCCAGGTGAAATGAACTTGGGAGATGTCACCTGGTTCCGTTGTAGAGGGGGTATTGGGGCAGCTGAAGATGCGCGGTGAAGGGGCCGACCCTCACGAGCCACCGGTGCCCTGAGCCTCAGGAGGCTCTAGGGGTCCAGGTTGTTCCTTGAGGACCGTCTCCATCTTTGCTAGGATCGCGTGGTGCCTTGATCTGTCTCCAACGTTGTCGGTGTACTATAGTAGGGGTACCCTAGTATCCCGAACTTGTGCATGGGCAGTTGCAGCGCCCCACGGCAAGGCTTGCCGGGTGACCGCCAAGGCCCTCCGTGGTTCCTTCGGAGCCATTCAAGAACAAAGTATTTAAGCCAAGGAGACAAGGCCCCGGCAAGAGGAGCTTGCCGGGAAGGCCAACCAAGGCATTTCAAGGAACTTGCCGCGACGCGTCGCACGTCCCGGCAAGGCTCGGCGAGCGACAAGCTTCCGGACGCGGCAAGACAACGGCCGCGGCAAGGCGCTTGCTGCGGCAGGCTACCACTCTGTACCCACGCTCCAGCACATCTACCAACGTGTCGCCTTGGGGTCTTTCCAGGCGCGCGTGGCAAGAGGCTGTGCAGCCAGCGGTGCGAGGTGGCGAGCGACGCTGACAAGATTGCCATCGTGGCAAGCGGTGGCGTCCCTGACGGTCCCTGTTTGCACTATTTGGGCGACGCAGACGGGCATTTAATGCCTTTGTCCCCTGCCGTCAGGGTTAGGTATGATACACTATACAGGTTGTTGTACCAACCACAACTCCTTTTCCATTTTTGCCCTTGTCTGTGTTGCCACCTGTAGGTGACCCCTTGAGCATATAAAAGGAGGCCCATGCGCAACGTAGAGAGGGGGTTCGTTCGGTTCGAAACCAGAAAACACTCACGATCGGTCTCGTTAGCAGCTCGAGTGTACTGTAGCACTCAGCGCTACTGAGCAAGAACTCAATACAATCAGACAAGCAGCAGTAGGAGTATTATCTCTCTGGAGAGCTCCGAAGCTGGGTAAACTACTCGTGTGCTTCGCCTCGATCCGCTCTTCGTGCGATCTCCGCCCCCCGCCGAACCGAAAGGGGCTCGGTCCGCCGGTCCCATAGGCGTTCGTGGATCAGCTTCCCCGACATCTTTGGCGCGCCAGGTAGGGGGCATCGAGGTTGTGTGAACCTGATCTGGCGATTCACACGAGCTAGATCTTCGTCTTCTTCATCGACATGCCACCGAAGAAGAAGACTTCGGCGGCAGCTGTTCCGTCCACGTCGATCCCACCACCACCGGAGCAAACGAGTGGTGGGGTAGACGCCGGCGGAAGAACGGACATTGACGAGGGAGCTCATGACGCTGCCAGGTCCAAGGACAAGGCTGCGCAGACCTCGACGTCCGTACATGTTCCGCGCCCATCTCAGGAGGCGCAGGACCGACAGTGTCATGGTACTCGCAATACCATATGTCTGTTGGGCCAAGATCGAGCTGGTGGATCTCGGGGTGCTCAAGACCAGCATGCACGCCAACATGCTGACACGAGCGAGACACGGTCGCCTGGACGGGATACTGCTCCTTCTAACATAGTTAGAAGTCCGAGCATATCCCGCTCCTCGCACCGTTCGCCACTGCCGCCCACCACTCCAGCGGAAGCTTTGGCACGAGCCCAACTGCTCCTGGATTACCCTCCAACGGAAGACAAGATCGACGGATGGAGGGCCACTATTCAAAGTCTCATCGGCTTTGCCAACGGCGACACTCCGCGGCAGCCGAGTACATCGCGGCCGCGGCAGGACTGCCAGGCACGAGCCGGTGGCGACGAAATCGGTGGAGGTGCAGCCACCATGCACTCTCCACCCCGAAGGCCAAGATCGCCGACTCGTCGGATCCACCTCGACAGCGACTCCACCGCATCATCGGATCCACGAGCTCGTTGCGATCAGCGCCAAGTTCTTCACGAACGACAGCAAGAAGACGCTCGTACTCGCATCGAGCGCCGAAGAGAAGCGCGACGTCAATCAGACCAGCGCGCTGGGCCCTCTATCTACGTGCATGCGCCAGGGGAACCAGGCGACTTGCCATACGCGGTAGGTTGCCCTGCGTTCACTCATGAGCTACGGCAAGTCCAGTGGCCCAGCACGAAGAATTTCAAGCCAGACATGCCAGAGAAGTACGACGGCAAGTTGCATCCGTCGGAGTTCCTCAGCATCTACACCATCACGGTGCAAGCTGCCGGGGGACGAGACGACAAGATCCTTGCCAACTACTTCCCGCTGGTGCTCAAGCCCAATGTCAGATCCTGGCTCATGCACTTGCTGGACAACTCCATATCCTCCTGGGCAGATCTATGCCATCAGTTTGTCGGCGCCTTTACAGGCGGCCACAAGCCTCATGGCCAAGAGAGTGATCTTCATCTGCTTGCCCAGAAGGAAGGAGAGCCCCTGCGCAAGTACATTCAGAGATTCAGCCGCGTGCAGCACAACATCCCAGATGTCCACCCTGCCGCGGTAATCAGCGTGTTCCATCAGAACGTGCGAAACCGCAGGATGCGGGAGGAGATGGCGATGTGCAAGATCAGAGACGTTAGTGAGCTATATGCCCTGGCCGACAAGTGTGCACGTGCTGAGGAAGGGAGGAAACTCCCCGGAGAGAATATAGGAGTAGGAGGATCTGATAGTGAGGAGACCGCCCCGGCAAGGAAAAACCGGCGGCGGAACAACAGAAAGAAGAAAGGCAAAGAGGTGCTAGTCGTTGAGCAGTCCGGCAAGAAAGCCAAAGCTGGTAGCTCCGGCAAGGAGATTGCCGCGGGCACCAACCACCAGGCTGTGGCGGTCGCCGACAAGCAGGACAGCACCAATACGCAGTACTGCAAGATCCACCGCACCAAGGGCCATGACCTCCAGAGCTGCAAGAAGGTCGAGCAGCTTGTTAAGCAGCAAAAGGCTGAATATGAGCGACGCGACAAAGAGAAAGCCCAGGAAGGTGCTGGAGGAGCCGGCAAGAAACGTCCCGGCCGAGGAGGACGCCGCGGCAAGGCCAAGCAGCGGCAAGGAGACAGACCTCCCCGCGGCCGCGACAAGGATGAAGATGACGACGACGATGAAGATATGGATGATGACGAGACTGATGAGCAGGAGTTCCAGAAAGCCACAGAGGTCCTGTGCGTTGACGGTGGTGCTTCTCTGCATACTTCACACCGCCAGCTCAAGCAGTGGGTGTGGGAAGTCAATGCAGCAGAACCACCCATCGAGTCACGCAAGCCTCTGAAATGGTCCAGCACGCCTATCATCTTTGATATTGAGGACCACCCTGATCGCATAACTGCGGTTGGGTGCTTGCCGATATTGGTTTCACCAACTATCCGCAACCTCAAGGTCACTAAGATGCTAGTTGACGGCGGGGCCGGCTTGAACCTGATCTCCTCCGCGGTACTCCAGAAACTCCAGATCCCTGATGGCGAGCTCGAAGAGACCGGCACATTCCAAGGAATCAATCCGGGAAGAAGCAAGCCGAAGGGAAAGATCACGTTGCCAGTGACATTTGGCAGCGAGTTGAACTTCAGGACTGAGAGGGTCACTTTTGACGTTGCTGATTTTCCATTACCTTACAATGGGATACTAGGCCATCCAGCACTCACCAAATTCATGGCAGCCTCTCATTATGCATACAACATACTGAAGATGCCAGGCCCGATAAGTGTCATCTCTGTCCCTGGCGACAAGAAGGATGCTCTTATCTGCGCCGACAAGATCTACCGGGAAGCAGCAGCCGCAACAGATCGCAAGTCACTTGCCGTTGAAGCTCCCGGGGCGAAGAAGAAGACCAAGTCCGGCAAGAGTTCTAATGCCCACTCCGGCAAACGCACCTCTTCGGAGTGCTGCGCTACCGTCGAGGACGCACCATCAAACTCCACCGGCAAGTGTAAGAAGACAATGGCAGCTCCACCAGAGACCAAGAGGGTGTCTGCCAAGGAGGATGGCACTGGTGGTGCCTTCACCATCAGTGCCACTCTCGACCCTAAATAGGAAAGCGCGCTCGTTGCTTTCCTGCGGGCGAATGTCGATGTATTTGCGTGGCAACCGTCTGACATCCCCGGTGTTCCCAGGAAAGTAATCGAGCACCATCTTGCCGTCTGTCCTCATGCGCGGCCCGTCAAGCAGAAAGTCAGGAAGCAGGCACTGGAGCGCCAAGAATTCATTGCAGAAGAAATCAAGAAATTGGAAGCAGCAGGCCTTGTCAGAGGAGTGCTCCATCCTACGTGGTTGGCCAATCCTGTAGTCGTGCGTAAGGCAAACGGGAAATGGGGGCTTTGTATCGACTTTACCGATGTCAATAAAGCTTGTCCCAAAGACCCATTTCCCTTGCCGCGCATCGACCAGATTGTTGACTCCACGGCCGGATGTGACTTGCTTTCATTTCTTGATGCATACTCAGGATACCATCAGATCTTCATGGCAGAAGAGGATGAGGAGAAGACCTCATTCATCACCCCATGTGGCACATACTGTTTCGTACGGATGCCCTTCAGTTTAAAGAATGCTGGTTCAACATTTGCGAGGGTAGTCCATGACGCTTTTGAGCCGCAAATGCACAGAAATGTGGAAGCCTACATGGATGACATAGTGGTCAAGAGCAAGGACAAGGCAACTCTTATTCAAGATTTAGACGAAACCTTTGCAAATCTGCGCAAGATCAACCTCAAGCTTAACCCCGAGAAGTGTGTGTTTGGAGTCCCTTCCGGCAAGCTTCTCGGGTTCTTCGTGTCTCAGCGGGGACTTCAAGCCAATCCCGACAAGATCAAGGCCATTGAGCAGATTTAAGCACCAAAGCGCGTCAAGGATGTACGAAGGCTTGCCGGTTGCGTAGCTGCTCTCAGCAGGTTTATCTCTAGGTCTGCTAAACGCGCCCTGCCGTTTTTCAAAATATTGGAAAAGGCAGGTCCAATGAAATGGACTTCGGAGGCGGAGGCTGCGCTGCAGGACTTAAAGAGATACCTATCCTCCACTCCAACACTTGTCGCACCTAAGCCACAAGAGAAGTTGCTGCTATATATAGCGGCAACCAATCAAGTGGTTAGTGCTGCGTTAGTAGCGGAGAGGGAGGCGGATGATGAGCCAACAACCACGGCAGATGCATCCAGCGACAAGCAGGGGACTTCACCGGCAAGCTCTGGTCCCGACAAAGATGGATCTGCGCAGGAGCATGAAAAGATGCAGAAAAGAATGGTGCAGCGCCCAGTTTACTTTGTCAGTTCCCTTCTGCAGGGGGCTAGGTCAAGGTACTCTGGTGTGCAGAAATTGCTTTTCGGCCTTCTCATGGCCTCGAGAAAGCTGGGCCATTACTTCCAAGCACATGAGATCACAGTCGTCACTCGTTTTCTGCTGAAGAGGATACTGCAGAATCCAGAAGCAACATGCAGGATTGTCGAGTGGGCACTAGAACTGTCAAGCTTTGGCCTCAAGTTTGAGAGCACTTCAACTATCCAAAGCAGAGCATTGGCAGAGCTCATAGCAGAGTGGACACCAACACAAGATGAAGAAATTCCAGAAACGAGCATCCCCGTCAAGGAAGCAAGCAAAGAGTGGCTGATGTACTTTGATGGTGCCTTCTCGCTGCAAGGCGCCGGTGCGGGCGTGCTGCTTGTCACACCCACCAGAGAGCACCTCAAGTACGTAGTCCAGATGCACTTTCCCAAGGAGCAAGCAACGAACAATACATCAGAGTATGAAGGCTTGCTTGCCGGTCTCAGGATCGCAGCAGACCTTGGGATCAAGAAGCTCATTGTCAGGGGTGACTCCCAGCTTGTCGTCCGCCAAGTGAACAAGAATTATCAGAGTCCGTTGATGGAAGCTTACGTTGATGAAGTGAGAAAGCTAGAAGAGCAATTTGACGGCCTACAGATGGAACATGTTCCAAGAGCTCAGAACGACATTGCCGATGGCCTGTTGAAGCGCGCCTCACTTAAGTTACCTGTGGAACCAGGGATCTTTATGCTCAAGCTGACTCAACCATCTGTAACGCCATCAGCTGGACAGAGCAAGAAGAGGAAGTTGATTTCTGGTGACTATTTTCCGGCAGAGCTCCCCGAAGCCGCGGCCAAGAAGGTCCTCAGGATCAACACCAAAGGTGCTGAGGAGCAGTCTGCTCCGGCAAGCCTTAGGGTTTGTTCCGTTGAAGCAGACGCTCCCGACAAGTTTTGCTCCGGCAAGCTTGTCGGGGAACATCAAGCTCCGGCTGAGCCGCAGGTTCTCACCATAGAAGCGGATGTTCCCGCAGCAGCAGATGTGCCTTTAGTCCTTGTTGTCGAGCCGCAAGCTCCAGCATGGGCACAGTAGATTGTCCGTTTCCTTCAGACAGGAGAACTTCCCGAAGAGCAAGAAGAAGCGGAAAGAGTAGCCCGACAGTCAAGTATGTACCAGTTTGTCAACAACACACTGTACAGAAGAAGACTCAACGGCGTGAAATTGAAGTGTATTCACCGGGAAGACGGACAAAAGTTGTTGGCAGAGATACATGGAGGCATATGTGGTCACCACATTGGCGCAAGAGCACTTGCCGGCAAAGCGTTCCGGCAAGGTTTCTTTTGGCCGACAGCCCTCAAGGATGCAACTGCACAAGTAACCAAGTGTGAAGCGTGCCAGTTCCATTCCAAGAAGATACACCAGCCAGCTCAAGCTCTCCAGACGATCCCTTTATCCTGGCCATTTTCGGTCTGGGGGCTCGATATCCTCAGCCCTTTTCCCCGAGCTATCGGGGGCTTTGAGTACTTGTATGTTGCAATCGACAAGTTCACAAAGTGGCCGGAAGTGGAACCAGTGAGGAAGGTGACAGCACAGTCAGCAGTCAAGTTCTTCAGGTCGATTGTTTGCCGCTTCGGGATCCCTAACAGGATCATCACCGACAACGGCACACAATTAACGAGCCGCACCTTCATGCAGTACGTCCAAGATCTTGGCGCCAAGGTCTCCTTCGCTTCTGTTGCTCATCCGAGAAGCAACGGTCAAGCGGAGAGGGCAAATGCTGAAGTGCTGCGCGGGCTCAAGACTAGGACTTTCGACAGGCTGCACAGGTGCGGAAAGAACTGGATTGAGGAGCTGCCGGTGGTTCTTTGGTCGATCAGGACGACACCAAATCGAGCCACTGGCCAGACACCTTTCACTCTAGTCTATGGAGCAGAGGCAGTTCTCCCCATGGAACTCGTATACGGGTCACCTCGAGTGCTCGCTTATGATGAGCTTGAGTAAGAGCAGCTGCGACAAGATGACGCGCTGCTCCTTGAGGAGGACCGTCTTTAGGCTGCTGTACGAGCTGCTCGATACCAGCAAGCTTTGCACCAGTACCATAGCCGCAAAGTTAATGCCAGAAGTCTCGAGGAAGGCGACCTTGTTCTTCGGCGCGTTCAGTCCGCCAAGAATTCCAACAAGTTGACGCCGAAGTGGGAAGGCCCTTATTGGGTGAAACGAGTCACTAGGCCTGGCGCTGTCCGCCTTGAGACCGAAGATGGCATTCCGGTGAGCAACTCCTGGAACATTGAGCATCTTCGTAAGTTTTACCCGTAGGGCGCGGTTGCCGGAACCCGTTCCGGCAACCACCTTTTGTACAAGTCTTGCCGATGTTGCATGTAATCCTTTGTACAAAGCCGGGCGCAGAACCCGTGCATAAGTAAAGCTCATGTGCTCCGCACATCTTGTCAATTTCATGCTTTCTATTCTTTGCATTCGTTATCTGACACTTTGTGCAGCACCTACCACCGGTAAGCAATAATGAGCCGTAAGGCTCCATATCTTTATTTTCTCTTCTTTCTTTTTCTCAAAAAGGAAAGGAAGGTTCCCTCGCACACAAGTTTGCCGGGGGGAAAGGAGAAGATGATGGTGTGGACCATGGTGTGGACCAGGCATCGTTCAAGGAAGTTTCGCCTTACCGGAAAGCAAACGACAGAAAAGCTAAGTTGCCAAAGTTTGAGCAATCAATTTTAAATTTTTAAGTTATCTTCCTCGAACGACCGCACTTTGTATGGAAAACCTGTGCGCGGAGGAACCAACTCGAAGCTAGTTGCGCCCTTACTTTGTTTCGAGTCCGCTCAACAATTTAAGTGAGCTGCGACTAGTTGCGACAAGGTTTCTTGCCGGTAGCGGCACCGCCAGCAGGCTGCTGACGTCCCGCACTCAGCGCTCGCGGCTAAGGTGTCTGCACCGACAAGTTCCCTAAAAGCGTGGGGCAAAAACATACAAAGGAAGGAATCAAGTAAAGGAGATAACATAGCAATCTCTACCCAAAATAGAGTCATATTACAAGATAACTTGTCGCAGCTCTAACAGATTGTTCTCGTGACATGACCAGCAATGACAAGGAAAAAGAGAAAACGGGCGGCCTAGTCTACGCGATCGCCCTCAACCCTCTTGATCTCGCTCACCTTGTCCATGATGGGTGCGACAAGGGCCTTGAGCGCTTCCAGATCAGCATCCGGCGGCAGGGACCTGAGGACGTTGGTGAGGTTGAGGCCTGGGTTGCGGAAGGCCACCTTCACCAGCACCTTCTGAAGAACCCCCTCGCAGATCTTGCATGACTCGTCGGCCAGCTGCTTTGGGATCTTCTCCCGGAGTCGCTGGAGGGCCGTCGCCACGCCTTTGAAGAACAAGCTGAGCTTGGCGCTGGGTTGGAGGTGCTCATCGGAGGAGTACCCGAGATCCTCCATCCCCAGCTGCGCCAGCTCCCCGTCGATGGCTGTGGCAACATTCACCAGACCCTCGGTCCAGTGCTCCACAGTCTCCCTAAAAGTATCCTGGGCGGCAGCAGCACTCGCCAGCAGCGCCTCGTCGGCCTTGATCTTCTCCGACAAGGCCACCTCCCGCTCCCTGGCACCGTCCAGCGTCTGACTCAAAGTAGCCAGCTTCAACTCGAGATCTGCACTGGAATCCTTGGCGGCGCTGAGCTCCTTGCTCCTCTCAGCGAGAAGACCCTGCAGCTCACCATGAGCGGCAGCATCCTTCTCGCGCTCACGCTTGAGCACGGCAAGCTCCTCGCCGCTCGCCCTGAGATCGGCTTCCAGCTGCGCCACCTTCGTCTCCAGCTCCTTCTTGGCGGCCTCGGCAGCTGCGGCAGCATCCCTTGCCTCCTTGAGAGCCCCGCCAATTGCTTGCTCGCGTGTGGCAAGCTCCTCGTGGCTGTCAAGGTTCACCTTCTGCTGCGCCAACTCACCTTCCTGCGCAGACAGCTTCTCGGCAGCGAGCTGCTATTGCTCTTCAACTTCAGCCTTCGCGAGGAGGAAGGCTTTACGCTCCTCAAGAAGTTGCTCACGCTCCTCCGCCAGGGACCGGAGGGCTTCCTGCCTAAGACCCCGGAGCTCCTCCGTGCGCTTCTCGATGTCCACTCCCGCCTTCGCGACAAGTGCTTCTCGGGATGCCAGCTTGGCTTGTCGGGTGCGGTAGAGCGACAGCAGCTTCCGCAGCAGCCGCTCCTCCTCAGGCTCGTCGCTGCTGCTGCTTGGCGCGTCGACCAATGTCAGCCCAGCGGAGGCGAGCACCTCTCCATCTAGAATCTCTCCTTCGACCGGCGCCCTGGAGCTTGACGCCCAGGGGAGCTTGATGAAGATGCCATCGCCGACCTTCAAGTAGGCGCCGGGCTGGGGCTCTTCGGAGCCTGGCTCTGCAGCAGTGGCGGAGGGATCGGTGGTCGGCGCAGCGCCTGGCGCTCCTGCGGCCTCGGGGCCGTCAGTGCGATCGTCGGATCCCTCGCCAGCTTCTGCGGTGGCAGCTTTGGCGGCCTCTTCGCCGGCGGGATCATTAGCACCGGCCTCTCCTTCGGTGGCAACGGCGTCGTCGGTGTTGCTGCGCGCGTTCTCCTCGCTGGCGACCTCGGTTTCCATTGGCTCCGCGGCAGATGGATCTGACGAACGGAAAGGGGAGAAAAGTCAAGCAAAATATCCAAAAAGAAAATAAGAAGAAGAAGAACCCAAGGGAAGTTTTCAGGCAAAGATGATTACCTGTGCTAGGATCTGCGGTCGAGGTCTCAACCACCGGAGGATCACTGGCGCTGTCCCTTGCCGGAGAACTGTCCCTTGCCGGAGATTTCTCCCTTGCCGGAGAACGCTCCCTTGCCGGGGAATCCTCCCTTGGCGGCATAGTCGAAACAGAAGGCATTTCAGGAGCGGCTTCCAGGCACTCCTGGTGAGGCTGCTCTGCTCCTACACAAACCAGCAATCAGATATCAACAAAGAGAGAGCACCCATGCGCGCCTAACAGCATGAAGTAAACCATATACTTACGTGGAGGGCTGCGCTGGGGGCTGCTTTGAGGAATGGTTGCCGGGTCCGACAAGGTGGTCTCGGACATGTCCTCTGCCGTCGCGGTGGGGTCGTCCTCGATGACAACCACCGGGGCCTTGGCTCTCTTCGCCGCTCTCTGGGCCAGCGTCCTGAAAAGGAATAGGTTCAGGGTAAAGCAAACCAGATACAAGACAAAGCAACAAAATTGAAGAGTTACAAGAATAGCAAAGAATCTTACTCTTCTTCTTCCTCATCGGAGCTGAGCGCGGAGAGATCAAAGTCCGGCTCGCCTCCGGTGCGACGAGGCGGAGGAGTAGGTTCCCTTGCTCGCTTGGTGGGGGCAGTAGCAGTGGACCGGGAAGACCCCGCCCCAGTTGCCGTAGCGGCATGAGGCGTTCCGCAGCAACAGTGCTTGCCGCGGTAGAGCGTGTCACGCGGCACGGCGGCTGTTGACTCGTTTGCCGCCCCGCTACTTCCCCGGCCTTGCGGAGATGCCTTCTTGGTGGAGCTGGGGGCTCCGCTTGCGGCAAGCTGTCTGAAGGTTCGGGCCCGACAAGCTCTCCCTCGGCGGGCTCGCTCGACTCATCTTCGGGCCCGGAAAGCTTTTCCTCGCCGGCGAACTCCTCTCGCTCGACAAGGCTTGTCGCCTCTGCTGCCTCTGCCTCCTCCACGGTGAATCCAAACTCGCCCGCGGCAGCGGCTGCTGCCGCCTCTTCCAGCCTGGTGGCGATGCGTTGCATCTCATCATCGGTGGTGTCACGGGTGAGGCTCTTCTGTTCGTCGGCGCGGACCGACACTTCTACCAAGCTGTCGAAGAAATCCCGCACGACGTCGTCTGCAGGCTCTTGCCAAGTCGGGATGATTCCGTGCGAGTCGCACAGCGGCATCATTGCGCGGATGCGGTCGAGCAAGGAGTTGTTGCACAAAGGAACGACACCAATCGGCAACATGAATGGATGTTGAGGATCGCGCTTGAACAGCTCTAGAAGCATCGCGTCCAGCTCCAGGACGGTGAAGTTGAAGTTGAGGCCCGGGCGCAGCCTCATGATATCCGCCGAGTTCTGGAACTCCCAGGCGGGTCTCCTCCTCTCCTGCAGGGGGGAAATGCGGCGGCGAAGAAAATCTGCACCAACGGCGCCTACGGTGAGCCCGGAAAGCCTGAGGCGTAGGATCCGGGTGACGGCAATCTTCTGCCTATCGTCTTCCGGGGCCACGTTGCTCCAATCATTGCCACGCACTATTGGGGCTTGGCGCAGGGCAGTAAATGGCTGCGGGTTCTCCTCGACAATCCAGCACCACTCTGCTCTCCATTCTTCCCACTTGCTGCGGAGCTCTCCCTCCAGATAAGCTTTCTTCTTGCCGACTCTCAAGATCCAGGCGATCCCGCCGGCAAGAGGCTCTCCTCTCTCGACTCGGGGCATAAAGAAGTGGCGAAAAAGGGCTACGTCCGGATGGACTCCGACAAAGTTTTCGCAGAGATGTGTGAAAACTGCCATGGTCAGAACGGCGTTGGGGGTGAAGTCAAGGAGGCGGAACCCGTAGGTGTTCATGATGTCACAGAAGAATTCAGAGAAGGGCGGGCAGAGCCCGCAGTAGAAGAACAATGCGAAGAAGGTGTACCCGTTTGGAGCCAGTTCAGAAGCGGCAGCCGGGAGTACCTTCGTGCGCGGATGCGCTCGCGTCTCCGTCGACCAGAAGAGGTAGTAGTACTCCCTCAGCTCCTTCGCGCCGAGTTGAGGGGGGAAGATGGCCCGCTCGTTTCGCAGCGCCGCGAGCCGCTGCGCTTCGACCGATTTCACGCCCTTCCCCTTGTCGGCTTTCGGAGCCATGGCGGAGGTGGTGGGGGAGATCGACGGCGTTGGTGGTGCTGGTGGCAATGGAGGGCGGAGCGCTGCTCTCTTTCAACTTTGAGAAGAAGGGGGGGAGCGACGGAGATTTCCGAGAGTGGATTGGCAACCGGCGAGATGGACGAACTGCCCCTGTTTCCCCTGCTTATTAAGAGGGAGGGGGCGGGCGTTTCGTCCTTCCAAATAAAGAAACCACCCACGATCTCTCCCACGACACCGCATTCAACGCGTGCCGTTCGGGGAGGGCGCGGTGGATACGGAGTAGGATACGGCCTAACCCAGGCCGCCTGTGCCCATGCCCTGTTTTGGGCCTGGCCCAACAGCGCTCGGCACCATGTGTGGCCCAGGCCCGAGGGCTCCTGTCGGTGTACTATAGTAGGGGTACCCTAGTATCCCGAACTTGTGCACGGGCAGTTGCAGCGCCCCGCGGCAAGGCTTGCCGGGTGACCGCCAAGGCCCTCCGTGGTTCCTTCGGAGCCATTCAAGAACAAAGTATTTAAGCCAAGGAGACAAGGCCCCGACAAGAGGAGCTTGCCGGGAAGGCCAACCAAGGCATTTCAAGGAACTTGCCGCGACGCGTCGCACGTCCCGGCAAGGCCCGGCGAGCGACAAGCTTCCGGACGCGGCAAGACAACGGCCGCGGCAAGGCGCTTGCCGCGGCAGGCTACCACTCTGTACCCACGCTCCAGCACATCTACCAACGTGTCGCCTTGGGGTCTTTCCAGGCGCGCGTGGCAAGAGGCTGTGCAGCCAGCGGTGCGAGGTGGCGAGCGACGCTGACAAGATTGCCATTGTGGCAAGCGGTGGCGTCCCTGACGGTCCCTGTTTGCACTATTTGGGCGACGCAGACGGGCATTTAATGCCTTTGTCCCCTGCCGTCAGGGTTAGGTATGATACACTGTACAGGTTGTTGTACCAACCACAACTCCTTTTCCATTTTTGCCCTTGTCTGCATTGCCAGCTGTCGGTGACCCCTTGAGCATATAAAAGGAGGCCCATGCGCAACGTAGAGAGGGGGTTCGTTCGGCTCGAAACCAAAAAACACTCACTCTCGGTCTCGTTAGCAGCTCGAGTGTACTATAGCACACAGCGCTCCTGAGAAAGAACTCAATACAATCAGACAAGCAGCAGTAGGAGTATTATCTCTCCGGAGAGCTCCAAAGCTGGGTAAACTGCTCGTGTGCTTCGCCTCGATCCGCTCTTCGTGCGATCTCCGCCCCCCGCCAAACCGAAAGGGGCTTGGTCCGCCAGTCCCATAGGTGTTCGTGGATCAGCTTCCCCGACATCTTTAGGAGAAGATGATGGTGTGGACCATGGTGTGGACCAGGCATCGTTCAAGGAAGTTTCGCCTTACCGGAAAGCAAATGACATAAAAGCTAAGTTGCCAAAGTTTGAGCAATCAGTTTTAAATTTTTAAGTTATCTTCCTCGAACGACCGCACTTTGTATGGAAAACTTGTGCGCGGAGGAACCAACTCGAAGCTAGTTGCGCCCTTACTTTGTTTCGAGTCCGCTCAACAATTTAAGTGAGCTGCGACTAGTTGTGACAAGGTTTCTTTCCGGTAGCGGCACCGCCAGCAGGCTGCTGACGTCCCGCACTCAGCGCTCGCGGCTAAGGTGTCTGCACCGACAAGTTCCCTAAAAGCGTGGGGCAAAAACATACAAATGAAGGAATCAAGTAAAGGAGATAACATAGCAATCTCTACCGAAAATAGAGTCATATTACAAGATAACTTGTCGCAGCTCTAACAGATTGTTCTCGTGACATGACCAGCAGCGACAACGAAAAAGAGAAAACGGGCGGCCTAGTCTACGCGATCGCCCTCAACCCTCTTGATCTCGCTCACCTTGTCCACGATGGGTGCGACAAGGGCCTTGAGTGCTTCCAGATCAGCATCCGGCGGCAGGGACCTGAGGACGTTGGTGAGGTTGAGGCCTGGGTTGCGGAAGGCCACCTTCACCAGCACCTTCTGAAGAACCCCCGCGCAGATCTTGCGTGACTCGTTGGCCAGCTGCTTTGGGATCTTCTCCCGGAGTCGCTGGAGGGCCGTCGCCACGCCTTTGAAGAACAAGCTGAGCTTGGCGCTGGGTTGGAGGTGCTCATCGGAGGAGTACCCGAGATCCTCCATCCCCAGCTGTGCCAGCTCCCCGTCGATGGCTATGGCAACATTCACCAGACCCTCGGTCCAGTGCTCCACAGTCTCCCTAAAAGTATCCTGGGCGGCAGCAGCACTCGCCAGCAGCGCCTCGTCGGCCTTGATCTTCTCCGACAAGGCCACCTCCCGCTCCCTAGCGCCGTCCAGCGTCTGAGTCAAAGTAGCCAGCTTCAACTCGAGATCTGCATTGGAATCCTTGGCGGCGCTGAGCTCCTTGCTCCTCTCAGCGAGAAGACCCTGCAACTCACCATGAGCGGCAGCATCCTTCTCGTGCTCACGCTTGAGCGCGGCAAGCTCCTCACCGCTCGCCCTGAGATCGGCTTCCAGCTGCGCCACCTTCGTCTCCAGCTCCTTCTTGGCGGCCTCGGCAGCTGCGGCAGCATCCCTTGCCTCCTTGAGAGCCCCGCCAATTGCTTTCTCGCGCGTGGCAAGCTCCTCCTCGTGTCTGTCAAGGTTCACCTTCCGCTACGCCGACAAGTTCCCTAAAAGTGTGGGGCAAAAACATACAAAGGAAGGAATCAAGTAAAGGAGATAACATAGCAATCTCTACACAAAATAGAGTCATATTACAAGATAACTTGTCGCAGCTCTAACAGATTGTTCTCGTGACATGACCAGTAGCGACAAGGAAAAAGAGAAAACGGGCGGCCTAGTCTACGCGATCGCCATCAACCCTCTTGATCTCGCTTACCTTGTCCACGATGGGTGCGACAAGGGCCTTGAGCGCTTCTAGATCAGCATCCGGTGGCAGGGACCTGAGGACGGTGAAGTTGAAGTTGAGGCCCGGGCGCAGCCTCATGATATCCGCCGAGTTCTGGAACTCCCAGGCGGGTCTCCTCCTCTCCTGCAGGGGGGCAATGCGGCGGTGAAGAAAATCTGCGCCAACGGCGCCTACGGTGAGCCCGGCAAGCCTGAGGCGTAGGATCCGGGTGACGGCAATCTTCAGCCTATCGTCTTTTGGGGCAACGTTGCTCCAATCATTGCCACACACTATTGGGGCTTGGCGCAGGGCAGTAAATGGCTGCGGGTTCTCCTCGACAATCCAGCACCACTCTGCTCTCCATTCCTCCCACTTGCTGCGGAGCTGTCCCTCCAGATAAGCTTCCTTCTTGCCGACTCTCGAGATCCAGGCGATCCCGCCGGCACGAGGCTCTCCTCTCTCGACTCGGGGCATAAAGAAGTGGTGAAAAAGGGCTACATTCGGATGGACTCCGACAAAGTTTTCGCAGAGATGTGCGAAAACTGCCATGGTCAGAACGGCGTTGGGGGTGAAGTCAAGGAGGCGGAACCCGTAGGTGTTCATGATGTCACAGAAGAATTCAGAGAAGGGCGGGCAGAGCCCGCAGTAGAAGAACAACGCGAAGAAGGGGTACCCGTTTGGACCCAGTTCAGAAGCGGCAGCCGGGAGTACCTTCGTGCGCGGATGCGCTCGCGTCTCCGTCGACTAGAAGAGGTAGTAGTAGTCCCTCAGCTCCTTCGCGCCGAGCTGAGGGGGGAAGATGGCCCGCTCCTTTCGCAGCGCCGCGAGCCGCTGCGCTTCGACCGATTTCACACCCTTCCCCTTGTCGGCTTTCGGAGCCATGGCGGAGGTGGTGGGGGAGATCGACGGCGTTGGTGGTGCTGGTGGCAATGGAGGGCGGAGCGCTGCTCTCTTTCAACTTTGAGAAGAAGGGGGGAGCGGTGGAGATTTCCGAGAGTGGATTGGCAACCGGCGAGATGGACGAACTGCCCCTGTTTCCCCTGCTTATAAAGAGGGAGGGGTCGGGCGTTTCGTCCTTCTGAATAAAGAAACCACCCACGATCTCTCCCACGATGCCGCATTCAACGCGTGCCGTTCGGGGAGGGCGCGGTGGATACGGAGTAGGATACGGCGTAACCCAGGCCGCGTGTGCCCGTGCCCTGTTTTGGGCCTGGCCCAACAGCGCTCGGCACCTTGTGTGGCCCAGGCCCGGGGGCTTCTGTCGGTGTACTATAGTAGGGGTACCCTAGTATCCTGAACTTGTGCACGGGCAGTTGCAGCACCCCGCGGCAAGGCTTGCCGGGTGACCGCCAAGGCCCTCCGTGGTTCCTTCGGAGCCATTCAAGAACAAAGTATTTAATCCAAGGAGACAAGGCCCCGGCAAGAGGAGCTTGCCGGGAAGGCCAACCAAGGCATTTCAAGGAACTTGTCGCGACGCGTCGCACGTCCCGGCAAGGCCCGGCGATCGACAAGCTTCCGGACGCGGCAAGACAACGGCCGCGGCAAGGCGCTTGCCGCGGCAGGCTACCACTCTGTACCCACGCTCCAGCACATCTACCAACGTGTCGCCTTGGGGTCTTTCCAGGCGCGCGTGGCAAGAGGCTGTGCAGCCAGCGGTGCGAGGTCGCGAGCGACGCTGACAAGATTGCCATCGTGGCAAGCGGTGGCGTCCCTGACGGTCCCTGTTTGCACTATTTGGGCGACGCAGACGGGCATTTAATGCCTTTGTCCCCTGCCGTCAGGGTTAGGTATGATACACTGTACAGGTTGTTGTACCAACCACAACTCCTTTTCCATTTTTGCCCTTGTCTGCGTTGCCACCTGTCGGTGACCCCTTGAGCATATAAAAGGAGGCCCATGCGCAACGTAGAGAGGGGGTTCGTTCGGTTCGAAACCAGAAAACACTCACGCTCGGTCTCGTTAGCAGCTCGAGTGTACTGTAGCACTCAGCGCTCCTGAGCAAGAACTCAATACAATCAGACAAGCAGCAGTAGGAGTATTATCTCTCTGGAGAGCTCTGAACCTGGGTAAACTGCTCGTGTGCTTCGCCTCGATCCGCTCTTCGTGCGATCTCCGCCCCCCGCCGAACCGAAAGGGGCTTGGTCCGCCGGTCCCATAGGTGTTCGTGGATCAGCTTCCCCGACAAACGTATCTATAATTTTTGATTGTTCCATGCTATTATATTACCCCTTTTGGATGTTTATGGGCTTTATTTTACACATTTATATCATTTTTGGGACTAACCTACTAACCGGAGGCCCAGCCCGTATTGCTGTTTTTTTGCCTATTTCAGTATTTCGAAGAAAAGGAATATCAAACGGAGTCCAAATGGAATGAAACCTTCGGGAGCGAGATTTTTGTAACGAACGTGATCTAGAGGACTTGGAGTGCAAGTCAAGAGGCAGCTGAGGCGGCCACGAGAGGGTAGGGCGCACCCCCTATAGGGTGCGCCCCTTATCTCGTGGGCCCCTTGGGCGGCCACCGACGTACTTCTTCCTCCTATATAAGCCTACGTACCCCGAAAACATCCAGGAAGCCAACGAAACACAATTTCCACCACCGTAACCTTCTGTATCCGCAAGATCCCATCTTAGAGCCTTCGCCGGCGCTCCGCCGGAGGGGGAATCGACCGTCGGGGGCTTCTACATCAACACCATAGCCCCTCCAACGAGTTGTGAGTAGTTTACCACAGACCTTCGGGACCATAGTTATTAGCTAGATGGCTTCTTCTCTCTTTTTGGATCTCAATACAATGTTCTTCCCCTCTCTTGTGGAGATCTATTCGATGTAAACTCCTTTTGCAGTGTGTTTGTCGAGATTTGATGAATTGTGAGTTTATGATCAAGTTTATCTATGAGAAATATTTCAATCTCCTTTTAATTCTTTTATGTATGATTGAGTTATCTTTGCAAGTCTCTTCGAATTATCAGTTTGGTTTGGCCTACTAGATTGATCTTTCTTGCCATGGGAGAAGTGCTTAGCTTTGGGTTCAATCTTGCGGTGTCCTTACTCAGTGACAGAAAGGGTTGCAAGGCACGTATTGTATTGTTGCCATCAAGGATAAAAAGATGGGGTTTATATCATATTGCATGAGTTTATCCCTCTACATCATGTCATCTTGCTTAATGCGTTACTCTGTTCTTTATGAACTTAATACTCTAGATGCTGGCAGGAGTCGGTCGATGTGTGGAGTAATAGTAGTAGATGTAGGCAGGAGTCGCTCTACTTGTTGCGGACGTGATGCCTATATACATGATCATGCCTAGATAATCTCATAAATATTCGCTTTTCTATCAATTGCTCGACAGTAATTTGTTCACCCACCGTAATACTTATGCTATCTTGACAGAAGCCTCTAGTGTAACCTATGGCCCCCGGGTCTATCTCTTATCATATTTGTTTCCAATCTACTTTTATTTTCATCTTTACTTTTTGCATCTATATTATAAAATACCAAAAATATATTTATCTTATCATACTATCTCTATTAGATCTCACTTTCGCAAGTGGCCGTGAAGGGATTGACAACCCCTTTATTGCGTTGGTTGCGAGTTCTTTGTTTGTTTTTGTAGGTGCGTGGGACTTTGAGGAGCCTCCTACTGGATTGATACCTTGGTTCTCAAAAACTGAGGGAAATACTTACGCTACTATTGCTGCATCACCCTTTCCTCTTCGAAAACCAATGCAAGCTCAAGACGTAGCAAGAAGGATTTCTGGCGCCGTTGCCGGGGAGGTATTCGCTCAAGTCAAGACATACCAAGTACCCATCACAAACTCATCTCCCTCGCATTTACATTATTTGCCATTTGCCTCTCGTTTTCCTCTCTCCCACTTCACCCTTGCCGTTTTATTTGCCCTCTCTTTCCCTATATCCTCCTCTCTTCCGCGTGCCTTTTTCTGTTTGCTCGCGTGTTAGATCGTTTACCTTGTCATTATGGCTAGTCCTCCTATCCTTGTTATTACTCCCGAACATGAAATTCTCAATTTTAAGCAAAGGGAGGGAGAAAATTTAAAAGATGCTTGGCATAGAATTTGCAATGCTCAAAATAAATCTACTAGGAAGCTTTCTACTTCCGTTCTTCTTCGCAATTTTTATGTAGGCATTACTCCTTGGAATAGATGTGTTCTTGATACTGTTGCCGGAGGGGATTTCTTGAGTAGCCATATGTTTGATGCTTATAATGCTATGTTAGATTTGTTTGGCCCACCACCTCTTTTGGTTAATGGAACGGTTTTAACTTTAGAACATGTTATGCAACGACTTGATATTATTGAAAATAAAACGGCCACTGTTGAGTTGATTGAAAATTTGGATAAAAAGATCGATAATCACATTACCCAATGTGGGTCTAGGGTTGGAGTTACTTTGAAAAATCTTAAAGAGAAAGAATCTATAGTTAATGAAAAAATAGATCTAGATTCTGAAAGAATCGGTAAACTTGAGGATATCATTACCAACTTAGGTTCCATGTTTTCTTCCATGAAAAACACTCCAAAACCCCCTACCAAAACTTCCAAGTTAATTTATGTTCCTAAAAATAAGGGGGAATCTTCTAGTAAAGGAGACGCGGATCTCAAATCCGTAAGTGTTCATCCCAATTGTCTCTCTATCGTTAAGGAATCTTTTGCTACAAACGAATTTCTTGAATTTTTTCCTAAAGATTTAATCATTACTAAAAAGGGAGATACCCCTAAAGATTATAAGTGCTCTATTGAGGAATTGAGTGCCAAAGATGGCACTACTTAGATCTATCTTCACTTTTATGCCTAGCTAGGGGCGTTAAACGATAGCGCTAGTTGGGAGGCAACCCAATTTTCTTTGTGTTTTTTGTTTTTGTTCCTGTTTAGTAATAAATCTTGCATCTACATTCTGTTTAGATGTGTTTTTATCTTTTAATTAGTGTTTGTGCCAAGTAGAACCTATAGGATAACCTATGATGATAGTTGATTTGATTCTGCTGAAAAACAGAAACTTTGCACGCACGAATTTAGTTTTTGTTAAATCACAGAGACGTGATTTTGCGTTGATTCGTTTTGCTGCTGATAAATAGACAAATTGTCCAGGACTTCCTATTTTGGTAGGATTTTTAGAGTTCCAGAAGTTTGCGTTACTTACATATTGCTATAGACTGTTCTGTTTTTGACAGATTCTGTTTTTCATGTGTTGTTTGCTTATTTTGATGCATCTATGGCTAGTAAAATAGTTTATAAACTATAGATAAGTTGGAATACAGTAGGTTTAACACCAAAATAAATAAAGAATGATTTCATTACAGTACCTTATGTGGTGGTTTTGTTTTCTTTCACTAACGAAGCTTATAAGATTTCCTGTTGAGTTTTGTGTTGTGAAGTTTTCAAGTTTTGGGTAAAGCTTTTATGGACTATGGAATAAGGAGTGGCAAGAGCCTAAGCTTGGAGATTCCCATAGGCACCCCAAGATATTCAAGAATAGCCAAAAGCCTAAGCTTGGGGATGCCCCGGGAAGGCATCCCCTCTTTCGTCTTCGTTCATTGGTAACTTTACTTGGAGCTATATTTTTATTCGCCACATGATATGTGTTTTGCTTGGAGCATCGTGTATTATATTAGTATTTGCCTTTTAGTTTACCACAATCATCCTTTCTGTACACACCTTTTGGGAGAAGCCCACTTGATTAGAATTTGCTAGAATACTCTATGTGCTTCACTTATATCTTTTGAGCTTGATAGTTTTTGCTCTGGTGCTTCACTTATATTTTTTAGAGCACGGCGGTGGATTAATTTTGAAGAAATTGCTAGTCTCTCATGCTTCACTTATATTATTTTGAGAGTCTTTTAGAACAACATGGTATTTGCTATGGTTACAAATTTGGTCCTAGAATGATGAGCATCCAAGTTGGGTATAATAAAAACTATCATAGAAAGTGAATTGGATGCTATGATCAATTTGATACTTGATAATTGTTTTGAGATATGGAGGTAGTGATATTAATGTCATGCTAGTTGAGGTGATTATGAAAAATACTTGTGTTGAGGTTTGTGATTCCCGTAGCATGCACGTATGGTGAACCGCTTTGTGATGAAGTTGGAGCACAATTTTATTTATTGATTGTCTTCCTTATGAGTGGCGGTCGGGGACGATCGATGGTATTTTCCTACAAATCTACCCCCCTAGGAGCATGCGCATAGTACTTTGTTTTTGATGACTTGTAGATTTTTGCAACAAGTATATGAGTTCTTTTGACTAATGTTGAGTCCATGGATTATATGCACCCTCACCCTTCCACCATCGCTAGCCTCTCTTGTGCCGCGCAACTTTCGCCGGTACCATACACCCACCATATACCTTCCTCAAAACAGCCACCATACCTACCTATTATGGCATTTCCATAGCCATTCTGAGATATATTGCCATGCAACTTTCCACCATTCCATTCAAATGACACGCATTACTTTTGTCATATTGCTCTTTGCATGATCATGTAGTTGACATTGTATTTGTGGCAAGGCGACCTTCATAATTTTCATACATGTCGCTCTTGATTCATTGCATATCCCGGTACACCGCCAGAGGCATTCATATAGAGTCATATCTTGTTCTAGCTTTGAGTTGTAATTCTTGAGTTGTAAATCAATAAAAGTGTGATGATCTTCATTATTAGGGCATTGTCCTAGTGAGGAAAGGATGATGAAGACTATGATTCCCCCACAAGTCGGGATGAGACTTCGGACTTTACAAAAAGGAAAAAAAGGCCAAGAAAAAAAAGAAAGGCCAAAGAAAAAAAGAGAAAAAGAAAAAAAATGAGAGAAAAAGAGAGAAGGGACAATGCTACTATCTCTTTTTCCACACTTGTGCTTCAAAGTAGCACCATGATCTTCATGATAGAGAGTCTCATATGTTGTCACTTTCATATACTAGTGGGAATTTTTCATTATAGAACTTGGCTTGTATATTCCAATGACGGGCTTCCTCAAAATGCCCTAGGTCTTCGTGAGCAAGCGAGTTGGATGCACACCCACTTAGTTTCTTTTGTTGAGCTTTCATATATTTATAGCTCTAGTGCATCCGTTGCATGGCCATCCCTACTCACTCACATTGATATCTATTAATGGGCATCTCCATAGCCCATTGATACACCTAGTTGATGTGAGACTATCTTCTCCGTTTTTGTCTTCTCCACAACCACCATTCTATTCCACATATAGTGCTATGTCCATGGCTCACGCTCATGTATTGCGTGAAAGTTGAAAAAGTTTGAGATTATTAAAGTATGAAACAATTGCTTGGCTTGTCATCGGGATTGTGCATGATTAAATACTTTGTGTGATGAAGATAGAGCAACAGCCAGACTATATGATTTTGTAGGGATAACTTTCTTTGGCCATGTTATTTTGAGAAGACATGATTACTTTGATTAGTATGCTTGAAGTATCACCATTTCTTATGTCAATATGAAGTTTTATTTTGAATCATTTGTATCTGAAAATTCATGCCACAATAAAGAAAATTACATTGAGAATTATGCTAGGTAGCATTCCACATCAAAAATTCTGTTTTTATCATTTACCTACTCGAGGATGAGCATGAATTAAGCTTGGGGATGCTTGACACGTCTCCAACGTATCTATACTTTTTGATTGTTCCATGCTATTATATTCCCCCTTTTGGATGTTTATGGGCTTTATTTTACACATTTATATCATTTTTGGGACTAACCTACTAACCGGAGGCCCAGCCCGTATTGCTGTTTTTTTGCCTATTTCATTATTTCGAAGAAAAGGAATATCAAACGGAGTCCAAACGGAATGAAACCTTCAGGAGCGTGATTTTTGGAACGAACGTGATCTAGAGGACTTGGAGTGCAAGTCAAGAAGCAGCCGAGGCGGCAACGAGAGGGCAGGGCATGCCCGCTATCTCGTGGGCCCCTCGGGCGGCCACCGACGTACTTCTTCCTCCTATATAAGCCTACATACCCCCGAAAACATCCAGGGAGCCAACGAAACAGAATTTGCACCGCCGTAACCTTCTGTATCTGCGAGATCCCATCTTGGAGCCTTCACCGGCGCTCCGCCGGAGGGGGAATCGACCATGGAGGGCTTCTACATCAACACCATAGCCCCTCCAATGAGTTGTGAGTAGTTTACCATAGACCTTCGGGACCATAGTTATTAGCTAGATGGCTTCTTCTCTCTTTTTGGATCTCAATACAATGTTCTCCCCCTCTCTTGTGGAGATCTATTCGATGTAAACTCTTTTTGCAGTGTGTTTGTCGAGATCCGCTGAATTGTGGGTTTATGATCAAGTTTATCTATGAGAAATATTTGAATCTCCTCTGAATACTTTTATGTATGATTGAGTTATCTTTGCAAGTCTCTTCGAATTATCAGTTTGGTTTGGACTACTAGATTGATCTTTCTTGCCACGGGAGAAGTGCTTAGCTTTGGGTTCAATCTTGCGGTGTCCTTACCCAGTGACAGAACGGGTTGCAAGGCACGTATTGTATTGTTGCCATCAAGGATAAAAAGATGGGGTTTATATCATATTGCATGAGTTTATCCCTCTACATCATGTCATCTTGCTTAATGTGTTACTCTATTCTTTATGAACTTAATACTCTAGATGCAGGCAGGAGTTGGTCGATGTGTGGAGTAATAGTAGTAGATGCAGGCAGGAGTCGGTCTACTTGTTGCAGATGTGATGCTTATATACATGATCATGCCTAGATAATCTCATAATTATTTGCTTTTATATCAACTGCTCGACAGTAATTTTTTCACCCACCGTAATACTTATGCTATCTTGAGAGAAGCCTCTAGTGAAACCTATGGCCCCCGGGTCTATCTCTTATCATATTTGCTTCCAATCTACTTTTATTTGCATCTTTACCTTTTACATCTATATTATAAAATACCAAAAATATATTTATCTTATCATAATATCTCTATAAGATCTCACTTTCGCAAGTGGCCGTGAAGGGATTGACAACCCCTTTATTGCGTTGGTTGCGAGTTCTTTGTTTGTTTGTGTAGGTGCGTGGGACTTTTGAGGAGCCTCCTACTGGATTGATACCTTGGTTCTCAAAAACTGAGGGAAATACTTACGCTACTATTGCTGCATCACCCTTTCCTCTTCAAGGAAAACCAACGCAAGCTCAAGACTTAGCACACCTGGCCTCCTGAGCCGCCAGGATGCTCCGCAGGTGACGCTGGTAGGTGGCAGCCGCGTTTGGCAAGCCGAAAGGCATGCGAACATAGTTGTGCGGCGGACCCTCGCAGTGTCCCACGCGCGAAGGCCAGAAGCGCTCCTGGGGTGCGGCTTGGTTGAGCCCTGGGATGTTTATACAGACGTGCAACCTACCATCCTTGCCTGGATGGGGAGCCACGCCAGGCGAGCGGCAGCCGCCACGCATGGCCCTCGCTTCCTGAAGCTCCTGAGTGGTCTTGGAATCGAACTCCTGAACGTTGGGCTTTCCACGCCCTGTGCCTTCCTGAGGGAAATGTGCCGTGAAGCACGCCTCCAAGTGGTGCTCGAGCGCCTCCCTCGTGATGTTGGCAAGGTCTGAGGCCCTCCAGAAGAGAGCCCCCGAGCCCTGCCCGAGGAGGGCGCCAGGTGCGCCTTCCTATGCGATGGAAGGAGGTGCTCCAAGCGCGGGCGCTGATCCTAACGCGGCACCACCCACGGCGCCGACCTCTTGAGGCCCAGTGCGGATCGGTTGCTTATTCTTCTTGGGGATGGCTTGAGGAGGGTTCTCGCCTTTTCTGCTCGGGTCCTCGATTGCTGCAGCTTGGAAGGCACGCTCGAGGGAGCACACCGCATCCCTCTCTTCGCAGGGGACCGTGATGATTCTGCCGCTTCCTAGCATCTTGAGGACGTTGTAGCCGTGGTGGGTCACTGCCATGAACTTGGTCAGGGCTGGATACCCGAGGATGGCATTGTATGGCAGGTGGATGTGGGCGACGTCGAAGTCAATGAGCTCGGTGCAGTAGTTTTCGTGCTGTCCGGAGGTGATAGGGAGGAGGACCTGCCCTATCGGGGTGGTGGAACCATCGGTAACCCCTGAGAAGGGCTTGGTAGGCTGGAGCTGATCGTATGGCACTTGAAGGTTGTCGAACATCTCAACGGACAGGACAATAAGCCCTGTGCCGCCGTCGATGAGGGTCTTGGTGACTTGCATGTTGCTGATGACTGGTGAATAGAGCATTGGGAGAATGCCAGTAGTAGCCGCGCACTTGAGTTGATCTGCCGAGATGAAGGTGATAGCGCACTTGGACCACCCGAGCAGGCGCGTGGCCTCGAGCCTAGGAAGGGCTGCGTTCACCTCGCGAGCAAACTGCTTGAAGATACACTGAGAGGCTGGGGCCTGAGCTCCGCCCAAGATGCAAGCAATAGTATGTGGATCCTGGAAGCCCCCAGCCCCCTCGTCCTGATGATGGTCATCATTCCTTCTTGGTGGCGGCAGCAGAGGAAGGTCTGCGTTACCCTGAGGGCGGTCCTCGCGAGGCTGATCCCTCGAGGCGCCCTCGCAAGACTGGTCCCTCCAGGCGCCCTCGCGAGGCTGGTTGCTACGTCTTGAGCTTGCGTTGGTTTTCCTTGAAGAGGAAAGGGTGATGCAGTAATAGTAGCATAAGTATTTCCCTCAGTTTTTGAGAACCAAGTTATCAATCCAGTAGGAGGCTCCTCAAAAGTCCCACGCACCTACACAAACAAAAAAAGAACTCGCAACCAACACAATAAAGAGGTTGTCAATCCCTTCACGGCCACTTGCGGAAGTGAGATCTGATAGAGATAGTATGATAAGATAAATATATTTTTGGTATTTTATAATATAGATGCAAAAATTAAAGATGCAAATAAAAGTAGATTGGAAGCAACTATGATAAGAGATAGACCCGGGGGCCATAGGTTTCACTAGTGGCTTCTCTCAAGATAGCATAAGTATTACGGTGGGTGAACAAATTACTGTCGAGCAATTGATAGAAAAGAGAATAATTTTGAGATTATCTAAGCATGATCATGTATATAGGCATCACGTCCTTGACAAGTAGACCGACTCCTGCCTGCATCTACTACTATTACTCCACACATCGACCGACTCCTTCCTGCATCTAGAGTATTAAGTTAATAAGAATAGAGTAACGCCTTAAGCAAGATGACATGATGTAGAGGGATAAACTCAAGCAATATGATATAAACCCCATCTTTTTATCCTCGATGGCAACAATACAATACGTGCCTTGCTGCCCCTACTGTCACTGGGAAAGGACACCGCAAGATTGAACCCAAAGCTAAGCACTTCTCCCGTGGCAAGAAAGGTCAATCTAGTATGCCAAACCAAACTGATAATTCGAAGAGACTTGCAAAGATAACTCAATCATACATAAAAGAATTCAGAGAAGATTCAAATGTTATTCATAGATAAACTTGATCATAGACCCACAATTCATCGGATCTCGACAAACACACCGCAAAAAGAGTTTACATCGAATAGATCTCCACAAGAGAGGGGGAGAACATTGTATCGAGATCCAAAAAGAGAGAAGAAGCCATCTAGCTAATAACTATGGACCCGTAGGTCTATGGTAAACTACTCAAACCTCATCGGAGGGGCTATGGTGTTGATGTAGAAGCCCTCCGTGGTCGATTCCCCCTCCGGCGGAGCGCCGACGAAGGCTCTAAGATGGGATCTTGCGGATACAGAAGGTTACGGTGGTGGAAATAGTGTTTCATTGGTTCCCTGGATGTTTTTGGGGTACATAGGCTTATATAGGAGGAAGAAGTACGTCGGTGGTCGCCCGAGGGGCCCACGAGACAGGCGGAAGCGCTCTATGGGGGGGGGGCTCTCTCCTATCTTGTGGAGGCCTCGGATGCTTCTTGACTTGCACTCCAAGTCCTCTGGATCACGTTCGTTCCAAAAATCAGGCTCCTGAAGGTTTCATTCCATTTGGACTCCGTTTGATATTCCTTTTCTTCGAAATACTGAAATAGGCAAAAAACAACAATACAGGCTGGGCCTACGGTTAGTAGGTTAGTCCCAAAAATGATATACATGTATAAAATAAAGCCCATAAACATCCAAAAGGGGTAATATAATAGCATGGAACAATAAAAATTATAGATACGTTGGAGACGTATCAAGCATCCCCAAGCTTAATTCCTGCTCGTCCTCGAGTAGCTAAATGATAAAAAAAGAATTTTTGATGTGGAATGCTACCTAGCATAATTCTCAATGTAATTTTGTTTATTGTGGCATGAATGTTCAGATCCAAATGATTCAAAATAAAAGTTCATATCGATAAACTAAATAGTAACACTTAAAGCATACTAGTCAAAGAATCATGTCTTCTCAAAATAACATGGCAAAAGAAATTTCATCCCTACAAAATCATATAGTTAGGCTATGCTTCATTTTTGTCACACAAAGATGTTCCCAACTTCTATACCCCCGATGACAAGCCAAGCAATTGTTTCATACTTAAATAATCTCAAACTTTTTCAACCTTCATGCAATACATGAGCGTGAGCCATGGATATAGCACTATGGGTGGAATAGAATATGATGATGGGGATTGTGTGGAGAAGACAAAAAAAGGAGAAAGTCTCACATTGACGAGGATAATCAACGGGCTATGGAGATGCCCATCAATTGATGTCGACATGAGGAGTAGGGATTACCATGCAACGGATGCACTAAGCTATAAATGAATGCTCAACAAAAGAAAACTAGTTGGTGTGCATCCAACTTGCTTGCTCACGAAGACCTAGGGCATTTGAGGAAGCCCATCGAAGGAATATACAAGCCAAGTTCTATAATAAAAAATTCCCACTAGTATGAAAAAGACAACTTATGAGACTCACTATATGAAGAACATGGTGCTACTTTGAAGCACAATATATGAGACTTACTACATGAAGAACAAGATGCTACTTTGAAGCACAAGTGTGGAAAAAGAGATAGTAACATTCCCCTTTTTATTTATTTTTTTCTTTTTCTTTTTTTCTATTTTTTTTCTTTTTTCTTTTTCTTTTTCTTTTTTGGGCCTTTTTTTCTTTTGGTCTTTTTTTCTTTTTGGGAAATGCTCTAATAATGATGATCATCACACTTCATTGATTACAACATATGAATTACAACTCGAAACTAGAACAAGATATGACTCTATATGAATGCCTCCGGCAGTGTACCGGGATGGTGCAATGAGTCAAGAGTGACATGTATGAAAAATAATGCATGGTGGCTTTGCCACAAATATGATGTCAACTACATGATCATGTAATGGCAATATGACAAAAGTAAAATATGTCATGATGATGATAAACGGAACGGTGGAAAGTTGCATGGCAATATATCTCGGAATGGCTATGGAAATGCCATAATAAGTAGGTATGGTGGATGTTTTGAGGAAGATATAAGGAGGTTTATGTGTGATAGAGCGTATCGTATCACAGGGTTTGGATGCACCGGCGAAGTTTGCACCAACTCTCAAGGTGAGAAAGGGCAATGCACGGTACCAAAGAGGCTAGCAATGGCGGAAAGGTAAAAGTGCGTATAATCCATGGACTCAACATTAGTCAAAAGAACTCATATACTTATTGCAAAAATTTAGAAGTCATCAAAAATCAAGCACTACGCGCATGCTCCTAGGGGGATAGATTGGTAGGAAAAGACCATCGCTCATCCCCGACCGCCACTCATAAGGATGCACAAGCCAGGTACACTTCATGTTTCAAATTTGTTACACAACTTTAACCATACGTGCATGCTACGGGACTTGCTAGCTTCAACATAAGCATTCTTTAAATTCATAATCACCCAACTAGCATGACTTTAATATCACTACCTCCATATCTCAAAACAATTATCAAGTATCAAATTGATAATAGCATCCAATTCACTTCCTATGATAGTTCTTATTATACCCAACTTGGAAGCCTACCATTCTAGGACCAATTTTATAAACATAGCAAATACCATGCTGTTCTAAAAGACTCTCAAAAATATATAGGTGAAGCATGAGAGACTAGAAATTTCTACAAAAATAAGTCACCGCTGTGCTCTAAAAGATATAAGTGAAGCACTAGAGCAAAAACTATCAAGCTCAAAAGATATAAGTGAAGCACATAGAGTATTCTAGCAAATTCTAATCAAATAGGCTTCTCCCAAAAGGTGTGTACAGAAAGGATGATTGTGGTAAACTAAAAAGAAGAGACTAATATAATACACGACGCTCCAAGCAAAACACATATCCTGTGGCGAATTAAAATATAGCTCCAAGTAAAGTTACCAATGAACGAAGACGAAAGAGGGGATGCCTTCCCGGGGCATCCCCAAGCTTAGGCTTTTGGCTATCCTTGAATATCTTGGGGTGCCATGGGCATCCCCAAGCTTAGGCTCTTGCCACTCCTTATTCCATAGTCCATAAAAGCTTTACCCAAAACTTGAAAACTTCACAACACAAAACTCAACAGGAAATCTTATAAGCTCCATTAGTGAAAGAAAACAAAACGACCACATAAGGTACTGTAATGAACTCAATCTTTATTTATTTTGGTGTTAAAACTACTGTAATCCAACTTCTCTATGGTTTATAAACTAATTTAGTAGCCATAGATGCATCGAAATAAGCAAACAACACACGAAAAACAGAATCTGTCAAAAACAGAACAGTTTGTAGCAATCTGTAACTAACGCAAACTTCTGGAACTCTACAAATCCTACAAAAATAGGAAGTCCTGGACAATTTGTCTATTGATCAGCAGAAAGAAGAATCAACGCAAAAGCACGTTTCTGTGATTTAACAAAACTAATTTTGTGCGTGCAAAGTTTCTGTTTTTCAGCAGAATCAAATCAACTATCATCATAGGTTATCTTATAGGTTCTACTTGGCACAAACACTAATTAAAAGATAAAAACACTTCTAAACAGAAGGTAGATGCAAGATTTATTACTAAACAGGAACAAAAGCAAAAAACACAA
Source organism: Triticum dicoccoides (assembly GCF_002162155.2). NCBI lineage: Eukaryota > Viridiplantae > Streptophyta > Magnoliopsida > Poales > Poaceae > Triticum > Triticum dicoccoides. Next base: position 372,252,129 of record NC_041387.1, read on the forward strand.
AGAAAATTGGGTTGCCTCCCAACTAGCGCTATCGTTTAACGCCCCTAGCTAGGCATAAAAGCGAAGATAGATCTAAGTAGTGCCGTCTTTGATTTTCAGTTTTTTAGCGGAGTCATGTTAGAATCCAGGAGGTTCTGTCCGCTTCCCTTCATACTCGGAAATTTTTAGATCTAAATAATCCAAGCGCTTATTGCAAAGAGTAATCAATATATTCATGTGGTGAAGTTTTCCGCTAACACTTTTAAGAGGCTCAAGAGACTTTTGTAAAAATTTTGTTACTTCGCAAATCTTTCCAAACAATTGCGTTTCTTCTTGGCTAGGATGCGATTCTCCCTTTTGAGGTAGTGTTCCTACTATTCCCTCTATAATTTCATGCGCAATACTAGGATCAATTTCAATAAAATTTCCCTTTGCAATGCAATCCGAGAGTTGTCTATGCGTCATATTTAACCCAACATAAAAATTGCAAAGAAGAATTCTAAAGTTCACCTCTAGGGTGCATTTGCGATAAGATTCCATCATCCTATACCAAGCATCTTTTAAATTTTCTCCTTGCCTTTGCTTGAAGTGAAGAACTTCAAACTCGGGAGACATAGGAGCGGATAAGGAACAAGACATAATGACAAGCAAGCAAAAGGAAAGCGAAAGAGAGAGGAGGAGATTGGGAAAGAGAGGGCGAATAAAATGGCAAGGGTGAAGTGGGGGAGAGGAAAACAAGAGGAAAATTGCAAATAATGTAAATGCGAGGGAGATGTGTTTGTGATGGGTACTTGGTATGTCTTGACTTGAGCGAAGACCTCCCCGGCAACGGTGCCAGAAATCCTTCTTGCTATGTCTTGAGCTTGCGTTGGTTTTCCTTGAAGAGGAAAGGGTGATGCAGCAATAGTAGCGTAAGTATTTCCCTCAGTTTTTGAGAACCAACGTATCAATCCAGTAGGAGGCTCCTCAAAAGTCCCACGCACCTACACAAACAAACACAGAACTCGCAACCAACGCAATAAAGGGGTTGTCAATCCCTTCATGACCACTTGCGAAAGTGAGATCTGATAGAGATAGTATGATAAGATAAATATATTTTTGGTATTTTATAATATAGATGCAAAAAGTAAAGATGCAAATAAAAGTAGATTGGAAGTAAATATGATAAGAGATAGACCTGGGGGCCATAGGTTTCACTAGTGGCTTCTCTTAAGATAGCATAAGTATTACGGTGGGTGAACAAATTACTGTCGAGCAATTGATAGAAAAGCGAATAATTATGAGATTATCTAGGCATGATCATGTATATAGGCATCACGTCCGTGACAAGTAGACCGACTCCTGTCTACATCTACTACTATTACTCCACACATCGACCGACTCCTGCCTGCATCTAGAGTATTAAGTTCATAAGAACAGAGTAATGCCTTAAGCAGGATGACATGATGTAGAGGGATAAACTCAAGCAATATGATATAAACCCCATATTTTTATCCTCGATGGCAACAATACAATACGTGCCTTGCTGCCCCTGCTGTCACTAGGAAAGGACACCGCAAGATTGAACCCAAAGCTAAGCACTTATCCCATGGCAAGAAAGACCAATCTAGTAGGCCAAACCAAACTGATAATTTGAAGAGACCTGCAAAGATAACTCAATCATACATAAAAGAATTTAGAGAAGATTCAAATATTATTCATAGATAAACTTGATCATAAACCCACAATTCATCGGATCTCGACAAACACACTGCAAAAAGAGTTTACATCGAATAGATCTCCACAAGAGAGGGGGAGAACATTCTATTGAGATCCAAAAAGAGAGAAGAAGCCATCTAATTAATAACTATGGACCCGTAGGTTTGTGGTAAACTACTCACAACTCATCGGAGGGGCTATTGTGTTGATGTAGAAGCCCTCCATGGTCGATTCCCCCTTCGGCGGAGCGCCGGCGAAGGCTCCAAGATGGGATCTCGCGGACACAGAAGGTTACGGTGGTGGTAATTGTGTTTTGTTGGCTCCCTGGATGTTTTCGGGGTATGTAGGCTTATATAGGAGGAAGAAGTACGTCGGTGGCCGCCCGAGGGGCCCACGAGACAGGGGGCATGCCCTATAGGGGGGGGGGCACCCTCCTATATCGTGGCAGCCTCGGCTACTTCTTGACTTGCACTCCAAGTCCTCTGGATCACGTTCGTTCCAAAAATCACGCTCCCAAAGGTTTCATTCCGTTTGTACTCCGTTTGATATTCCTTTTCTTTGAAATACTGAAATAGGCAAAAAACAGCAATACGGGCTAGGCCTCCGGTTAGTAGGTTAGTTCCAAAAATGATATAAATGTGTAAAATAACACCCATAAACATCCAAAAGCGGTAATATAATAGCATGGAACAATAAAAAATTATAGATACATTGGAGACGTATCATTGGTCCTGCCAGCAATCCTCACGAGGTCGGTCACGCCACTCCTGGTGAGGGCCACAGTCGTCCCATCGTCCTCCGCCACGTCCTCGTCCTCGGTCGTAGCCCCGGTTGTTGCGCTCGAGGCGTCAACCGAAGCGTCCTTCTCGAACGGCCCTGAGCTCCTGGCAATCGTTGGTGTTGTGGGTGTGGAGGTTGTGGTAGGCGAATAACAGTCGGCTGCCCTTGGACGACTCCGGCTGGTCCCGCGCTTCGTGTTCGGTTCCGCCGCGAGCATGGCCACTCCCTTGCGCTTCACGTCCTTGGACTTGGTCTTCTTTTCTTCTGGGTCAGCAACTGGGAGCTCTAGGAGGGAGAGGCGTTGATGTCTACTACACAACCTTCTTCTTGTAGACGTTGTTGGGCCTCTAAGTGCAGATGTTTGTAGGACAATAGCAAATTTCCCTCAAGTGGATGACCTAAGGTTTATCAATCTGTGGGAGGCGTTGGATGAAGATGGTCTCTCTCAAACAACCCTTCAACCAAATAACAAAGAGTCTCTTGTGTCCCCAACACACCCAATACATTGGTAAATTGTATAGGTGCACTAGTTCGACGAAGAGATGGTGATACAAGTGCAATATGGATAGTAGATATAGGTTTTTGTAATCTGAAAATATAAAAACAGCAAGGTAACTAATGATAAAAGTGAGCGTAAACGGTATTGCAATGGTAGGAAACAAGGCATAGGGTTCATACTTTCACTAGTGCAAGTTCTCTCAACAATAATAACATAACTGGATCATATAACTATCCCTCAACATGCAACAAAGAGTCACTCCAAAGCCACTAATAGTGGAGAACAAACAAAGAGATTATGGTAGGGTACGAAACCACCTCAAAGTTATCCTCTCTGTTCTATCTATTCAAGAGTTCGTACTATAATAACACCTTAAGACACAAATCAACCAAAACCCTAATGTCACCTAGATACTCCATTGTCACCTCAAGTATCTGTGGGCATGATTATACGATATGCATCACACAATCTCAGATTCATCTATTCAACCAACACAAAGTACTTTAAAGAGTGCCCCAAAATTTCTACCAGAGAGTTAAGACGAAAACGTGTGCCAACCCTTATGCATAGGTTCATGGGTGGAACCCGCAAGTTGATCACCAAAACATACATCAAGTGGATCACGTGATATCCCATTGTCACCACCGATAAGCACGGCAAGACATACATCAAGTGTTCTCAAATCCTTAAAGACTCAACCCGATAAGATAACTTCAAGAGGAAAACTCAATTCATCACAAGAGAGTAGAGGGGGAGAAACATCATAAGATCCAACTATAATAGGAAAGCTCGCGATAGAGAACATGAGAGAGAGAGTTCAAACACATAGCTACTCGTACATACCCTCAGCCCCGAGGGTGAACTACTCCCTCCTCGTCATGGAAGGCGCCGGGATGATGAAGATGGCCACCGGTGAGGGATTCCCCCTCCGGCAGGGTGCCGGAACGGGCTCCCGAGAGGTTTTTGGTGGCTACAGAGGCTTGCGGCGGCGGAACTCCTGATCTATCTTCATATTCGATGGTTTTAGGGTATATGGGAATATATAGGCGAAATAAGTTGGTCGGGGGAGCCACGAGGGGCCCACGAGACAGGGGGGCGCCCAGGGGGGTGGGCGCACCCTCCTATCTCCTGGCTTCCTCGAACCTTCCCTGGCTTGTACTCCAAGTCTCCCGGATCATATCCTTTACAAAAATCACGCTCCCAAAGGTTTCATTCCGTTTGGACTTTGTTTGATATTCCTTTTCTTTGAAATACTGAAACAGGCAATAAAACAACAATGTGGGCTGGGCCTCCAGTTAGTAGGTTAGTCCCAAAAGTAATATAAAAGTCTATAATAAAGCCCGTAATCATTCAAAACAGATAATAAAATAGCATGAATGCTTCATAAATTATAGATACATTGGAGACGTATCAGCATCCCCAAGCTTAACTCCTGCTCATCCTCGAGTAGGTAAATGATAAAAGAAAGAATATATGAAGTGTGAATTCTAGCAGGTGCACAAGTTTGAACAATGATAATTTCAATCACCTTTTCTAGCATGATTATATGTTATAACAGTAGTTCATCCCATAAAACTTCTCACGAACAAGTAACAAGCAATTCACATGTATAGACCATAAACTTTCTTGAAAACTAGCAAACTATGTTCTCAGTCATCAAACAATTGCAATTCATCTTATTTTCAGGAAGGGTCTATGTCAGAGCTTTGATTTAGCAAACTTCACATACTCAACTATCATATAGTCTTCTACAATTGCTAACACTCACGCAATACTAATGGTTATGGAGTTTCAATCGGACACTGAGAAATATAGGGGCTTATAGTGTTGCCTCCCAACGTATTCACCTTTGGGTGATGTCAACAATAATAGTTCATGCTAACTTACATCCAATTAGATATATATATCAGGATCTTTCCAACACGAGGTTCTTGCCAAAGGATAAAATGAAAAAGGGAAAGGTGAAGATCACCTTGACTCTTGCATAAAGTAAAAGACATAAAGTAAAAGATAGACCCTTCGCAGAGGGAAGCAGGGATTTGCAGAGGTGCCAGAGCTCAATTTTGAAATAGAGATAAATAATTTTGAGAGGTATGATCTCATTTTTAACATAACAACCAAGAGTTCCCAATATCTTCCAACTACATAGATTATAGGCGGTTCCCAAGCAGAATGGTAAAGTTTTTACTCCCCCTCCACCAAAAATCATCAATCCATGGCTTTCCCGAAACAACGGGTGCCTCCAACTAACATCAAACCTGGGGGAGTTTTGTTTGCAATTATTTTTGATTTGATTTTGATCTTTTGATCATGGGACTAGGCATCCCGGTTACCAGCCATTTTTCTCGTGCATGATGAGCGGAGTCCACTCATCTTGAGAATAACCCACCTAGCATGGAAGATACTGACAGCCCCTAGTCGCTACATGAGCGATTCGGGCATACAAAATAGATTATTATTTGAAGGTTTAGAGTTTGGCACATGCAAATTTACTTGGAACGGCCGGCAAATACCGCATATAGGTAGGTATGGTGGACAGTCATGGCAAAAAATGGGTTTAAGGATATTTGGAAGCACAATTCGTATCTCTACTTGGTGCAAGGAATTTTGGCTAGCATGAGGGGGAAAGGCAAGCTCAACATGTTTGAATGATCCATGACAATATACTTTAACCAAGATGTGAGAAAACATAACCCATTACGTTTTCTTCCTTGTCCAACATCAACTCTTTAGCATGTCATACTTAATGAGTGCTCACAATCATAGAAGATGTCTAAGATAGTATATTTATATGTGGAACCTCTCTTCCTTCAATATTCTTTCATGAATTGTTCAAATGACCAATACAATGCTTGCTAACCTTCAATAAATTTACAACCTCTACTTCTTAGATGTGAAGTCATTACTCCCCATGGGGTAAGCAAATGAGACATATATAATTTCATATTTGTGACATTCAACTCATTCAACCATTTACTCATAGGATATAAGTGAAGCACACGAGTAAATGACAAACTACTCCAACAAGATATAAGTGAAGATCAAAGAGTAGCTAAATAATTATGTAGCTATGCGAAGACTCTCTCTCATTAAAGAATTTCAGATCTTGGTATTTTATTCAAACAGAAAGCAAAGCAAAAATAAAATGGCATTGCAAGGATAGCACAACTCATGTGAAGAAGCAAAAACTTAGGCTCAACCGATACTAACCGATAGTTGCTGAAGAAGAAAGGTGGGATGCCTACCGGGGCATCCCCAAGCTTAGATGCTTGATACTTCTTGAAATATTATCTCGGGGTGCCTTGGGAATCCCCAAGATTGAACGTTTGTGTCTCCTTAATTCCTCTCATATCATGGTTTCTCTTTTTATCAAAAGCTTCATCCACACCAAACTCAATAAGAACTCGTGAGCTAGGTTAGTATAAACCAATGCAAAACCTTATTGTTTTCAACTGTAAAAAATCACTAATATTATTATTCAACATTGCATACTAAATGCCTCTGCATATTTAATACTCCTATCCTCAAATAGAATCATTAAACAAGCAAACATATGCAAACAATGCAAACATAACAACAATCTACCAAAACAGTATAGTCTGTAAAGAGTGCAAGAGTATCAATACTTCCCTAACTCCAAAAATTATGAGAAAAATACTACGCTGTAGAAGATTTATCAAATCTCAATATGCAAAAAGTTTCAACATTATACCTTTCTCTGACTTTTCTAGGGAATTTTTGCAACAGCGGTAAACTTTCTGTTTTCAAACAGCAACATGTATATTAGCAAAATAAACATGGTAAAGGCTATCCTTGACATTTTTATTGAAAATATAGATGCAAAACATTATTATAAATAACATCAAACAAATACTAACAAAATAAAATGACGCTCCAAGCAAAACACATATCATGTGGTGAATAAAAATATAGCTCCAAATAAAGTTACCGATGAACGAAGACGAAAGAGGGGATGCCATCCGGGGCATCCCCAAGCTTAGGATCTTGGTTGTCCTTCAATATTACCTTGGGGTGCCTTGGGCATCCCCAATCTTAGGCTCTTTCCACTCCTTATTCCATAGTCCATCGAATCTTTACCCAAAACTTGAAAACTTCACAACACAAAAGTCAACAGAAAACTCGTAAGCTCCGTTAGTATAAGAAAATAAAACCACCACTTAGGTACTGTAATTAACTCATTCTAAATTCATATTGGTGTAATATCTACTGTATTCCAACTTATCTATGGATCATACCCACCGATACTACTCATAGATTCATCAAAATAAGCAAACAACACATACGAAACAGAATCTGTCAAAAACAAAATAGTCTGTAGTAATCTGTATCAAACCTATACTTCTGGTACACCAAAAATTCTACCACATTAGGAAGTCCTAAGCAATTTGTGTACCAATCAAGAGCAAAAAGAATCAGATCATGAGCACGTTTATGTGAGTTAACAAAACTAATTTACTGGGTGCAAAAGTTTCCGATTCTCAGCAGGATCAACACAACTATCACCGTAAGCTATCCTAAAGGATCAACACAACTATCCAAAATAGTGGGATTATTACTTCCTAAAATTGACACTCTTCCAAACCCACTTTCATCAATATAATCATCATAAATAGGAGGCATGCTTTCATCATAATAAATTTGCTCATCATAACTTGGGGGACAAAAAATATCATCTTCATCAAACATAGCATCCCCAAGCTTGTGGCTTTGCATATCATTAGGATCATGGATATTCAAGAAATTCATACTAACAACATTGCAATCATGCTCATCATTCACATATTTCATGCCAAGCATTCTATGTAATTCTTCTTCTAGCACTTGAGCACAATTTTCCTTTTCATCATACTCACGAAAGATATTAAAAAGATGAAGTTTATGAGACAAACTTCACTCCATTTTTTGTAGTTTTCTTTTATAAACTAAACTAGTGATAAAACAAGAAACAAAAAGATTCAATTGCAAGATCTAAAGATATACCTTCAAGCACTCACCTCCCCAGCAACGGCGCCAGAAAAGAGCTTAGTTGACGGGGTGTGAGTGCCGTTTACCTAGCCTCCCCGATAACGACGCCAGAAAAGAGCTTGATGTCTACTACACAACCTTCTTCTTGTAGACGCTGTTGGGCCTCCAAGTGCAGAGGTTTGTAGGACAGTAGAAAATTTCCCTCAAGTGGATGACCTAAGGTTTATCAATCCGTGGGAGGCGTAGGATGAAGATGGTCTCTCTCAAACAACCCTTCAACCAAATAACAAAAAGTCTCTTGTGTCCCCAACACACCCAATACAATGGTAAATTGTATAGGTTCACTAGTTCGGCGAAGAGATGGTGATACAAGTGCAATGTGGATAGTAGATATAGGTTTCTGTAATCTGAAAATATAAAAACAGCAAGGTAACTAATGATAAAAGTGAGCGTAAACGGTATTGCAATGGTAAGAAACAAGGCATAGGGTTCATACTTTCACTAGTGCAAGTTCTCTCAACAATAATAACATAACTGGATCATATAGCTATCCCTCAACATGCAACAAAGAGTCACTCCAAAGCTACTAATAGCGGAGAACAAACAAACAGATTATGGTAGGGTACGAAACCACCTCAAAGTTATCCTTTCTGTTCTATCTATTCAAGAGTTCGTACTAGAATAACACCTTAAGACACAAATCAACCAAAAACCTAATGTCACCTAGATACTCCATTATCACCTCGAGTATCCGTGGGCATGATTATACGATATGCATCACACAATCTCAGATTCATCTATTCAACCAACACAAAGTACTTCAAAGAGTTCCCCAAAGTTTCTACCGGAGAGTCAAGACGAAAATGTGTGCCAACCCTTATGCATAGATTCATGGGCGGAACCTGCAAGTTGATCACCAAAACATACATCAAGTGGATCACGTGATATCCCATTGTCACCACAGATAAGCACGGCAAGACATACATCAAGTGTTCTCAAATCCTTAAAGACTCAACCCGATAAGATAACTTCAAGAGGAAAACTCAATTCATCACAAGAGAGTAGAGGGGGAGAAACATCATAAGATCCAACTATAATAGCAAAGCTCACGATACATCAAGATCGTGTCATAGAGAGAAAACGAGAGAGAGAGAGAGAGAGAGATCAAACACATAGCTACTGGTACATACCCTCAGCCCCGCGGGTGAACTACTCCCTCCTCGTCATGGAAGGCGCCGGGATGATGAGGATGGCCACCGGTGAGGGATTCCCCCTCCGGCAGGGTGCCGGAACGGGCTCCCAAGAGGTTTTTGGTGGCTACAGAGGCTTGCGGCGGCGGAACTCCCGATCTATCTTCGTATTTGATGGTTTTAGGGTATATGGGAATATATAGGCGAAAGAAGTGGGTCGGGGGATCCTCGAGGGGCCCACGAGACAGAGGGGCGCGCCCAGGGGGGTGGGCGCACCCTCCTATCTCTTGGCCTCCTCGAACCTTCCCTGGCTTGTACTCCAAGTCTCTCGGATCATATCCTTTCCAAAAATCGCGCTCCCGAAGGTTTCATTCCATTTGGACTCCGTTTGATATTCCTTTTCTTCGAAATACTGAAACAGGTAATAAGACAGCAATATGGGATGGGCCTGCGGTTAGTAGGTTAGTCCAAAAAGTAATATAAAAGTGTATAATAAAGCCCGTAATCATTCAAAACAGATAATAAAATAACATGAATGCTTCATAAATTATAGATACGTTGGAGACGTAACAGGCGTCCCTCCTCAGCTCTTGCGCACTTGGTCGCGAGGTTGAACAGCTCCAGGGATGTGCACAACTCCTCATGGATGGAGAGATCCTCCTTCATATTGATGTCACGGACGGCATGAGAGAACGCTGAGATGATGGCCTCATCCGTCACCTTGGGGATCTTGAGGCGGATGCTGTTGAAGCACTGGATGTATTTCTGCAGGGTCTCCCCGGGCTGCTGCTTGATGCGGCGCAGGTCACCCGCAGCCGGGGGGGGGGGGGTCGCGAGTTCCCTGGAACTCGGCGATGAAGTGGCTGCGCATTTCGTCCCAGGAGGAGATCGAGCCGGGAGGCAGGTTCAGGAGCCACGAGCCGGAACCATCCTTGAGTGCCATGGGAAACCAGTTCGCCATGACTTTCTCATCGCCTTTGGCCGCCTCGATGCTCAGCTCGTAGAGCTGCAAGAACTCCGCGGGGCCGGGGGTGCCATCATAGCGAGGAGGTAGGTCCGGCTTGAACTTGCCCGACCAGGCGACGCTACGCAGCTCGGGGGTAAAGGCGCGGCAGCCTGCTATGGTCACCGGGGCCCTTTGCTGATGTGGAGATTGCTCTTGATGGTACCCGCGCACCAGTGCCATAGGCAGTACGCGGTCTTGTCGTGCCGGTGCAGGGAGCATGGGGCGCCTTCTTGAGGCCAAGGGATTTCTTGACAGCTTCCTGCTTCTCGTGCGGGCGCCTGACGTGGTGGGTCACGCCCGGGGGCCGCACGCCTTGGCACTAGGGCGCCGTCTTGGGGCAGAGGTGGTGGAGGCGCTCCATGAGCCATGTCGCCCGTACCTCGCAGAGGGAGAGGCAATGAGAGGGATGGCGCGGGAGAGCCCCCTGCGGTGCTGACAAGCTCGGTGATGTGAGCGAGCCATTCTTCGTAGAGGTCGTCGACGGGGCAGTAACATAGTAGCTCACGTGCCATAAGCAGAGTGGCCTGTGCGTCCGTGGGGGCACGACGAGCATGGGACGATGAGCCAGCTGGGGTCAGCGATAGAGTGGCGGTGCAGCCATCCCGCCGCAACGAGGGGTGCAGCGAGGATGCTTGCTGCTCGTTCCCCGCTGGGCCAGTGGCGGCGTTGGTGGAAGGCGACGGAGAACGATGGGGAGGCCCGCCGACAGGAGCCGTCTGGGCGACGCGAGCGGCGAGAGCATCTCGGCGGGCGTCAGACATGGATGCGACGAAGCTATGGGACGCGGATCAACGGAAGGAAGACTTCAGCGCACCCCTACCTGGCGCGCCAAATGTCGGATTTAGGGTTCCGACAAAACCCTTGAGGTTCCAACACTGGGGTGTGCGTGAAGATTCCCCCCTACCGAATCTCACCCTCAGCCTTGCCGCGATCTCTAAGCTTAGCACGATGAACTCACAACACAAGAGACACCAGATTTATACTGGTTCGGGCCACCGTTGTGGTGTAATACCCTACTCCAGTGTGGTGGTGGTGGATTGCCTCTTGGGCTAATGATGAATAGTACAAGGGAAGAACAGCCTCCTGAGGAGAGGTGTTCTTGAGCTGGTGTGGTGTTCTACTTGTTCTGGTTTCGGGGTCTTGGTCTGATCTCCCCCCTACTATGGTGGCTAGTCCTATTTATAGAGGCCCTGGTCCTCTCCCCAAATATTGAGCGGGAAGGGATCCAACAATGGCCAATTTGAAAGGGGACAACTACTACAAGCTATCCTGACTAAAGGTGGTCTTCGCCTGTCAAAGGCGCTGGTGGTGACGCCGTCTTGGGCTTCACGATGACCTCCATCCCGACGTCCTGCTGGTCTTAGTCTTGTTGCACCGATATGGAAACCTTTGCCTGATGCCTCGGTACTTCGCGCCTGCGCTTGCCCCCTTAGCACCAAAGGCGAAATGAGGACACTGTGCATGCTGGCGCCCGCCTGGCCTTGGTCGTCATGGCTTGCATCACAGGAACCTCACGAGGTATCCCTCGCCTTGATCTCTCCGCCCCCTCACGAGCCTGCCTAGTGAGGCCGCTCCTGAGGAGGCCTTGTGTCATCCGCCTCGCGAGGCTTGGCCCCTCGCGAGGGTCTTGAGTGTTGGTTGACGAAGACGGACTGTACTGGTCCACTGGCGGAGCCACACCGCGGGCCACAGGCAGGCAAGTCTGGGGACCCCCGTTCCCAGAACACCGATAGAGAGGACGACTAGTATGTTGGAGGCGGAGAGGAACATGAATGACGCGGGTCACCGGGCCCTATATGATCTCCTCGTGGTAAGTTTCTCCTTCATATTACCCAAATCATGCACGTAATGTTCGTTTCATTACTAACTAATATGACTGACTCGTGAAAACAAAATATGCAGTACGTGTGTGAGAAAAACGGCCAGACCCCTCCGCCAATGCCCCACATTGGTATAGCAGACACGGTGAGTTTCATTTGAATGGTCATTAGTTACTAGTATTCACATTTCAGTTGCATCATGCTAACTAGACATTGCAAATGATCTTTGGTGCAGCACGCCTCCCGACAAGCATCGACCGATCCTTCTCCGTATCACACTAGCACAACCCCGGCCGCTCCTTCTCCGTCTGGCACTCGCGCAAACCCGACTGTTCATTCACCTCCGTGATGATGGTAAGTTTTCCCAAGGTGTTTTGCTTAACAAATGCGTACTTAGCTTAAGAAATGACCTACCTAGCTCCAAAAATGACCTATACCTAGCTTATTTTCCTAACAAATGACATAATAACCTTACTTAGCTCCAAAATGAGATATTCTACCTAGGATAGCCATAAAATGACCTATACTTAGCATTTTTTTCCTCTAAAATGACTTGATACGCTTAGTTAGCTAGAAAATGGCATAACTACCTAGGTTAGCTCCAAAATGGCCTACACTTACCATTTTGTCCTCCAAAATGACCTATTTACCTAGCCTAGCTCTAAAATGACCTACACACTTAGGATTTTTACCTAGCTTAGCTAAAATGGCATTTTTTTACCTTCCTTAGTTAGAAGAAGAAGATAAAGAAGAGGAGAGGATAAAAAGAAAGAGAACATAAATTTTTCTTCTTCTTCTTCTTCTTCTTCTTCTTCTTCTTCTTCTTTTTCTTCTTTTTCTTCTTTTTCTTCTAGCTAGTCTTCTTGTTCTTGTTCTTCTAAATTTCTTCTTTCCCAATTGGCAGATTTGCTTTACATGAGGAGCTTGCATTCGTGGAGTCTACTCTCCTTGTGCTTCTTTTTGTTTTGATTATGTACGATGAACTTTGTTGGAGGAAACTTCATGTTCGATATGTGTTGAATATGTGTTGTTGGATATGTGTGGTTGCAAACTTGTTGGATATGCTTGTCTATATATATCTTCAAATGTTTATATTATATATATATATATATATATATATGTGTGTGTGTGTGTGTGTGTGTGTGTGTGTGTGAAATTGAATGAATTTAAGAAAAATCAGAAAAAACAGGGGCTATACAAGCTCTTTGTCGTCTGCTGGCAGACGGCAAAGCTGCCATGTGGCAGCTACTTGTGCAACCTGGGGGCCCTGGTTGGCCTATTTGGTTACTTTGCCATCTACTGGAAGATGGAAAAGACCATTGCACCTTTGCCGTCTGCCAGCAGACGGCATAACATGCCACGTGGCAGAACCTAGGGGATGGCCTATTTTGTTACTTTGCCATCCACTGGCAGACGGCAAAGATGCAATGGTCTTTGCCATCTGCCAGCAGATGGGAAAGCACGCCATTAACCCCTAACGGACCTAAGCTGGCACGTGTGTCGTCTAGGCCCTTTGCCGCCTGCTGGCTGACGACAAAAGCCTTTGCATCTTTGCCGTCTACCAATAGACGACAAAGAGGCCTTTGCCATAACCTGTTCAACCGGACCTGTTGCCGTCTGCTGGTTGACGGCAAAGGCCTTTGCCGTTTGCCAGGCATGCCTTTGCCGCCAGCCATGGCTGACGACAAAGTGCCTGATTGCTATAGTGATAGTGCGCCCGTCTACGAGAATGGCCTCGCCACTCTTTGCCACTTGTTTGACAACCCAACAAGCTTGAAGGCTATGGGTTGGATTGTTGTTGAGCTAAATGGAGTGTATAGGGCATGGTTGGGCCAGCAGTTCGTCAAGGGCGGTCTGGGTTCCTATCTTCACACTTTTTTGTGATGATTCCACTAGTAGGGGTGCCTATATGGCTCTCCATATCGTCCAAGGTTGGAGTCTTTCAATTTGCTTAATTGGATTGGTTCAGCATTTTCGGCTTGAGCCAACCAGGCATCTTCAATGGTTCAGAAATTCAATACCAGTTCAGACATCTCAGAGAAAGTTTGAACTTGGCACAGAGAAAGGGTGTTTAATGCACCCTGGTCGTCACAATTGTGACGAAAGGAAGCCATCACCTCGGGGTCGGGGCAAATGGTTATTTTATTCTCGGCGAACAAGAATCTCGACCAGAATTGTCGGACGGATTCCCCAACTTGCTATTTTATATGGATTAGGTCCCAGACGTCGGGAGGACCCGAATTACTTGGGCAATACTTGAAGTGGGGGGTG